>NC_133576.1:24057419-24376431 GCF_964106895.1 Numenius arquata
CAGGTTTCACACTCCATCATTTCCATGTACTAAAAAGGTTATGGTTTAATTTAAATGTAATAAATTGGCAATATGCTGATGACTGGTGACCAACATTAGGCAGTTGGTTTAACACATTAATTTTTTTTTAATAGGTTTGTACCAAAATGGTATTATTAGCATGATCTAAGTAGCTGCCGATCTTGCATGAAACCTTACTGTGTCAGTCTTCCACAGAAACATAGCTATATAGCATTACAGCTGGTGACATGCTGTTTTATATAAAAATCAAGATATTAAGGCCCTTTGAACAGGGTGCATGACACAAAGGGTATCTGCAGATCTAGAGCATGGATCTTTTCAGCTAATTTGGTGAGTATCACACATTGAGACTAGTAACTGCCACGATAGGTACACTATAAACTGAGCATTTAGTTTGACCTATTTTGCAAACATAATTGGTGAAAACAACACTTATTTTCATTGCCATGCAGACCACAGTTAGTTCTACCTATGTTTTGAATTCTAACCAGAAATCCTCATCACATTGGCTGTGAATTCAGAGCTGTGTTTCAAAACAGGAAAAACTTCTGATGGTATAAATTAAAACTAAACAAAGCCAAGATTCTGGTACTGGCAACTAATTGCTTTATGATCAAAGCTGAATTGAACCATACCTTTTTTAAGATTTTTTTTTTTTTTTTTTTTTTTTTTAAACTTTCACTCCAGCCTTTGCTCTGGAAGCAACAAATATATGCCAAATTTCCACTTCTTTTTGATACATGTTATTGAGACAGGCTTTTTGAAAGGTAAGCAAAACAAAACAAAACAAACCCAACTAGAAATATATTACCTTAAATATTTTTTTAAATAGCCCTTCAGTATTTTTCCTAAAGAGTCAAGTTATTTGCTGAAGACAATCTGTTCATAAGAACAGAGACCTGGAATGTGCCTCCTGCATCAGCAGGCTCCCCGCTCTGCTATTTTAGTGGTTTCACCCTTTTCATATAATCCCACTTATCAAGTTATCAAACACTATCTTAAGAAGTGTCAGCTTTCTTACCTCCTCCAATATCCACACATCCACCCAGTTCTATTGGAAAGATGTTGCAAATATTACCCCTTCATTCTTGTCAGGGCTGAACAGATCAGGCTCTTTACATCTCTTTGTGTAAAGAAGCTCACCGCTTCCCTGATCAGCCCCACTGCTTCTTCGCTGAATGCAGGCCAGTTTGAAAGCTAGTCTTGAGGAAAGCTGACCCAAGCTGGACACAACACTCTACATGGCATCTTACCAGTGTCTTGAAGAACAGCAGCAGTTCTGTTAGTTCTGATACAGCTAACGTCCCTCCTGATTACACACACTTCTTTCCTGTCCCACTTAGATATTCTGAAAGACAAAGTGAAGGAAGAGGTTTTTTCAGAGGTTGCTTCTATGCGGAAAGCTGACCTAGAAAATGCTGGTATATACCTAAAAATCTTGGTATATCCTGCTGCACGAGATAAAATTACTATTTTAGTTGGCCACGTATGCAGATCAAAACTTTCAAAATAGCTGGGAAATTCATGCACGTGTGCTAAATCATTGGCCTACATTTCTGCTGTGCAATAGGTCACCAGGCATTGACCACAAGTGTAAGTTTCACAAATACATTAAGTACTTTGCACAGGATTCATTTGTCCATCACACTGAATTGACTTCATTTTATCTATGTTCCAGACTATTGAAAAATTTTGAAAGCTGGTCTAGCAGTGTTGGAGACATAAATGAGGTAGCAGGCACCAACAGAAGAGCATTTATCTAGTATTACAGAATAATTGCTTTTGAGCCCATCAGTGTTGGTTAGTTTACATTTCAGTGATTTTTAAGAAGTTCACTGCATTGAATCCTAAAGTTGGTAAAGCTCCATATTTATTTTCCATAAATACAGAAACAGGTTGTTCTAGAGACTGCAATTTTCTTACAGTCTGGCTTTCTACTGTAGTCTGACCTACAGCGTAATATCCCTGAAAAGAAAGCAAGTCTTTAGAGATCACAAACATCCAATTTCACAGTACAAGCAGTCGTAAATAGAGCTAAATTCCCTTTAGTAATAAACTATTCATCTTTGTGCTTCATTGAGTTCAAAGAAAAGCATTTTTCAGAGTTTAAGCAATTAAGTTTACATTTTATTTTCTACTCCAGAAAGGAAGTTATCACAAAAGCATGGGATTAAGAAGAAGATGTTCTCTGCGTATGAAATTTCAATTTAGCAAAGCATGTAAAACCCTAAAGGCAGTTAAGGCCCAATATGCTAAAACCATTTTGTTTTCACAGTGTATTTATTTTGTATCATCACTGACCCAGCTGATTAGCTGCTGAATTAGAATGGCTGAGCGTTAGATTCAGCTCACAAAGTCTACGCAGCACCTCCTACAGAACCAAACTGACGATTACTAGGCAACTTAGCCAAAATACATTTTGAAACAATATACAAGTAGTATGCTGAGAGGTGAAGAGGCTGTGTTTGCACCAGTAGTGCAGTGGTTTTAAAGGAGTCCTGGGGATGGGACCTGGAAGTGCTCAATGGACCCCAGGGACAGAGATTCCCACACAGATGCAGTAAGTGCTCCTGGCTATCTTCCTTCCTTCCCACCCACCTGACCTGCAGACCAAGTCGCCTGTGAGATCACTCCAATGTTGTTCCAGACAGCGTGCGCCAGAGAACTTAAACAGATCAAAAAGTCTGTTTTTGCTAAATGAGGCTCATGTTGACCAAAACCAATTAAGCAGCATTGGCACCAGCAGGTCTGAGAGAATTACAACATCCTGCAGAGAAAGCAGTAGGTAACCTCTGTACTGGTGCACCTCCTTACATGCTTACTGCAGACACAGCCCTGCCAGCAAGACTGAATTCTGCATCATTGTATGAGCCTCAAACTCACCCCCTCTTTCAGATGAAAGCAAGCTATAGTGACAAGAGTCCAGTTTCACAGCTATGCGAGTCAAGATTCACACTCTGCACGCTCAATCTAATTTCCAGGCAGCACAAAAACCACTCACGTCCTACATTTAAGAGGTGACACAGGACTCTAGGCAGTGCACATTCAATTGCTGTTCTGTCAGTGGGGATCTAACAATGTCTTCCTCTGAAAGAGACACGAGATGTAAAACCAAGACCCCAGACACTTACGGTTATGGCTGTTAAAGATCCCCTGGCTCTCTCTATAAGTGCAAGATTGTTAATCTCAGCATCTTGGCTGGATTCAACCTCAGCTAATTATAGTTTGTCAACCTAAACTTCCCATGCAGAGCAGACTGGGCTGCTGTGCAGCTAAGCAGTCCCCTTGTTTCACAGCTTTTCAACAGTGCATGAAATGATCCCTGCACATGATTTGAATACCTTTAAAGTTTGCCTTCAACATAAAAGGAAGTGCACAGAGGTAAAACCATCGTTACCATCAGATAGCTTCATGCTAGATTTAGTGACTTCTCTTTTTTACTGGTTCCAGAGTGTTAGAATTGTATTGACAGTCTATCCCACAGAAGACATCTTTGCTTCTGTTGGAAAACAAGTTTTAAATCATGTCTTGAAGAGGCCAGTTAAAATCCCTTCAGAGATCTTTAGTCATTTAATGGTATCTTGTTTCTTTTACACTGTAATAGATGAACTAGTTGCTTTGCATAGACTGTCTAATTTTGCCCTCTTTTCAGCTATGTGAGTCATGGCATTAACATGATTGTTTATTTGCTCATGTTACTTCTGCATTGCTCTGGCAATAAATTGAACTAATTTGGGCAAATTCGGGCAAACTTCTCTGTTGCTGTTAGATTTCACCATTCAAGCTGAATGGGTGGTCATCACCCAGCCAAGCTGATGACTACTGGATGAAACTGGATGAAACACCAGTTTATAAGCAGGGACAATGACTGGAGAAATTACTAGGGGAAGTGAGCAATCTCCCCAGCAAAAGTTGAATGAAAACAAGGTACAGTACTGTGATATAGGTGTAGCCTATTCAGAAAACCCTTAATTTTAAAACAAGCCAGAATTTTGGAAACACATAAGGAAGGAACTGGTGAAGCATATGACCTTAGCCTTATAAAATCAGTCATGGAAATCTAGCATCAATTGAAAGGCAGGTTCTGTTAGGCAGAGAGGCCTGTGGAGAAGCAAAGCTCCTAGTGAGATTTTTTCCATGAGGAAAGATGAAAGCTAAAAATTCTGATGCTAGAATCCAGGCAAGAAATGTGGAAGCAGTTGAACTGGATCAAAAATAAAGATCGAAATGTAACCCATAGGAAGGACAGACAGAGACAAGACAAGTATTGAAGTCCAAAAAAGGCTGGAACAAAAGCTAGTTAGCAACAGAATTACAGACTGAAGGCACCGTTTATTTATTCAGAGATATGAACTTACTGCTGGAACTCTGAGATGCAGGGACTTCACTTGGGTCAAGAACTATGAAAATCTGAAATGGCTGTGAAACTTGCAAAGCAGCTGCAGTACTGCATTCGGTACACCACCATATGGGAAAAGAGAAACCGAGGTAGGTGTGGATCTGGGGGTTTTAGAAAGATGACCTTCCTTGTGGGAGCACTTCAGGAAGACAGATGTCCTGAAATGTTTTCAATCTGTTCTTGCTATGTCTTACAAGGAAAGAAATTATGTTTGATTTCATACATATATGCCAGATTTAAAATCAGCTCTGTTCTCCAAATGAGGAAGCCAGATTTATTCTTTGTTTAATGGATACCTTCCAGTTCTTTTTTGTGATGCCTCTAGGAAGTAGTTACTCCAGCAGTCCCAATGACAACTCCTCAGCCCATGATGCCCCTTTTTCCCTGGTACGGGGGCTCGTCAGCTGCTCATTTCACTGTGCAATCAAAGGCCTTACCCCCCTTCAAGGACCTGTCCTTACTGCTCTGGCAAATGCTTACACAATGGCCGAGGATGAAACATGGGTGAGGGCCACACACATGGACTGCTCTAGAGCTGCTGTTGTCCAGTGCAGGAAGGCATGCTGGTGGACAGATGTCCTGCTTCAGGGTTACCAACATTGCTCAGAGACAAATTTTTGATACTAAGGGCACATCTGCTTAGCCACACGTCCCTCCTGGTACCTAATGATACCTCCTTACCAGTGCTGGCAGCGAGCACACACTCATTTGTATTTTGTCAGCTTGTTTAGAAATTACCAGATGTCAGACTACATGTGGCAAGCAATCACAAAAAAGGTATTTTCTAATCCACCTCTGCTTCTTCCAAATATGCTATTTTAGGACTACCAACACAACTTTAACTTAAATAACTAATCTAAGGCTATTTTTAACTTCAAGCTATTTCCTAAGTGCATTTAACTACACCAGTGTAAAGTCCCATGGGTATATTCTTATAATAGTTCAATATTTGCCTTAATCCAAATAAGCAACATGTACTAAGAATTAGCTACACAATGAGTAGAGAGCAAGCTGTGGTAGTACCTGGAGTTCGTTCACATACATGAATCTTCACAAAACATGAAAGGAGCAACGCTCAGGTATTTCACTGTTAACTCGAACAATGCAGTTTAAATGACTGATGAAAGATGATTAAAGAGATAACTCACTCGAAAAAAAACCAAACCACCATATCTATGTATATGTATGTATGAATATGTAGGAGTGGATGCAGTAAAAGATCTTTGTTGGGTGCTAATGTGTGAAATTACCACAGCCTTTTCTACCTCTATCACCTTTTAAAGCAAAAACTCCATTAGAAGCTTGCATATCTTTAAATTTCTTATTTAAAGACAGACCTGTATTACTCAGATATTTAAAAAAAAAAACCAAAACAGTTTTTCAGTCTGCTTTGGTAAAGAAAGTTTGCATTGCTGCACGACCTATAATAAATACATACACATCCTCACATCTTCCCAATCAAATAATTTGCTTCCTATTTCAACAAAAAAAAAAAAAAAATCAAGTACTTTAATAAGACACTACAGATCAAGTTGAATCACGGTTTTGTTTTGGTATACATTTTCAATATAAGTACGTATGGATATATTTGCAAACATGTAGAACTGAGGCTCATTTTTTGTTGCTTTGATTCTATGTGGTGTTTTGCTAAATCCAACACAACTTAGACAGTGTACTTGTCCAATGGCACTGGGGCATTCCGACTTACTGCTTTGGCTTGTCTACTAAAATACTTTCCTTGAATCAAAGAAACCTCTCTACCTCCAAACCAATGTTAAATTTAGCACATTAGTTCTGAAACTCTTGAAAACAAAAAACACAAGTCAGTTCAGGAATATTATCTTGCAATGCAAAGCTCAACAAATAGATAATGTTCAATCTTCCACCCCATCTTCTCCTTTTTCCATGTGATGACGGATGACACATGATACAGAGGGGAATGACCAAATGAAAAAGGAAAAAAAAAATATTGAGTGCAGTTTACAATATTTGCTGAAAAGAAAAAAAAAAAAAAATGTAAAAATGTAGTTGGATATCAGCAAACATACTCTACTCAAGCCAAACCAGTTATTCGCAGCTACAAAGCCCTGAAGAAAATGTATGCTGTTTACATGATATTTTTGGCTTCAAAAGTTTATAAAGTTTAACAAGCCAAAGATTTTATGCAAGTACAGTACTTATCCTAAAGGATAAAAATACTAACATCACACTTAAGACAATTTACTGTAGTTAAAGAATATCACATCAACTCTGAATGCCATTCACAGTATTTCTTTATAATGTGCTGGTAATATGCAGCCCATCTTTTCATGAGTGCTGTACTAAGCAAATTTAAGACTGGTATAAATCCCAGATTAAGAAACTAGGAATAGTCCTTGTCCATTTATCCTGATGGGAAAAAGTACAGCACTATTCCCTCTCTCCTTTTCCATCCCTCACTCTTCAGCACTCTCTGTCTCCTCCAAAGGCCAGAGGTGAGATTCTGATGCAGCAACAGCACTGAAACTCTGCTGCCATCATAGCAACACTAGAATTCCCTCCTACAGTTATTCCAAAAAGCTCATGTAAGCCAGTTGCACCTATTCTTTTTTCTGTCCTTGGTGCCTCTAGAAGGGATTTCCGCCTGTACTCCCCAAATATAACAATTTTTTGGCACTGCACTAACACCATCTCCACTGACTGGTCTGTTTGCTGAAGGATTTTAGCAGGGTCAACATAAAATACACAATTAAAATTGCATAAAATTTAAAAATTCTGAGCTTATTCTCTGAAGTCTAACCAGCTTGATTTTTTTAAACTAGCTTCTTGCCAGAACCTGTAGTCAAATTTATGCGAGTTCAAAAGCCAAGTGGACAAGTTCATAGAAGACAAATCCACCATAAAAGCTTAATACATTCCTCCTGGCCCAATGTGCCCTTGATCCACAGAGCATTAGAGGACACTCTGGGAAGCAGTACTCTATTTAACTTGAAACGTCTGAAGATAAAGCTTTTCTAAAACACAGCATTTATCAGACTACTTAACAAGGATCTATATCAGAATATATGTAGTCAGAATAAGACATCTTTAGAGAGGTTTAGCATGTATTTGGATATGGGCTGTCAGGAGGTCTTACAGACCATGCACAGAAAAGGCAGGCTGATGCACAAATGCCAAACCTCAAGACAATGAAGACTTCAAGACCATTAACTGCAAGGAACCAATTCAACCTGAGATCTTTTATCCACCTTAGTCTTCTGCCTGCCATCACATGCTGATCAGGATTTCTAGCATTCTGAGAAACTTAAAGATTTTGATCTTTGCAATTTTACTTTTGGTTGGTTGGTTTAGTTTTAAAATAATCAACCTTCAATAACATCACCTCTTTATTCAAACTTTTAGGTAGAAACCATTCTCAAAGTTACACCTGTTTTAAGCACAGAAGAGACATAATTCAGTCTTGAGTCAGGTAACATTATTTTCCCTTCCATAAAAGTCTCATAGTTGAAAATGCTTTTTCTCCTATCTCAGCAGAGCTAGAAACAGGATCCATAGACCACTGGAAAGGGAAGACATCCAGAGTTCCTGGATGGCATAATGCATGTTTCTGCTCCTAGAAGCCACTTAGACACCAGGCTTAAAATCAGACAGTGTTTCAGATTTTATATTTAAACTATTTGAAATCATCTAAAGCAGTCTAAGGACTCAGAAATAGTAAGTATATTCATCTCACTATTGCTCTTCCCATCTGAAGACTTCAAAGCACTTTACTTAATAAGTTAAATATAATCATTTGCATTTTTACAGAGGAAAGACGCAATTCAGCTTGTCCAGAGCCACAGAATAAGTCATTACTGTGACCCAAACAACTGGATTTATGGAAGTTGAAAATCACACAGCTTAAAGGTAGAATGACACAAAACTCATTTTGAGGTGGCTCTAAAATAGAGTTCCTCTAATCTTTACTCCTCTCTTTCTCTCCACACACACTGTCGTGTGGCAAAGCAGAAAGACTGAGGGCAGTTTTTTGGTTGTAATTTATTTTTAAAGTAATAAGTAGTACAATTACGTCAAACACATGCCAGTAAAAGCTTTATACTACAACTTCGTCTCACATAATTCTATAGTTAAATTAAAGGTCTTACAGTTGTACATACACACACATGCACATCAAGGTCTGAATGCTGCATTCACAAGGACTGAAACCCATGCGTATCTCTAATGGATAAACACCATCTATATTTAAATATATCCACCATATTGATACAGCCTCTTGCTTAGATACACTTATGCCACTGTCAAAGCAGTCATAAGATATTCCTAGAGCAGGTACCATTTTCCCCCCTCTCCCCTCAGAGCATTATGCTTCTAAAGGTGTTATGCAGCAAGCTTTACTGGATTTTCTACGAAGATGAGCCTGAAGGACCTGTGACATTACCGCTGCCAGCTATCTGATAGTATCAAACAAAAGGGGTAATCTTAGGGATTCTGGTCATCATTAATATACTTGCAATTTCACTTTTTACCCCCTCCATTTGCTAGAGAGGAAGAGGTAACGTGACAACACAAATTTGTCTTTGTTGTGGAAAGCTATTACCAGGAAAAAAGTGTTATTTTATGCTATATAGCACAGTAGATAGATAAAAGCCTTAGGGCTTTCTGTGGGCTAGAATCACCAAAAATCTGACTACCTTCCAGATCAAAATAAAATCCTGCAGGCTAGATTGTGCCTTCCTATGGGACTAGCACATCCATATCTGAGTGTAGCCTTAGTGACAAATGCTTCCCCTTTCTAACACATTGTGTTATCTGTTATCTATATCTTCCTGTTTCTTTTTCTATCACACCTGAATCTTGGGGGACTCTATAAAAAGAAGCGTAGCATGTTCTATTTGTTGACAGTTTCATTTGTAAAAGAAGATTCAATAATGCTGTATCTGTGTTGGTCATCAGTAAGTGTAAATGGGGTCTTGCTGTCAGCGCTATACCCTAGCTGCATTTCTTTTCTCCTCTCATTGTGCCTAAAGATAAAAGTTGAAAATACAAAAAGATTAAAAAAAAAAAAAAGGCAGAGGAATACGAGCTACCCCTATCAAGTTCATGAAAATACAGTGATCTGCCAGAAAGCTAAATAAAGCAGAAAAATCCCAAAAGCCAAGATATTATACCATAAGACTATTTCCACTTACACGCACAGGGATATAATAAACCCCAGTGTCCAGCTCTCCTCCTCCCACTCTATCTTTCTGACTTAACATTATCTCCCTCAAGAATTATTTAAAAAAGTAAATAAAATCCCCAACATTAAATCAGTGAGCTGATGAAACTCCCTATGTCTTAGGGATTTTCAAAGGAAACAAAAAATTATGTGCTACAACACCAGTGCCTTTTATTGTTTTCTCCCTCATCCATTACATCACCAGCTTCACACTAACACATTCACAGACAGAGACATGCTTTTAAGGCAAGCAAGGCAAATCTACATCCAAACCTTAGGTTTTGTTGACTTAAGACCATTGAGATGAGAGGTGATAGCCTAATGTTTCTTTCACAACATCCAGATTCAAATTGCTTTTAAGTGTTCTGGATGTTATTTAAAAAGGAAGTTGAAAATGTCATTGTTTAAGTCATTTGAACTTTAGCAGTTCTGGAAAACTCAGCAATAAAACTGTTGTTCTCTGCAGCCAAAACTATGCTTTACAGTCCCAGAGTCCAACTTCTGGGAAATGAGCAGTGATTTTATTTGTTTTCCATAAGAAGGGAACAGTATTCAATAACTGAGTTGCTCTGCAATAACCTAAATTTTTGGTGGTATGCATAATGTTTGGGGGTTTTGTTTGTTTGTTTGTCATTTAGTTATACTGACTAACAATAATCCTAACTGGCTTCCTGTAGTGGGTTCAAGCTGGCTATATATATATTTATATAAAGGAACAAAGGACTCTTCCAACTTTATGGAGTCTTTGTCTGGATATTTAATAACGATTTAACAAATCCTTGCTAGAGATGACCATTCTTAAGAACCCAACAGTGTCCTCCAAAGCTGTCTTGCTCTGAAAAAAGTTCTTCCTTCAATACCTTGAATAGAGGACTTCTAAAAACCTCACAGCACTGCTAATTTTTAAGAAGCTCAAACCATCCGACTAAACACTCCTGCAGGAAAGAAAAATCCCTATGTAAAGTCAGAAGGAACAATAACAAACAAATTAGAAGAACAAAAAACTATAATGCCTCATAAAGACATTTTAGCTCTAATATTTGCCTCAAATTCAGTAGTATTCAACTAATCGAAACTTTTATCTCCTGGTGACCCACTTATAATTTGAAAAACAGATTGACTGGGCATATCTACAATAACAAAGGAGACTGTTTCTGAGGGGTAATTTACCATAGTCCTCTGTCTGAATGCTTAATATGCTTGTTTTGGGTTGTCTTTTTTTATTCCTTTCTTACCTTTCTGAAAATAGGAAGATACAATCCTTTTAGCAAGTTATTTAGCTGCAGTAAAGCATCCATGACCTGATCACAACTACCACCACAGTTTAAGCTTTTAATTAAAAATAGATTACCATAGGTTTTTCTATATTCTTCTTTCTTTGTCTTATAGCGAAGCCTCCAAATCCAAGCTTTCTGTTTTCAAGGCCATTTAAAACCATTACGGCTTTGAATCACCATACGGTCATTAGAGGTCTAGCTGCCAATCACATATTGTTGTGCCATCCTGTTTGAATGTTCTAGTTAGCTTTCTGAAAGCACAACTTTTTGTTTGAAGGAAGTTTCTCAGAAAATTGTATGTAGTTGCAGTGTAAAAATAAATGCAAAAAACTCCGGAAATAAATTGCTGTAGAAGTTCTGCCAGTGAACACAGGCTTTTGAAAAAAATAAAAGAAGCCTGGATATGGTAGTTACTGTTAGCATTATCCTTCCTATAGAAGAGGAATTGAAAACCAGACACTTACACAGTTACACCATTTAGTAGCAAAACCTACTAGTCCATGAAATCAGAAGCTGTAAGAAAGGAATGGTTTTTTATTGTATCAAAATAGCAGAGAATAGGAGCTTGGCTCTTGCAGTTCCCAGAGGGCCTCAAAGCGTTGAAGCATTAAATCATAAATCTGTTAAATAAGCAGGTCTAATTTTGCAGTAAGTACAAACAAGAACACAAAACCTCTTTGAATTGGTTTGGAATAGCTTGATGATGCAAGATACCGAGAAACCTATGCCTGTGGTTGCTGCCAACACATTGCTCGAAACAGACATATGCCTGCCTCTGTTTTCTATGTTCTGCTTAGCAGGAAAACCAACCTTAGGTAGGAATTAGATAAAGGACAGTCTCTGACATAGAAAAGGTCCAATATACCTTTTAATTTTACCTATTTTATTTTTTTATACTATATTTACTCTCACAGTACAAGAGCAGGGAAATGATAGAACCAAGCCATAGGAAATTTAAACCTCTTACCCAGTTCAAACAAAACAAAAACCCACTATGCTTTTTTTTTTTTTTTAAACCACATGAATAATTAGCAAAACTGATTATCAGATCTAGTCTTTGGAGATCAGACAGAAATCCATAGATCCTTGAGTACTAACAGAAATACTGAGAATTATCAGTATTACACTGGAGTAAGGGCTAAAAACATCAATGTTAATTCCTGAAGAATAGGTAAAGTTTCTCTGTGAACATATTGTTCATTATTGCCCACAGCACTCTTTTCTGGAGTGTTTGTGCTACTCCCAAAGAAAACAGTAGATAACTGAAACAGTACAGAAGTATTTTTATATAGATGCAATTATTAGAAGATTAAGCATTTCAAAAGAGGAAAATGGCATTTTAACCATACCGTAACATATTTGAGGTACATCAGAAAGTCACAGAACCAAATGCATAGCTTATTCTATATTAAAAGAAAATGAAGTTACTATCTACAAGTACCAGAAAGAAAGAAGGTGGGAAGGAAAAATATCAATATACAGAAATTGATACTACAAAAAAAAAAAAAAAAAAAAAGCCTTATTTATTCCTGGTGATTCAAAAAAATATCAAAAATCTTTACAAACCATGGACTGGCTCTTCATAACTGGACAGGGAGAGCCACATACCATTCAAAGTCCCATTATAGCAGACAACTGAAAGAAAAAACCGCAACATGTCAGCAGTCTATTACAGGATTATCCTTGAGAAAGTGGTGAACAGTGTCTGAGTAGATCCTCTGGATTGAAAGAAAATGACCCAATTCACAGAGAGAACTCACCACCTTGGAAGAGCTAGAATATGGCAAAAAAACCCTGATGACTGTAAAGAGAGAGATGGGGGAAATAAAATCTCAATGCCCCCATGAGTTGGCCCTGAAGAGCTCAGCTTTTCCTAAAGGTGGGCTCAGTGTCAGTCAGGGTAGACATTTCCTCCACTTCTACTGCACTCTGCCTCAGGTAGTCCCATCACTGGTGCATGGAGAGCAGCCGGGATACCCACCCCTGCCTGCTGCCGGATGTTTTCCCCACAGCACTACTGAACTGCGGTGGAATAGTCTTTCTTGCATCAATGCTACCCCCAGCAGCTCATGAGCAGCCTCCCCATCACCACGTCCAGCACTCCTGCATGCCGCCACCGCTGCTCTCCATACAACCCTCCCCACTGGAAGAGAGGCTGTATGAAATATGTTGTAGAAGCTGACTGAGGACACATCACTACAGCACCAAACAGACTGCAGAAGCCACCACTAGAATAAGTAACTCCACTGAGAAGCTTGGGGAATTGGAAGGACAGCAGGTGAGCTGCCAAGTGTGACTGGTAGCTGCATGGCACACAGAATGCTTAATTCTCCAGTTCTGCAGGCATGGGAAGTCATGTCGTCTGGTTAAAATGGAGACAGCTGGTGGAACCAAAGTTTTCCAATTGCAGGAAGGCTTCATAGGCAAATGTTTACTAAATCATGTCCACAAGTAAGCTGTGCTTTATTTTAAGCAGGCCACAGGGTTTTGAGAAAACCAAAGATAACTGAAGAACAGCAAGAGCAGCATCACTGAAGTTAGCTGCAAAAAGGAGTGATAACTACTTTTTAATTAGCCAATGACAAAGTGATAAGATGTCTTGAGATACTTCACTGAGATATATATACTGAGGATTTGTCTGCTGTACAGTATGAGGTAGGAAGTATGCAATTCTGGATTAGAGTTGCCAAAATGTTGCATGACCAGAGGCCTTGTGCCTTTAAAAGATTTGTTTAGTATTTAGTTTCATGTGATTCAGTTTCTGAAGTGTGAAGAAACAATTAAGTTATTCTGAAGTAAAAAAAGTACTGTCAATGTTTTCATAGGCTATAAAAGAATAAATATGTTTATATTTAGATATGGAATGAGACCTTGTCTCAAGAATATTTGTCCAGTTACTGGGGAAGAACCACAGCAAACCTTTAGAAAACTACATGTTTTCAAATTGAAGACTAGATGGAATTTGAGCTTTTTGATTCTTCCCATCCCCATGGAAAGACTCAACCAGACCTACTAAAATTAAAAAAAAAAAAAAAAAAAAAAAAAAAAGAAGTACTGACTTAGACATATACTTCCCTGGAACAAATCACCTGGCAGACATGTTTGCTGGTAATGTAAAAGCTGCAACAAAAACATTAATCATCCATATTTGTCTTTTGCTTTTATTACCTAATACATTTTTTTAATGCAGAGTACTTACCAATAGTGTTAGAACAGAAAAGACTGAGCTATTTTGGACATACTATTTTAGAAAAAGAGGTAAAGAAATAAAATATTTGTTAGCAGTAAAGATGCATATTCCATTCTAAATAGTACATGTTAAAAATTACTGTGCAACACAAGGCAGAATAAATATGTTTTACTAATCCACTCTTCATCTCTTTATAAATAGTAAACACCAAAGAGGCACAGAAATCTATTATTACTCATGAAATGCTCACTATATTTTAACAACGCTGCTTTTGACTTGTTATGGAGTCCTGATATCTGCATGAGAACTATGTGAATAAATCTCAACTCTCCTAAAAACGCTTGAGTATGGGAAGACACTCTTAAAGACTGAGAATATTTATCAAGTTTTGATGAGAGATCAGTACTCAGAAGTTTTGTTTGTGATCTATTAAGCCACACTTATTTTACAGAACATTTTACAGGAATGATAGTTTGATGTATTGAAAGTTTTCTGTAAATATAAACATTTATAAGTACTCATTAAAATTAATTATTTGTAATAATTTATAATGTACAATCAAATGCCTGTTCACAGACAGGAAAAACCTAGGGAGCTGTCTTTAAAATAGGAGAAATATTTTATTTGCACAACACTATACAAAAACATGCATGGATGAATTACTGAAACATAGTAAGACTAGACAACTATTTTTTCCTTATTTCACTTAAGAAATTATTCCATATTTAGTGCCTATTCAAGGTTTCTAGACTTGCCGTTGTTTAAAAAATTGTAATTTTGCTTAGGATGCTCTGTATTACTTTCACACAGAAGAAACTATTTGTCCCCTGGTGGAAAGACTATGGTGATTGTGCCCTTTGTGTTGTTTCTTTTCTAGAACTACAGTCTAAAGTATTGGCTCATACATCCGTAACTGTACCAAAATGGTACATGTTTTAGAAGACTGTCATCACCAGCTTGCCAAGGTGGTTCATGTTATCTTAAAAGAACAACTGTTAATCAAGGTGATATTTTCTATAGGAGTATTCAAGATTTTACTTACTTATTTTTTCCCCTGAAGATGGCATTGAAGACCAGGATGAGAGATATCCTGTTTGTGACACAAGCAATAACCCCACTCAGGGAAAAGACTCTTTTTGTCCCTTATTTAAAAGTCTCACCCTCTCAGCATAAACACTTGTAAGTGTTGGGGTTTGCCACGTGAAACTAATTTTTTTGTTAAGTGTGTTAGCAAATACAATGCTGTTTTAAGATAGTTTATGAAAATAAAACAGCTACTTGTTTCCATATTCTCATCTTGACATGAAGAAAAGAAATGGTTTTCAGTCCCTAACATTTGTTCCTGAGGGGTACTTCTACAGAAAGGAAAAAATAAAAAAAAAAAAAATCTTACAGCATGAAGGGTTACTTCTGGTATTCAGCTGTGCTTCTCAAAAGCACTCCACTAAATGATTTGACTAAGTTTTCTCATTAATATATATATTCTTAGATCAATTCAAAACCCAGTAATAGGTGATTACAGCCCCACACCCTATTCATGAGAGAAAAGCCAAGTTAAAGTAGGTTTGCTGTCTTGAACAGCTCCTTTCCTAGGCAGAGTTTGAACAAACCTCTATACCAGAGACTAGATTTTGCTTCAGTTCTCCATCATATCCCAAGGCACAGTGTCTCCCCAGTCCCCTTGGAGCAACAGCTGTCTTTTAGGTTTGAAGATTCTGACTGACGTGCAGAAACAAATTAAAATCTGACATTTACAGAAGTTACTGGATACACATCTCAGTGCATTCAACCTTTTCCCCATAGACACTGCCCCCACCACAGCAGCTGCTGCTACTGTAAGGTGATGCCTGGCACTTTCAGAAGAAGGGACAAGAATCTCAGGAACAAAGGAGAGGAAAAAACAAGCAGGGGAATGACTTTCAATGTGCTAACATTTGTAAACTAGAATTCCAGTTTATCTGAAGGCAAAATACAAACAAGACCTTTAAGACGAACTTTGCATTTTTCAACATATGGCATTTTATGTGCAGAAAACTGTAAACCTATTATGCTGACACGAATGTAATTTAATGAGAAGTCAGATGGTTTTGCTATTAGGCTGAATATTAAGTTCTGTACAAAACAATGACTCTAAGGAATAAAGACACTTTATCCCTTCTCAATTTAATGGGACATTGGCATTTGGATGCCTTAGGCATCTTCAAAAGTCTCTGTCTTAACACTCACGCCTAGCATGCTTCAGAAATGCATTTCAACTTCGGAACCTGCTTTGGAATACAGATACAATACTAAGTAGGCACAATAATAAAAACCTATGAATATATTTCTAGGCATCCTCTATAGAACTTACTGAGTCACAGGAAAAAAGTCTGAGGAAAAAATATTGGCACAATCTAACCTGAAAGGTTTTTACAGCACAGTGGTAGATTGGACAGATAAAGGAAGATAGCATGACTATAATTCATCTGGGTGTTAACATGGTCTTTATCACAGTACCACATAGAAATCTCAAAGAAACTGATAAAGAAACAGCATACTAAAATAAAAAGGGGTAACTGGTGATGGAAAGAACCACCAATTACTACCAATGATGTCACAGGAGAAGATGGAAAGGTAATATAAGGAAGTACATTCTCCTTGATACCAAGGCCAGTAATATTCAATACTCCAGTACAGGACCTGGGGGAAAATTTCATCTCAGCAGCACTTTCAAAGAAGCAGCAGAGATGACTAAAGTTGCACATTTATTTGTTTCCCAATCTTATGTGTTTACTTAGAATTTTGTGAAATCTTTGCCTATTCAAGACAGAAAAGAAAAAATAAAATAACGGTATCAGTTCAGAGCAGCGAGAGTTATTTAATGATTACCACCATATGTTACTTTTCTTTAACCATATGACAACTAGTATGCATCTTCAATGGACATCACCTTGGAACAGTGGAGACAATTTTGTTGATTGTTCATGATAATCAAATACGAGGTGAATACACAGTACAAATACTAAATCAACGAGCAGCTTACTAAACACATCACCATAGACTAATAACTTTTTGCTGACATACAGAAGCCATTTAGTATTTGCAGTCATATTAGTTCTGTAGCTAGAAATCTTACCCCTTGAACTGCACTTCAGGAAAACGGTGTCGTACATGCATGCACAGCTAAATTAACTTCATAGTTGTTAACTTCATCCCTTGAACTGAAGATTAAATAAAAAAATTGAGGAGCTATATTGCTAGTAGAACTAAAAGCCACCTTTAATTCATAACAAAAAGTAAACTTATCAAAATATATGCTACAGCAAAATGGTATATATCAAGTGAGGTCTGAATATGCCCACAGATTCATCTTAATAATGAAAATAAAGTATATCAAGCATAGAAGAAGAGGCAAAAAAAAAAAATCAAATACAACATTCTGCCCATAAAGCAGTAATGAAATTATACTGTTTCCCCCCTCATATCTGTGCATTTTCATTGTACTGTGATCTTCAATACCACAGAGGTAGAAGTAAGCTTGTGAATACAGTGCCTGATAAAAATCTTACAGCTGGACACTTAATGTACCACTATTATAAAAGTGTTTCATTTTAAAAACATTTTTCAGTTGAGGAAACAGCTTTGCCAAGACTTGTCATCTAGTGCTTGCCAGGAAAATAAAGTTCATGTGGATGAAGGTAGAGAGAGAGTTTAAATCTTAGGCAGCCAGTCCTCATTAGCTTACTGTATACAGTTTCCCATTCTCCAGGAAGTGTTCCTCATTGTAAATTAACTTAATCCATTTTTATTTAACATGTTCTAAATAAGTCACCACCACCAAATGAAAAATAGACCCTGCACATTTCTCCCTCTGATCGTTTTTCCTTTGCATATTGCTGTCTCTACCAATGATATGAGGGAATTTTTTGTTTGGTCACTGTGCAATACAGTCTGTTTGGGAAGCAAACATACATTCTGTCTTTTTTCAGTATGTAGCATAACGGTGCCTCAGTAAACATGATCTAGAGAATAATATTGTTTTATGCCCTAGAAACACTTTATTATACTTGCCTATTTTGAAAGAAGGTTCATTTTAAGGCCTTACTGGTTTAACCTGTTCAACAGTAACAAAAATCCAAGGGGAAAAAAAAGTTCATTACACATGGCAGCAACTTTTATTACCACTGTTTTTCAGAGTTTGAAAACTGGAAAAACATCTTAACCACTAGAAAAATTATTTTGCAGATAAGGTTTATTAACTCATAACTCCTGCAGAATTAGAGTCAAGACTTCACCTAAAGGTAGAGAGGAAAGAGAAAGGGAATGGTGGATAATAAGAAGTATATGCATATCATAACGTATATAACCATATGAATTTACATATTTACAGCAGAGATTTATGTTCATGAGACTTTCCTAAGCCACAGGTTAAAAAAAAATAAAAAATAAAAAAATCAGCAGAGATACTTATTTTCAAAAAGATATTTAAGGTGACTTACTGTCTTTCTTCCTGTTTTTAAATTTTACATTGCATGTAGCAAATTTAGAATACATGATTGAGTTCTGTTACAAGTGTGTTCTTCAGATTTAGAGTAACGTGGAGTTTGCACTCTGAGCTTAGTTAGGCTTTCAACAGATTTGTTGCGCTAGAATGAAGATCTATAGGATCTTCATAGAATGGTTAGAGTTGGAAAGGACCTTAAAGATCATCTAGTTCCAACCCCCCTGCCATGGGCAGGGACACCTCTCACTAGAGCAGGTTGCTTAAAGCCCCATCCAGCCTGGCCTTGAACACTTCCAGGGATGGGGCATCCACAACTTCCCTGGGCAACCTGTTCCAGTGCCTCACCACCCTCACTGTAAAGAATTTCTTCCTTATATCTAATCTAAATCTCTTCTCTTCCAATTTAAAACCATTGCCCCTTGTCCTGTCACCACTCTTCCTGACAAAGAGTCCCTCTTCAGCTCTTCTGTAGGCTCCCTTCAGGTATTGATAGGCTGTTATAAGGTCTCCCCGGAGCCTTCTCTTCTCCAGGCTGAACAACCCCAGCTCTCTCAGTCTGTCTTCATAGGAGAGGTGCTCCATCCCTCTGATCATCCTCGTGGCCCTCCGCTGGACCCGTTCCAACAGGTCCATGTCCTTTCTGTGTTGAGGACTCCAAAGCTGGACACAGTACTCCAGGAGGGGTCTCACGAGCGCAGAGTAGAGGGGCAGAATCACCTCGCGAGACCTGCTGGCCACACTTCTCCTGATGCAGCCCAGGACACGGTTGGCTCTCTGGGCTGCCAGTGCACACTGCCTGCTCATGTTGAGCTTCTCATCCATAAGCACTCCCAAGTCCTTCTCCTCGGGGCTGCTCTCCAGCCATTCTCCACCCAACTTGTATTTGTGCCTGGGGTTGCCACGTCCCAGGTGCAGGACCCTGCACTTGGCTTGGTTGAACTTCATGCAATTTGCACGAGCCCACCTCTCCAGCCTGTCTAGGTCCCTCTGGATGGCATCCCTTCCCTCCAGCGTGTCAACTGCGCCACCGAGCTTGGTGTCATCAGCAAACTTGCTGAGGGTGCACTCTATCCCACTGTCCATGTCACCGACAAAGATGTTAAACAGTACTGGTCCCAGTACCGACCCCTGCGGAACACCACTCGTTACTGGCCGCCACCTGGACATTGAGCCATTGATTGTAACCCTTTGGATGCGGCCATCCAGCCAGTTCCCTATCCACCGAGTGGTCCATCCATCGAATCCATGAGTTTCCAATTTTGAGACCAGGATGTCGTGCGGGACAGTGTCAAATGCTTTGCATAAGTCCAGGTAAATGACGTCAGTCGCTCTGCCCTTGTCTACCAAGTCTGTGGCAGTATTGTAAAAGGCCACCAAATTTGTCAGGCACGATTTGCCCTTGGTGAAGCCATGTTGGCTGTTTCCAATCACTTCTTTATTCTCCATGTGCCTTAGCAAGGATTTCAGGAGGATCTGCTCCATGATCTTGCCAGGCACAGAGGTGAGACTGACCGGCCTGTAGTTTCCCGGGTCTTCTTTGTTTCCTTTTTTGAATATTGGAGTTATGTTCCCTTTTTTCCAGTCAGTGGGAACTTCACCAGACTGCCACGATTTCTCAAATATGATGGAGAGGGGCTTAGCAACTTCGTCCGCCAGTTCTCTCAGGACCCGTGGATGGATTTCATCAGGTCCCATGGACTTATGCACCTTCAGGTTCTTTAAGAGGTCTCGAACCTCGTCTTCTTGTACTGTGGGTGCTTCTTCATTCCCAGAGCCCCTGTTCTTGCCCTCCGTGACTTGGGCAGTGTGGTTAGGGCCCTTGCCAGTGAAGACTGAGGCAAAGAAGTCATTCAGTAGCTCAGCCTTATCCACATCCTGGGTGACCAGGTCTCCCGTTTCCTTCCGGAGGGGACCCACAGCTTCCCTCGTCTTATTTTTATCCCTGATATATCTATAGAAGTTCTTCTTGTTATTTTTCACATCCCTGGCTAGATTTAGTTCTGCCTGGGCTTTCGCTTGCCTGATCAGGTTTCTGGTGACTCGGACAGCTTCTCTGTATTCTTCCCAGTCTACCTTTCCCTGCTTCCACCCTCTATAGGCCTCCTTTTTGGTCCTGAGTTTGTCCAGCAGTTCCTTGTTCATCCACGCCGGCCTACTGGCTATTTTGCCCGATTTCTTCTTTTTTGGGATGCACCTCTCCTGAGCTTGGAGGAGGCAATCCTTAAATACCACCCAGCTTTTTTGGGCCCCTCTCCCTTCCAGTTCTTTTTCCCACGCTACCTTACCAATCAGATCTCTCAGGAGATCAAAGTCTGCTCTTTTGAAGTCCAGGGTAGCCAGCTTGCTGCGCACCCTCCTTGCTGCCTTATGAATCTTGAATTCTATCATCTCATGGTCACTGCAGCCGAGGCTACCCTTGAACTTGACATTCCCGACCAGCCCCTCCTTGTTGGTGAGGACAAGGTCCAGCACTGCTCCTTTCCTCGTTGGTTCCTCTATTATTTGCAGAAGAAAGTTGTCGTCGACACATTCTAAGAACTTCCTGGATTTCCTGTGCTCTGCTGTGTTGTCCTTCCAACAGATGTCGGGGTGGTTGAAGTCCCCCATGAGGACCAGAGCGTGTGAGCGCGATGCTGCCCCTATCTGTTTGTAGAGGGCCACATCCTCGCTGTCACTTTGATCTGGTGGCCTGTAGCAGACTCCTACTGTAACATCACCTGCCCCCGTGCTCCCTTTAATCCTGACCCATAAGCTCTCTGTCTTGTCTTCACCCATCCCCAGGTGAAGCTCCATACATTCCAGCTGGTCCTTGACATAGAGGGCAACACCCCCTCCCCTTCTGCCCAGCCTGTCCTTCCTGAAGAGCTTGTAACCTTCCATTCGAACACTCCAGTCGTAAGAGCCATCCCACCACGTCTCGGTGATGCCAATAATGTCGTAGCCCTGGAGGCGTGCGCACATCTCTAACTCCTCTTGTTTGTTCCCCATGCTGCGTGCATTTGTGTAAAGGCACTTCAGCTGGGTGCCTAAAGGGGCCGACTTATTAGCTGAGATGGCAGGTTGAAGGCTCTCTTTGAGTTTTTGAAACACCAGATTGATGTCTGTGAGCTGTCTGATATGGCACCAACCATGAAGAATTTTGTTCTAACATATCTTACCAAAATAACCCCGAGGACATAATAAAAAAAAAAAAAAAAAAAAAATCAAAATAGATACAAAGGAACACACCAAAAAAGCATTAGAAAGTATGACATTTCAAAGAAATATGGAAGATTTGATTTAAAAGTTCTATTTAAATGTCGAAAGAAATGAGTCAGTATTTGTTCACCCTGAATGTTCTGAAAGGTCTGCTGGCCATAGACATCCATCTCACAGGACCATGATTTTCTAATCATAAAGAAACACTGCAATCATCTAATCTGATGATTTGGTTTTTCCCCATGAGCTAATTTAAAATATAAAAAAATAAGTTATGCTTATGGATGATTTTTCTGTTATCGATATTTTAAACATTCCAGTGGAGATACTATTCTTATAGCCTATGCTCTCAATAAGTGGTTTATGATGCTTAATTTACACCATATGTAGTATACTTCATTTTAATTTCAAGGTTTGATACCCTAAGCTCAACCATTAGGCACCGAGCTTTCTTGTAATTCTCTCCGAAATCCCCAAATCTAACAAACTCTCATATTTCTTTTCTAGATAGGATGTTCTACAATAAGTTGAACAGTGAACATTTCTGAAGATTCATAATGGAAAGCTCATACTCTAGCTCTTTAAATACTGTGTTAGATCATTTTAGTGGCTTGACTTTTTATACTGTCCAGTATTCCTCTCCCCTGCTTTTTTTTTTTTTTTCCTTTCAAGAACTAGAAAGAGTGGTCTCAACTCGGATTTTGTCAATAGCGCTCATACTTTTTCTCACTTCTTTTTTGGAAAATCATCAGTGATGACCCCTAAATCTTTCCGATTCAGCCACCTCATGTGGACAGCCCACATTCTACGTTCTGAAATATATAAGCTTACACAGGGCTGTATGAAAACCTGTGCTGAATTATGGCTGATTAACCCAAGAATTAGAACATCTTGTAATAGTAATCTGACCTGTCAGTTTTGTTGACAATAGTGTTATTGGCTCAGAAATTTTTCTGGATGGGCCTCAAGCCTCTGGCTGTTAACACCACATAATGTACAACTATTTTCGATGTTTGTCAGTGATGCAGCTTTCAATCCAGGTAGTATGTAATTTGCTTATTCCATATAAAAAAAAAAAAATGTAAAATTGTTAAGTTTGTTGTGGTTTTGTTTTGTTTTTTTTAACAAATTGCATCTACAGAGATTCAGCTTTACAATAGCAGCTCTACTATATCAAGATATACATTTTTATCAGCCACATCTCTGGTTTTGATCAAAATTGGTGTCTGACAAGTCTGCAATTCCTGATACCAAACCAACTGTAGCAATGTTACCACCTCCTTCAGAGTATGAAAGTTTTCTTTTTTCACAGATTATTCTACTTTTAACCACAAACAGTGAAACACATTTTTGGTCTTCACATCACAGGAAAGAAGGTAGAAGACCAACAAGTCCAAGAAAAATCACAACCACTTTCTAGTGTTCTGACAACCCAACTGTGATCTCTCAAACTCTAAATAATTCTTGATTTTTTTTATTATTTTTTTTTTTTAAGATTACTTACAAGGAATTCTTTCTGGTGATGACTTGTCCAACTACAATAGGGAAGAACATAGACAGTACAAAAGAAATTCCACTTAAGGACAGGTTGGGGGGTTTTATTCCCCACTATCCCCCATTGACTTCATATGGAAAATACCTGATTATTTCAGAGAAATTATACAAGAAATGAATTCCATACTTATTTTCATTCTGCTCCAGGCTAACCCTGTCAAAATTGTAAGTTATTATACAATATGCCCAGAACGGAAAAGTTCTGCTTTCAGTCTACAAATTAGGCCTCTTTTCAGCATACTCAGCAGTTTCTTAAGAACCAGGAATAGTCTTATAACTGCTTTTGTGCTTTCCAGCATATGATTAGTGAAATGATAAAATGGTAACTTTCAATGAATATCGGTATATTTATATGAACTCTTCTTGTTGGCTTCCCCCAAACATCTTTCAGCACATAACATAAGAAGACAGAATGAGAGAGAGAGAAACACCCTTAGTTTTTGTTCTATCTTCAGAAGTTCTTTCCCTGCAGGAATATATTTTTAAAGATTCAAGAAGTATGCACACAGCTTGCTCACCCTCATTTCACTTTTAATGTGTAATTCCACATACTCTGTTTTGAAACTCACTCCCTAATATTGAGGTCATTTACTTCCTGCTAATAGTAATACAGAAAAAGTGGTTCATAATACATTAGAAGTATTTAGGAGAGACATTCCAGTGTATTGTTGTATGCAACTCCTGTAACAAAAGTTTTAGAGAAGGCCAAATAAAAAATAAAATATTTTTTAAAAATCATTTTCTATTCTGAATATTTTTCTAGATTGATTGACTTACACTGAATAAGATCTAATTTTAAAAATTATTTTAAAACATTTTTCCTGAGTTGAGGTTTGTTTTTAAAAGCATTTTCCTCAAATCCAGGGTACTACAGACAGAACAAATCTCTGGTCCTCCATTGTTATGCAGGAAGGCAGACTGCAATCTGACCTGAAGTTAATGGAATTCTGCAAAGGCAAAGAAATATGTACCTATGTAGGTTTGGGGTGCAGAAGTACAACTAATTAGGAGAAGATCCGAAAATGCCTATACATCATCTTTAAACAGTAGAGATATATCTCAGTAAAGACTTGTATTTCAATTGTGATGACCAGATCACACCACAAAGAAAGCACATAGTATCTCCATTCTACAGATGAGAAGATGGAGATAACAAGAGACAAAATAATTTGACTGAAACCAGCAAACAGATAAATGGCAAATATCCAGTCCGGTCTTCCTTCCATTAGGAAATCCATCCGTCATAGAGAAGGACATGCGTTCAGTAAAGGCTGGGTCCTCTTCTGTTCCATAGTCCTACCACCAAGGTATACAAGCCTGCAAAGTACTGCATAACAGCATACCTCCAAATCAGCTCCTTAATTTTTCTTTGTGCCTTTGATGCATTACCACTGAGCTCTACAAGTCACCCCGTAGCCCACAGGGCTTCCCAGAGCAAGGCTGCTTATCAGAACTCAACCCCACAATCAGATCTTACCTCCTCTTCAGCAGAGCTAAATAATAACCATAGCGTATAACCAACATTAGCCCTTTGTTTTCCTCCCATATTCCTCTTCTAGTTTTATACTTCCAGAACTTTGCCTTAAGCACCTGCAATGACCTTGGTGGAGGCAGTACAGCACAGATAAAGTCACAGAGAGAGGACTGGAACCAGTCTTCCCTTTGGGAGAAGAAATATATAAAGGGAAGAATTTATATAATATGTAATTAAAGCCAAATAGTTGTTAGGTCTCAGACTCCAAATACACATTGTACCACTCCTTCACCATCAAAGGTGCCATATCTTGCAACTTCACCAGGCATTGTATGTTAGTGTTCACTGTTAAAGCTTCACCGCTCAGAGCCAAGTAATTTAAAAATAAAATATAAAAAAATAAAAGTCTGAATAGTCTTTTCCTTTCTGTTTTCCTTCAAAAAATTAAAGGGATGAAATAATAGAAGACAGTTATGTATTTAAAAATATCCATACACGAAGTTATAGGTACAGATCCAAATTTTACAGTCTCATTAAATTTAAGCTCAACATTTAGGACCAGCAGCACTGGAACAGATTAAAAGAAATGCTTGATATGGACTTACATGCAAAATTATTCACATTTGCTTTTGATTGAGATAGCAGGAAGTTATATTGAAGCTGAACCAGCAGAAATAGCGTTAAAACTGTCCTCCAAACAGCCAGATGTTCCTGCAATTACCGTACAAGGATGGGTGGATTACCAGGTGATCCATGTAGCAATGTTAATGAGCATCATTGCCAGCAGATACATGAGTCTAGGGGGTGCCAGAGACATAAAATTGCATAGAAGGGAGTGCAGAGTGGACAGCGGATGTGCAGAAGTGAAGCTATTTCCATTCTAGAAGTCAGCTATATCTTGCCTGGCATTTAAACTGGCTGAAACAAGTCATATTTTAATCTGTATTGATATGCCTAGAGCAAGCCTTGCTTTATCCTGAATCGATCCCAGCTCAGAGCAACTTTATCATTTCCATCAAGCTATAGACAGATGAAACCTCTTTATGGACCCAGTCAGGCTCACAGGCAACAGAAGTGTATTTCCCCACTGTTTGAGTAGTCAATAAAATTCTTATGATCCAAGATTTGTCTTATACACACATAGAGATTTGATTCATAAGCCTTGATTTACAAATCAGTCACAGTAAAGGAAATCTGAAATAACAACTCCAAAAAGTTATGTATACAAAACCTTACCAGCTATTTTCCATTCTTTATCCTTCATACATGCAAACAAATGCAAATACAGGGTTTCGGAAGAAAACCAAGTTCTTTCCTCTATTTTTCTACAGAGCAGGTAAAGAGTGTCTTGCTACCACTTTGATAACATTTTTCATCCAAGCTTCCAAAAGTATTCTGTAGAATAGCAGACTATCAGTGCGTCCTCATCAATGGAGAAATTGAGCTTTCAAATGCTGGAGATCTGAGGATTCCAAGTGTGTAATAATGCAAGTACAATTTAGGACAGGTCAGACAGAAGCTTTATTAGCTATGATCATAGTGAGAGAACATTCGGACAGCATTTTGCCCTCTGCTTCCGTGTTCTCTGCCAAGTGACTGTAGAGACCCGGCCTATCTACTGCTTTAGATAGGGGTGCGGGTGAAGAAGGAAAAGAAAAAAAGTGAGGAAAACCAATCATTTCAATGTTAACAAAGCCAGGTATCTATCCCTAGGAGAGATGGACTCCTTAAAGGAGCTTGCTAACTGCCACACTTCTAAAGGAGTCCAACAGTAACCAGTGTGACAATATGGAGAGATGTCTCTTGACTGAGCCACTAGTAGCAGCACACCCAGTGTTAACTTAGCACAGAAATGGGCAGTTGAAAACAATGACAGATTGTTTGTTTTTAGTCAAAATGAATGCTCCTTTAGTTAGGATAAACTTTTTACCCAGACCTCCCAGATCTTAATAATAATTTTATCACCGCACAAGGCAGTCAGAATAATCCAGTGAGATTGTGAAAAATGACATCTCACCCAAGTCTCCCAAGTACCTTCTTGCTTGTCATACCAGCCTTCCCATGAAACAAATTGTGGTGAACGGAGACAGAGACAGCAAGTCTTCGATAAACAGGAAGGGAAAAACTTGAAGCAAGAACATGAAAGGGTGGGTGGGAGGAAAATGCTGTTCACTTGTTTGAAGTACTAAAACTTGCTAAAGATTATTTGGAAGCCTCAGAAACTAGAGAAACTTAATATAAGGTTTTGTCATTTTACAGTTCCTGTCAAAAAAGCTTGCTAAGCTGTGCAAGAACATTCAGTTTCTTCACACTGATTTTCACAAGGTCTGGAGAAAAACAGTACCAATGTTTGGTACCAGTTCATAACTGACTCCAGTCATTTTTAATGGAAATTGGTCCTGTAACCAAGGGCATTTATGGCATTTGGGACAGACATAGGAAGAAAAAGAAAGTCACAAAATCCCAGTGTTGGAATGTAAGAGCCAAGCCTGAGAAACCACATTCTGCAAATATTTAGCACACAGACAGTATTTGCTAAGGCTTCCCCTCTGATCAGGCCTTCACTCTGAAATATTATAAAGGAAAATCCAGCTAACACTTTCTGAAGAAACAGATATTGGTCAGGTTAGCCTTCTCTTACCTGGCATTCATGCCTGCATGTAGCCAGAACACTTAGAAAATCTAAACCAATGCCACAACACTACAGTTCTGTGTTCGCAGGTGGACAGTCTGTTAGAACTTACATGAAGTGTTTGTGGAGAGAGTGGCCTATAGCAGTGGCAGTCAAGGGGAAGATAGCGATGAAGGGAGCCAGGATTTTGAGCACGGTTGTGATGAGTACCCCTGCTATGAAAATGGAACCACACAGATGTCTCTCATGCCTGCCTGTCATAGGAAAACGGGTTTAAGAGAGGGTGATGCAAGCATCAGCTGATCAAGGCCTCCACAGAGCAAGGATCTGTTGGTACATCAATAGACAAACAGTTCTCCCTTATAAGTCAGGGAAAAGTTTCCCTCCTACTTGTCAGCTTCAAGTGCATCTTCCCACTCCAAGCAGTTACTTGGAGCAGTATACCATCCAACTCTTTTATGACAAGCTCATGTTTCAGAATTCTGAGAAAGAGCTAATGGAAATAAACGCATCTTTAACATAACTCTCCCAGTTTTAGCTTAATTTTGTCACCTACATGACACTTCCAGTAAGTAAATAATTTCAAATGGGAAATCTCAGACAGATTAGTTTAAGCTTATTGATTATCAGGATAGTAATTCTGAGGCACAGAAACCTGAGACCTCTTGACCAGAAAAGGAATAGAAAATACCTCTTAAAGAAGCAGGCTTTTATAAAGAGATAATTTAGAGTCTTTGGGGTAATAAAGACAAGTTTGAGAGCAGTTACAATCCATTTTTAGATTATATTACCTCTTAGTCCTTTTTCCTGAAATAACCTGCTTCTCCGCCTCCCTCTACTGCAATCTTCCTTCTTTTCTTGTCTTTCTCCAGAGCAGTAAGAGAATGAACATTATGAGTTATTGATGGGAACAATACAGAAATCTCATCATTAGAATTTTTTTTTTCCCAAGGAAAAGCTCAGGAGAAAGGTTGGAAAGGAGCAGAAGCCTACTCAGCACAGGAAGGCAGGTGCATAACCATCTGTAGCAGCTCTATACCTCCTACTGCCTTTCAGAAATCACTGAGACAAGTGGCATGAGCAGTAATACAGAGTAGATAGGTTTTTCTTCTGGTGGAATATAACAAACAAAAAAAAACCTTAACACACACACACCTCAAACAAAAAGCAAGCCATATCCAGATATTACACATAGGCACTTGAATGACTGTTACAATGATATAGACTCTTTAGGGCCCACTCAGACCCAAGTGTCAATGAAATCACATATATTCTTTCAAGTCGCATATCAACATCAGAGTTATTATTACTAGTCTTTCTTTGGAGTTTTACATTAGCAGAGGAATCTGCCCCTTGTATTCGTAAAAAGGGAAGGAGTTTTCGTTCACCTTTTTTCCTTCAGTGATCCAGTCTGCATCAAACATCTAAGGCTTAGTGCCTCAAGGCATTTCATTTCTGTCTTACAAAGTGACAGTTACAAATGGCCACGTATATGGGTTGAGGCCATTTCTATATCCAAGAGGACCTTTAGAAGGCCAAGATACTCAAGGGCTTAGGAGGGTCCAATGTAAAGGAGCTGGTAACACTAATTTATGTGCATGCCAAATTCCTATAAACTTTGACAAACATCATGGTTAGCGATTGATTATTGGTCTGCACTGGAAAACCCTAGGTCCATAATTTTCCTCTGATACTTCTGGACATGATTTCATAGACTGAAGAATGTAGAAACATGTCTGCTGTTATCTCCGTCTCAGAGCTCTCGTTCAGAGAAGAGCGCAGAAGAAGATACACTTAGTATTTGAAGGCTTAGGATCAAATGTGTTTTCCAGTCCCCGATGACTGTATTTGTTGTTTTGGATATACATTACTGGGACCAAGTTTTTGGGGTTCATCAGAAGTACATTGAACATAAATGCATCCCTTCAGTCTCTGTTACCTTTCCCCTTGCTCCACTAAAGAACATCTTGTTCTAAGATAATAGCGCCAAATGTTAACTGTCAAAGCAGGCATCAAGAATCTGAATCTAACTTCTTATCAACCTTTAACAGGAGAGATACCACTGATACAGAGGAAAAAAAGCACAAGGTATCAAACATGCAAGTCAAAGCCTTCAGACTGCTCAAACTGTTTAAGCTGATCTGTTGTTACAGTTTCAATACCACTTAGTTCTCCTTCTCACCGTTGCAAGCATGTCTGCCTTCATCAAGTGTCTTTGCTTCCTTGCCCTAAGACTAGTGAAAAAACACATCCTCATTTCTTACCTTTCTTTTCCTTTCTGCCCCAGCTTCCATTGATGTTTTTATCTCAGGTTTAGTCTCCTTATCTTCATATATAATGTTGTTTCATCTTAAATTCCACCTTCATAAACTATGGGTAGAAACCCATAACCCATAGCTGTAATCTGGAGGATTTGATAATTATTTAATCTTTATTTTACATATTCTGCTCTTGATGATTACTCC
This sequence comes from Numenius arquata, assembly GCF_964106895.1. Taxonomy (NCBI): domain Eukaryota; kingdom Metazoa; phylum Chordata; class Aves; order Charadriiformes; family Scolopacidae; genus Numenius; species Numenius arquata. Next base: position 24,087,310 of record NC_133576.1, read on the forward strand.
CTCTCCCTAACTGTTCTCTCACCTCAAAAAAAAAAAAAAAAAAAAAAAAAATCTTCCTTTCTTTCTTTTTCCTCACCATCTCCTGTTCTCTTTTACTACATTGTTTTCTATTCCAAGACTATGCCAACGTTTTGTACTTAAGCTTCAGAGCTGTTTCAGGATAACTCCTACTTTATATTTGTGAAGTGCCATGTAACTTTACAGCCATATCAGTTATTTTTAGTGCTAAAAACAATGATTAGGATGCTCCATTTTACAAGGCTATAAACTGGCTTCCACTTAAAATGGAAATGAGTAAAATCTTCAACATATATCAATAGAACTTGTTTGTAAAGTTTCATGCTCTAGTAACTTTCATCTTTATTAAGGCTGAAGAAGTCAGTCTCATGTGTCACATTTAGAGAAACACTGGCAGAAATGGCCCTGAAGACATAATAACCCACTAGCCCAAATAATTTGCACTTTAAATGTAAATGTCTATCTTTCAGACCCCTGAAGCTTCATCTCCCAAAAGCACCTCTAGAGATTTATCATCTGTATTCAGAAATAAATACTTTCCATAACTTAAAAAAAAAAGAGAAGAGGAAAACAGATAAGTAAAGGAGGGAAAGGATAGAAACCCTGACAAACTGGTGAATCTGCTATGGCTAATCTATTTGTGGACTAGCTGAACAACTAAAATAGTTGAAATAACTGTTGGTAGGTTCTAGAACAGAGCATATGAAGAGTCCAAAGAAGACTGCACATCTTACGCACCTGCTGCTTGGGTTCTAGTTATATATTTTCATTGCTTTAATGAGATAGCAACTTTACTAACTGATCACCTCAGACTTTTCAGCAGTATAGAGTTACAGTAGGAGTTGAGGCAAAGTTATTTTTATAAATACTAGATATTCTACATTTAAAATATTATATTCTATATAGTCTGTAAAATTCCACATATTAGAAATGCAAAACAGAATACTGCACATACATCTTAAGGTCATCAAGAAGAGTAGAAACATCGTTGGGAGACATATTTAAGCAAATTCCTGAAAATCACTATGCTTTGACGGTCAATGTGTCTTCTAAAAATAAAGCTTACAAAGCTTTCATATTTTGGGAGCTAAAAAAGAACAGTTCATTTTAAATAAACAAGAAGTGATAGAGTTTACTATATAAAAACTACTTAACTTTTCTTTAAACAGTAGAATGACCAAAACGGACAGTGCGTAGCTTACAAATGAAGTCTCAATTGAAAGCTAACACTTCCCTCAAATTCAGACTAGAGTTGCAGTGGCACATGAAGAGAAACACATCAACAGACCTCAAGAGAACTGTTGGTCTACCACATTTCCACTTCACATTCAGTCAGAAGCATGATTTAATCATACTTCTCATCTGTTGTTCAAGAGAGCAATTGATTTTTCGATCAAAATCGGCTTTCAGTTAATAAGAGATGTACAGCTGTAATATACTCCACGCAAAACACAGAATGAACTCAGAATTGCTACCAGGATGCAATAGTCAAAGTGTCCTCCTTATATGACAGGTGGGTAAAAGTGTTGTCTCCTGCTGGATCAAAGAAAGCACAGAATTGTTTCTTAAACATTGTGTTGCTACTGAACAACTACAAGTCACTTCAAGGAATAAGTCTTTCACTTATGCCTGCAGCGCATGATAACCAAATTATTCTAGCCTTCTTCATGAGGCTGCTACCCTAAGTCCTGGACCGAAGAAGAAAATCTAAGTTGTACTGATATCGAAGCCTATGGGGCTGCAATTGTAACAGAGGAACTCTTCCCACTGTAAGCAGACCTACTCCAGCAGGAAAAAACACAAGTCAGATGGTAAACAAGGAAGTTATGGAAGACAGGAAATCACTGCAGTTTTGAACGTTCAAAATTTAGACTGCTTTGTCTTTTTCACACTAGAATCATGACAATTATCTTCTGCAAGACTACCTGAATTCAAACTCCTCTAGACTTCACAGCAGTACCAAGAAAAGTGAAGGGTGATGTCCTCCACTCACATACTCATTAAGGCCTACATTCAAGGAAAAACAGATATCTGTAATATTAGCTTATCATCTAGCTATTCTTATTTAGTACATCTGCCTTCCTAGCCATGGTATCTGGCCACGTTCTTTTTCTGTCTCCTTCTTTCAGGGAAGCGTGTAAAGGATTTTGAAAAGCAAATTGCATGAGGAGAGGTTGAAAACATGAGTAAGTTGTAAAGCTACAGTCTTGAACAGCTTTGAATACTTAAAAAAAAATAACAACTCAAAGGAACAGGCAAAATTGTATGATTATCTATATACACATACATATGTATGTATGAAATTATATATGTAGTTTTTAAGTGAAAAACCTTTGGTCAATTACATTAGGAAGTTCTCCTACATACCTATTATTAAGGTTAACAGAAAATTAATGAAATTTTCAATAAAAGATGAACTGGTGCAGAGACATTAGGAGGTTGATTTAGAATGCGAAACATCCTATTCTCACATCTGCACAATCTTCCTGCTTCATTTACATAACAAATGAATTCCACTCACAGATTAAAAGATTTCAGCCTTTCTGTTCTTACTGCATTTGATCATGAAGAATTACCTGGTATACTGACATTTTTGGAGAAAAATCAGATTTTGTACCTTTCATAGGCTATGTCCTTTCATGATATTTTAAAACAAGACATATTAACAAAATAATCATGGTATGGAATTCAGGTTCTAGGACACAACTTAAAAAAAAAAGTTAACTATACACTTCTGTTAGCATCACATCCACAGTTTTATCTAACTTGAAATATGAAGGCAGGTGCTATTCCCACAGAGTTGAGGTCTCAGTATGCAAAATGCACAAAGATACCATAACTAAGTATAAAAGTAGTTGCACTGATACCCAGAGTAGTGTCTATTCCAAACTATGCTTAAGTATGCAAAGAAATCAAACTCAAAGCACAGTTCAAACACAGCTTTAGATCACACATAGACTGCCTAGAGTGGTTAATTCGGTGCAGCTCTCCTTGCAAGGAGAGTATATCAAAAATAAAGGAAATTGTCTGCAAAATACCTATGAACAATAAGAGTAAGCAAGGCAGGCATAACTCAACACCCCCTTTGCCTCAATTCTTATTGTTTTGAACATTGGGGAAAGTGCCATTATGTCTAGTCATTTCATCTTTATAGCAAAAAAGGTGCATCGCAAGGAAAGAATAAGATAGCTCCCAAACTGTCATGCCTGTATAGAAAAATGAATCATGACACTTTTTGTCATGTTTCCATGTCTTATTCCTTTAATACAGTATTTGGATTATGGAATCCAAAAAAGAAGGGGAAGAGAAGCTGAAACTCTCACACACACAAAATGAAAAACTTCTTTCAAGGGCCAAGTTCCAGCACAATCCTGTTTATGTTAGGCAGCAAGACTGTAATATTAGCAAGGCAGAGGGAAGGAAGCCAATAAATAAAAATCCACACCTGGTATCACCAGGATTTTGGGAAAAGGGTAAAGGTTTGGTCAGGCAGAATGATACGTGGTAATATACTGGGTATCCAACAAAGGCAGAATGATACGTGGTAATATACTGGGTATCCAACAATACTGGGTATTCAGTCAAGCTACTTCCTTGAAATAAAAAAATACTTTGAACAAGATGTTGTAAAGACCAATTCCTGGCATTTTGCAGCATGGCTGAGATTCCAGCTTTGGGGATTTGGTTTTGTCAGCATATACAGCATGGGGGAGGGGTGGTGGTGTGTGTTTTGTTTTTGAAGAAAAGTTTCAGAAGGACCTGTTTCTACCAGATAACGGATATGTATATAAGAGCTGAAACCGTAGAACAATAAAAAGAACAGGCTTCAAAAAGAAAGAAAGTAGTTTTGCTCTACTTAAACAAAGGAACTTGCAGAAAGGAAATAGAACGTACCTTAGGCTAAGATGATTTTCTGGTATACAGTAGCAATTTACAGTAGTATAATAGCAGCTTTCTAGAATTAGAGCAAGTATGACAGCAACAGATTTCTGAAGCAAGATTAACTAATAACTATAGAGCTAGCCTCTGTACTAAAATTGAAAAGAATGCTCTGCTTCAGACATTAGAGTTTGTAAGACTAGTTTATTCTCTGTTCTGCTAAACACTTGGTCATTTTGTTTGCTGTAGGTGAATAAAAAAAGCACATAGAAAAGCAGGCAGCATGGATCTGTCTCATAGAAGTATTTGTTCCATGCATCAGGTGAATAACGCCTTTCTCATGATCAATATTAGGTGCCTTTCAGGCATGAACGCATTGAAGACAAGTGACCAGTGCTTCATGATACACCACTGATACAGTGAAACTAGAATTTATTATTCTAGAAACAAGCTCAGGAAGACTTGAGCAGCAAGTCAACACTAGCCTGTGGAGAAAGACATATGAGAATGGGCAGTTTCAGGAAGTGAACAAGGACAGATTATCAAGAGAGTTTTTTGGTTGTGTTTAAATGTATTTTAAGAGCCCAAGTCATCTGAAATACTAATCAAAAAGGACAAGTGGCTGTTTCAAATATAAAAGCAGCCCTGTAGCTTGATTTTGAGTTGGCAGCAGCTTCTACAATCAGCTGGAGGAAGTGAGAGACACCTCTTCCACTAGACCAGGAGCTGCCTACTGTGACCGACAGCAGGTGGCTGCAGATCACACTTAAGAGAATACCTGTTATTCTTGAGTAACTCATAGTAATTCCCAGAAACTCATTATTATGCTCTCCTTAGAAAGCCAGCAAGTCCCAGACAATCATTCAGCTAACCCTCAAAAAGTATCTGGGAGTGAAGTTCCTGGAGCCTGAAGCCTGATCTCAGATCTAACTGGATATGCCCAAGAGGTCATCTTTCTCACAGGATCACCCTAAACTAAGCACAGTCCCAAATAAACTGGTAAGTCTCCTCCCTTGGGGTTATTTCACATTATTCTACAAGAGAATTTTAACACACTACTTATTCAGGCCTCTCTGTATTGTTTTATTGTCAACCACAGCCTTATCACGAGCCTTGAAGAAGTTTCACAAGCCATCATTACTTCTCCACCATGAGAGCATAGCCCTCCTGTCATTGCCTGGAGTTGTCAGACACATTAAATATTAAGCACCTTTATCAGGCTTGCATTTTCAAGAAGAAAAAAAGCACCACCATCTTCAGAAAAATAATTTATTAAAACACTTCCTCACAGCAGGGAAACAAACAAAAGCACTAAAGAAAGCTCTTAATGAGTTATATTGAGACACATTTCCACAGAAAGGGAAAAAAAAAAAAGAAAAAAGAAAACCTCCACAGCCTTATAAATTAAAAAAGAAAAAATTAAGACTGCCAGTATATAAGATTCCACAGCAGGTAAACAATAAGAGGTACAAAGAGTAGGAAACAAGTTATTAACTGAATGTTTTTTAAGCAGCTATTTTTTTAAGTCATGAGTACACAAATGCAAAGTTTCAGTTGCATCTGTTTGTGTCTGCCTTTTGAATAGGCTATTACAACAGGTGCTCTAACTGAATGTGCAAGTTTAGAGCGACATCTCTAAACACAGAAGGCTGCAATGACAAGCTCACACTAGCACATGTAACAAAATGCTTTTCTGAGGACCTTAACTGCTATTAAACATAATTTGTAGATCTTCATCTGAAAAAGAGATTCATTTGACACTGGCATACAAACAGTGTGAGAAAAACGTATATTCTCTGCTATAGACACTGACATACTGAAGACAGTTTTTAAATCAGATGAGAGCCATAAAGAAGATGAGAAACCTGGGAAGATATCTTACAATATTACTATGGTCTTTCCATTAGTGGGGTCCCATACAGCCCATGCACTTTTACATTGCATAGTATGGCTGGACAATGTGGCATGGATAGTCTCTGCCCTCATTCCCATCAGGCCCACACCAGCTTCACAACATAACAGCACAGCAGCACCATAACAGAGCCTTCGGCTACATATATTACAAAACACCATTTGTGCTGCGGGGTTATCTAGACCTGAACAGCGTCCTCAGGTTCCAAGGGACTATGAAGAAAATGCCAGCCTGAGAGACCCCTTTATTTATCCCACTGAGTATCTGCTGGCCAAAGTACCAAGAGGTTAGTCAGAAACAAGCTATTAAGGTGGTTTTCATTCACAGACATCTCAAACGTCAAGAAGTATATGAAAAACATTTCCAACTTCATATGGAAAATGCAGCACAAGTCAATTGGACAGTCAGTTTCTTGGTACATCAATACACAAAATATAGTCAGCAGTTACATATGGGTGCAAGAAGTTTAGAACCTTGTTTGTACTTTACCTGAAATAGAAAGGTTACCCTAGGCCACAGTTACACTTCACAGAAGACATCCTGTCTGCTAATACTGAGAAAAATTGAAGGCAAGTTTAAAATTTAAAGTTATCAGGAAGCTTACTTCAATACCAAGATTGGCTCAAGCTGGATTCTGTGTGTCAAAGCCAATTGTGGTCAACAAAAAAACAAGAAAAGGTTTACGTGGCTAATCCTTTTCTTTCTCTTTAGGTTAACTGTATTGCATTTCCCTGTAAAGATCCAGATTTCATGGTCTGATCCTTCATCTTGAAAGGCAAGAGCTGACAGTCCTATTGAGATCTCAGGGGTGGGTTGGTGGCAGAGTTACGCACAATCTACTGCTGCAAGAAAGTGGACAAAAAGTGCTGGCATACATATGTATGGTATTAACAACAGGGGGGGAGGGAGTGGGGGAGTACATCAAGTTTACTGCTGGTAGTTCACATTCACATATTTCCAGTAGAAGACAGAACTTTCAAGTGTCTATTCAACAGATTTATATTCTAATACCACACACAAATTTAAAACTCATGATTAAAGCAACCAAAAGAAAGAAAGAAAGAAAGAAGTCAAACATTTGTAGTGTAAACTGAATGGCGATATAGAGAGTGTTCCAAAACATGTACAAGTTTATCAAGCCTGACAGGTATCAGCCAAGACAGGTCTGCCCATATTAAGGCTTTCATTTTCAACAGAAAAATTTTTATGCATAGCACGGCATATGCACATTACATAACCAGGGACTGTAATCAGAACATCGGGGAAAAAAGCACCCGATTTCCACTAAAAATCAATAACATCCTAACAGAATTTAGCAACAAAATCAGTAGCATACTGTTCATGCATTCCTTTCCAGAATAGCTATCTGAAAATGAAAGTCATGTGAAGTTGGAATGCATTTTTCCACACTTCCATTTCAGGGAAACAAATGTCACTGACTCACCAGAGGGATATTCCAGAATGCAAACCATGATTGCTCATACATTTCCACAGTTTTGCAGTTCTGTTGCCTGAGAATTATACTTGAGAGGAGGGGGAATTATGACATGTAACTATTCAATTTATAATAATTTCTAGCATTAATATATTAAGTAGTTGTCTTCAGTCAAGAAATTAGCTGCATTATCCTCTTATGAGTCCAGGATAATGACTGAGGGAAATGATGGAAACCTCTGAAGTCCATCCTGAAATCATCAGTAGATTCAGTGTTTACTCCCACAATCCATCCCCTTCCATCTAGTGAAGCTCTCCAGTAATTTTAGCTTTTTGCCATATTATTGCACAAAGTCAGAACGAGGCAGAAAGCGGTTAATATCATTTTACAGAAAAAAACCTCACATTTAATTCAGAGCCAAAACTTAAAAAAAAAAAAATAATTGTCTAACAGACTTTGGATGGTAAGACTGCTTAGTTTAAGAAGTTTCCACATGATCCTACTAGTTAGTTTTAATAGTTTTAAGTCAAGAACATGACATTTAAAATATGAGGTATACTGATATTCTCTAATTTATGTCAAATCTTTAACATGTTTTGCATGAAAATGCTACTACAAAATTACTTGGCTCAGTGCCCAAGGTAATTACACTCCTTATACTGCTGTCTTGACTTGCTGCCAAAACTGGCAAAGTAGGCATTTCCCTCAGACAACGCTGTTAATGAAAACTGTCAAAGTCCTTTCAACACTCCTTATTTTGTTATACTTAAGTTGTCATCTCACTTGCGTGGTTTGCTAGACTTTTGTTCTCAACAATGTATTTCTTAGCAGTATGCTCATGCTTTAACAATAACACACTGAATTGCTTCCCATTCCTTGAAAACAGCACTCTGAATAAAAGCAGCTTTCCCTTTGGTTTTGAGAAAAAAAAAAATGCAAAAAAAAAAACCAACCCACCTGTTATGGTTTGAGAGAACCCATAACAATCTATTGTTGTTAGACAATTATTCTATCACCCGATGACCCTTCCCCACCCGGAAAGGTGAATCGGGGAACACAAAGAAACACAAGGGTTGAAATATAAATAGATTTAATAGACTAAATAATTAACAATAATACTAAAGAACCAGTATTAATCCCGATACTGATATAAGATATACAGGAACTATACTCAGCCCGTTCTCTCAGCAGGAAGCTGTGCACTCCCAGCAGGGGACAGCAAATGGTGGACACTGGGAGCGCAATGGCTTCAGGAGGAAGGGAAGGCCTCAGGGCTCCAGCACCGGGGCAAGGAGTTGTCTGGACCGCCGCCATCAGGGAGAGAGCCCGCTACGCAGCAAACTTTTCTAATTTATATTGAATGTGATGTTCATGGTATGAAATAATCCTGTTGGCCAGCCTGTGTCAAATGCCCAGGCCTTGCTCCTCCTTGTCCCTGCACCTGGCACGGCTCGAAAACACTGAGACCTTGAATCCCACAGAGCCTAGCTGGCTATAAAGTAAATATTTTCACAAATTCAGACACTAGAGTCTTCTAAAAGCACAATTTTCCCCAGCATTAGAAGAAAAGTTAGTCCTGTGTCTCTCAACCCAGTACACCACCACACAAAAAAGACCCAAAACATCACACACCCCAAACACACACACCCCGTACCCACCACGAAGACAAATAACGACAAACAATTCCCAGCAGAGCTTTAACCTCAGCCTTGGAATCTGGAGATGGATGAACTATCATCTCTCCCTCACCGAGCAAAGTTCAGGCCAGGCAGGCTGCATCAAGGGAGTTTTAACACTTCTGATATCAGAGGCCTGGCTTTAACACATCATAGCCAGTCTTCTGCTACTGGATTTTGTGCTGGCTGGAGATTAAAACATCCCCTTTTCACTTCCTTATCAGAAATGGAGAGGCATAGATGTCTACAGAGTCAGCTAGACAGAAAGTAGAAAATAAAAAAATTATAAAAATTAAGCTCACCAGCACACAGGTGTGTTTTCCTGAGGTATCAGTATAAAAATTGAACACATTGATGAAGAAGCACACCTTCCCACAGCCATGCAGAATCACAGTGGCATGGGGAACTCTTATTAACCTGCTTGTGGAAGTCAAACTTAATAGACAGCACAGCTCTCCCTTTCCAGGAAAGAAGGTAGATTCTTTCAGACTACATGGGTGTGCTAATAACTTCTACGCATTTTATCTCACCAGTGAGAGTTACAATGTGAGGCCCTGGCATGGAACCCCCGTAAATGAACCTGCCAGATGATGATGAGAATGGGTCAGCAAACGCAAGGGATGATTACTCAGACAATCCAAGAGCTTTTGCTTGATTGCCTGTAAAATCTTCAGTTCTGCCTCATTTAAAAGCTTGAGCTCTTGCATTCCTTTCTGTCCTGCTGCAGAGCTGTGTGGCTGAAAATGCCTCCCCTCAGGTGGGAGCATTTCCTGAGAACTCCACAAAGGGAATACAGTAAAGTTCTCTGATTAAGGGGGGCTATCTACCGCTTTTGCATGACAAGGAAGCATTTGGCCTTAGCCTGATTGCAAACATTTCTGAATCAGCTAGAAGAAATATCAGATGACATCTGTAGCCTCTAGTTCCCTGGAGGAATGAGATATGGTACAATGCAGGTGCACTGTGAGGAAGTCATCGTTTCTACTGACATCTGGATAAAAAGACGACTCTGTTTACTAGAGCAACCAAGTGCGCCATTCACACAAAGAACGTTTGTCAGACTGTCTCAAGGAGAAAAAGCGTTGCTGTGCTCATATTCAATCAAATTGGAGACACAAAAGCCACAGGAGGATGGTGGCTAGAGGCTGAGCATCTGTCTCGTACATAATCTGAGAGCCACAGAAAAAAGAAAAAGGGGGGGGGGGGGAAGCAAAAAAGAAAAACAAGCCACTGACTTGAGAACTATATCAGAAACAAGAAGTACTACAATCATTTCTTCCCAATCCATCATGTCACTAGCACACATTATCATTCTCCCTTTTTCCATGACTGCAGAAAGAATCAAATACAGCTACGTCATACCACTCTTCTGTACTCAAGTTTTCCTACGTGCTCACATCTGCTAATGTACATTAACAAGAGAGGCAAGCACAAATCCAGGACACAATACACAGGGGACTCCCTTCAACTTGCCAGTGTTCCTTGTCTATTCTCTGCCGGTCTTCCAGGCAGGAACTCTGACTGCAGGGAATACCAGGGATGTTAATTATATTGACAAAATGAAAACATTTTTCTTTTTTAAACAATCCAACTAATTTCAGAGCTACCTCCTACATAAGAGAGGCCATAGCTGCTGACAATAATGAAAAAAAAAAAATATACATTTGGAAGAGACCATTTGAAAAGAACCCCTGGACATCTTCAGATCATTATTTGATTAGGTCCTGGTTTACACTTCATGTAAGACACCATAGCAGTTCATGCTTATGTCTCTGATTTATTAATATAAAAATGATGAATAAACATTCCTTCCTGTGGCCACACAGAATCTCACTGGCATGTGAACAGAGAACATTTTTTATGGTTAAACTGTAGAAAAAGACAAAAATGAGTTGGGAAAAGTTAGGAAACACGCGGTTTGAATTTTCCTATTTTTGTTATCCCGTTAGAAAAATTAATACAGAACAACAGTAGATAACGTTAAAAAGTCCAGCAAATTTTATAAGGAGACTGCACACAGAACTAGATTACATCAAGTTAATTGATACAGACTGCTAAGTGAAACGTAAACTGTCCTCCAACCCTTACAGTGTATAAAGGGTATGTTTTCAGAAGAAAAAAGTTAAGTCCTTTCTCTATCAAAATAAAGTTAGCATTGGAAGAAATCTTATTTTGTCACAAGTGACTGGAAGAAAGCAAGATGATGTAACCAAGGCAATCATTTGCATATTACAGTGCTGCAAGTGGTATCAGCACCTCAACCTACTCACCACATTTCATCACTTCACTTCCAAATCCAGGGTCTTGAAAGGCAAAAGAAATAACATAATTATTTCTGTTTTTACAGTAGGGAACAAACCTCAAAATATGGATCAATTTCCCATTATCTTTCTTCTGGGTCTTTATGCTCACTCAGTTTCCCTCTCCATTTCTATTTTTCTGCTTCTCTCTTCAGATGCACCCTAACACTTTGGTGGGTGCAATTTGCCAATCTAAGAATGATATTTGCACAGCCCAATACTGTGGGTTAGATCCCACAGATTGGTTGGAAGAAAGTAAAAGCTCTTCAAATACCCCAGAGCTAAAACAGAAAAGGAATTTTGCAGTGAGCCATTTACTGCTTCTGTCATCTTTTCAAAAACCAAAAGATAAGTATAAAGAACAGAAGCTGCAGCTACCTATTTCTGCTTTTCATTTTTTCTGTTCCCTTATTTGTCACCCTCTGTCTCAAGAAACAAGACAATGGAACTGTAATCTGAAAAATTAACAAATAGAAACACTAAAATAGTATCTGTACAAACGACTTTCAGAAAGATTTAATCAAACAAGCTTAATTTCCCTCCTTCCTTTAAAAAATACTCTATGTGAATAAAGATACAAGTTTGTCAAAATTAGTACTTGATTAGGTCAAAAAGGTTACTTAAGCAACGCAAGCAACTTGACAGCTTACCAATATCAGCAGTTACATAGCTGTTTGCAAGAACAAAGTGCTAGCACACCATAAAAAGTTTAAGGAACCTAATCTTAGACACCCAACTTCGGAAGCTGCTTTTTCAGCACCTTACATAAAATTTTTTCGAAGCAAAAAAAACCCCAAAGTAATTTGCTCACACATTTAAGCCTCCTTCTACTCCTTATCAAGATCTTACTAGAATCGCCTTCTCTGTGTTATACTGGCAAGAGATCCAAACATTAAGAGACTATAGTTCTACTCTTGTTGCCAAGCTGGTTATCAGCATTCAGCCCCTGTCTAGCCCAACCCTACATAATTAATAGCAGCTAATAATTTCTTTTAAAGTATCACTTAAATTATTTGTAACATACACATCTATACTCCTAAGTTTTAGCACATTTAGCTTTCCAGAAGGCAGAGGTCACATATACAAAACAGTATCTTGGAAACTCTTTCCATCATTACTACTCTTACCCTTAAACAATAAAATCAAATCACATCTTCCTTCATTGCTTGTGTTCTCAACATCGAACACAGAGAACCCTACATTCACTTGGTACACATTTAGAAGACTATTATTTTAAATTCTGGAAACTAAAAGCTGATCTTACATTTAATAAACCACTGAAAAATCCATAGTTACTGAATACTTACTATGCCACACAAAAATTTATCTTCCTTTTTATGCCCTTGACTTCATTCCTATCTTTCTTTTTTGCATACTCGTATTTTCTGAAAATTCTTCATTTAAAACAATTGTTTATAGACAACTTCACAACCCAACTTAGAGATCTTTCTACATCTTTCTTGGAAGAAAGTTTTGTTTCATCACAGAGATCAAATCCACCTGAGAAGTCAAAAACTGGAGATAGTAGTCACCTGAGGTGGTGGGGTTTTTGGCAGTATAATTCCATGTGTCAGCAATCTCAGTTAATTATCTTTTTTGAGAAGTTATCCTGATTGCCCCATATGGAGTGGAAAGAAGGATGGGGATCTGCAATTGCAGAAACCGTTCTGTGGATAAAGGGAGTGAATTCCTATTGCAAGCAAGTTTCCCTCTGGCTATTGCTACTACCTAGTGATGTTTAGTTATGTTTCTTTTTCTGGGAAAGTTTTTTTTTTTAGTATCTATCTTGGTGATGAGCTTTATTGTTATGAAGTTTGGGGGTGTTTCATGCTGTAGTAGAGAGTGGATTTAGTTGAGGCTTTTCTTAGTCATGCTAGGTTTTATAAGGCAAGCTATGTTTCCAAAGGAAATAATAAGATGAAAACTCTTTTAATATCCCCCTCCTATAGCACTATCCTATGTATATCATATGGTTAGTTGAGAAACTTAAAAGAAGGAAAAGGAGGAAAAAAAAACCCCACACATTTAATTAATATGGGACTTTATGTCCCAATTTAGTAGTAGTTCTCCATTTGTTTAGTGTTATTGTTACTGATTATTCTACTAAGGCATCAATATGTCTTTTTATGGTAAAGTTAAGTGTACATAGGAGAAACGCCTTTGGGATCAGCACTCTGTCACAAGCACCAGGTAAGAGTAAGCTTATAAGAGTAGTTCCTATTTCTATGTTTTCTTCAGTTATTGATCAATAGTAACGTTTATAGGGAATTTCTGGGGTTTAGCTGTTTCAAGACTGCTGTGTATCAAAATTTCCTGTTGTAGGAAGACATGCAGAGCTATTCCACAGGATATGATTTCATTAATATTTCCCTTTAAATTTAACTGAAAAGTTCTTGTCCACAGCTTGAAATAGAGTAAATGGCGCTTTTAATGTTTTGGAGTAGCTCTAAACCGATACTTGCCATTTTACTTCTGATACAATTCTTTCTTCTGGATAGGCAACCTTAAAAGAACTTATTGTAGCTTTACATTTAATTCATGAGGAGATCATACACTTTTGCTTCCTGAACAGCTTTCAGTACCCAAGCCTATCCTTGGGGTCTTTTTCAGAAATATTCCTGTAATCCATTAAAAATTTAGATGCTGCTTCTAGAAATCAACTAGGTTATGGGTCATAAGTAACTTTTAATTTTATATTTGAAAACTAAGGAAATGTAAGAAATGTTTAAAATATGGAGCCGAATTCATCCAGCTTTCCAAGTCTCTCGGATCTCAAAAGATTTTGTGATTTAGACACCTGAGTGCTGAAGTGATTTTTGAAAAATGAGTCTGGGTTAATGAAAAAAGTAATTAAAAAGCTGTCACATAAATCTTTTTAAAATATTATGCTACTTGAATTGCATCATCTCATGTACTATTATCTCAAGAAACAGTACACAACTTCCTGAAGTCTTTTTATGTATATTTTTATAAGCTTTTTAACTATTAACTGTCACTTCAAGCTTATGCATCAATTTATGTTTGAACATCCCTGCATGAAAATAGGATATAACTTCCACTTTTCAGGACTACTGAAGAAAATAGAGGGAGCTGATCTATTACATCTAATGATTTGTCAAATGGCAGTATGATTATTTGGAAAAAGGGAAGCTTTTATTCTATTCTTAATGTAAGAGACGACTACTACCAGAATAGGTATGAGATATGTTTCTTTTGATACTTCAGTAAAAGTTAATTATTAATAATTTAGAAACATAAGATGAATTGCTTAGATTAGGATAATGCACTCCTGGAGTTTTTTGAGTGGTGACTCCAGAAAACTTGCACTGTGGCTTGGATTGTATAACTATTTTGTTGGTATGTCTTCAGAAAAGAATAGGAAGTATTTCTAATAATGTATAGCGATTTTGAAGTGAAAAGAATAACACTTTTGCTTTTAAGAGTGTCGCTGAAAAATCATACTGAAGACTAAATGGTATGTAAAAGGGACCATTTAATAATTAGTATGTATTAGAATCAGTTATCTCCTATTTCTAACACTACTACTCAGTAGCATAACCTGTTTTGTTATAAAATAGTTGATGAATACAAACTTTTGAAACAGCCTTTTAGAAATCTATATTCAAAACTGCTGAGTGGTTAATGAGAGGGGGAAATGAAAGATAGTTTTGGTCTCCACAAGACTTCCCCAACTTATATGCAACTTAAATTGATTTCTAAAAGCATCATTAAGTTGGGCTATGGACTTAAGCTGTTTCACAGACGATTGCGTACTTACTCTCTACTCCAAGCCAGCTGGAAGCTGTGTGGCTTCTGCTAGTTTTGACTGAGGCCAAGTTAATAAACTCTATTCGGTAGCAGAATATATTAGATAGGTTACGGCACCACAGTAATGAGGCCATATGCTCCTGTGCAGCAGAGGGCACGGGTAGAGGCAGGCAGTGTCTACTAGAGCATAGGCAAGGCAGGGTTGAGTCTGTCTGCTAAATATCGTGGTGACATGAAAGCTGAACGGTAAACCAGCAGAACGCCTGTGTAGCAGAGTACAGCTCTATCTCTTTCTGTCCGGTTCTGAAGGAGAAAGCATGGCAGGGGTTTAATCCCATGTCTTAGCAGGTCACGTTGGATGGTGCCAGAGGTTCCCTGCTAGTTATTTGTCACTTGGTTACAAGTGACTGATGGCAGTGAATGTGGTGCTTAGGGACATGGTGTAGTGGTGGACCTGGCACTCTTAGGTTAACAGTTGAACTCGATGACCTTAAAGGTCTTTTCCAACCTAAATGTTTCTGGATGGGGCTTTGAGCAACCTGGTCTAGTGGGGAGGTATCCCTGCCCATGGCAGGGGGCCTGGAACTTGATGATCTTTAAGGTCCCTTCCAACTCTACCCTTTCTATGATTCTATGAATGTATTCTTGCTTATGGAACAAATTGGAATGGAGTTATAGTAGAGATGTAAACTGGTCTGCATGCTGGAAATCCCAAATGCTACCTCTGCGCTTTTCCAGCAGTGAAGGGAAACTTAGTCTCCTGTACTAGAATGGAGGCTTTGTTGTTCTTGTAGTTCTTGTATAGCTGTCCTCCCGTCAGCATGAGGTATGCCTACTGTCTCGCATTGAATTATTTCTTTATTTTCCTCCACACCATATCCTGAAATGGTGAGAGAGAGAGAGAGATCCTTAGAAGAGAGTGTGCATCTTTGTGTGAAGGACACCTCGTGAAGAGGAGAGAACTCCAGCCTCCTTTCCTCAGTTAAATGACATGGCTGAGCAACAGCCAAGCCACTTCTAAGTCAAACTCAGTGCAACTAGGCAAAGTGCCTAAAACAGCAATAGCACAGACAATGGAGAAAGGTAAGAGGATAGCTTTGCGACTATCAGACTTCTGGAGGTGCAGAAGTGCAAAAGTAGTAATCAGGCAGGCAGTCCAGCTGACAGAGGTGCATAAGTGTCCATCAACACAGCTGCCCTCCAGTCTGATGACTGTTACCTAAATATCTCCTTCTCAGGAAGTTGGTAGTCTGGAAGCCTACAGCCAAGCTGACAATGGGTGGTGAGAAGCTGTTGAAGAGGTAAAGGGATTGTCCTGAGCATCAAAAAGCATTGCTAGGGTTCTAAATTTTCTACAGTAACTTCATTATGCTTACTGGTACACTGCTCCTAAATAGGTTCTCTTTTTAGGAAAGTACATACATAATTGCTAGAACATACATTTCATAGGCTTCAGAAGGTTACGGAGCTGGATCATTTTGAAGTACGAGAGTACTAAGCACTACTTGCTTTTCAAGCGGCTATAAAAAAAATAAAAATAGAGTTAGATTTCCCTTTAATCCCTGAAAAATATAAAATGGATCAGCAAACTTCTAGAGATGATCAAACCCCAGACCTTGCGGACTGAGGTGAAAAAAAAATCTATCCTAAGGCTCTATGATGTCAGGAACTTTTACTCATTTATTGTCTGTCTAGTGCAGTACAAAAACAAAATAGTAAGAAAGGATATGCAGTTAGGAACTAGGTTGTTTTTCTAAATGTAGTCTAGAAATATTTAAATATAAGAGCACAGAAATTATTTCTGTGTAACACAGACGCATGTTGTAACAAATTCAATCACATCAAGAGGAAGTTGCTTCAGTTTGAACGATTTCCTGATTTTAAATTCTGTATAATATTGTCCACCAGCTCCAAGCTAGCTGGTTAAGTCTATCAGCTCCTTACACTTCAGGGTCTAATTTCTTATATTCCCCTAAATCCATAGGATTCTAGGAGTGTAAAGGCTGAAGGATTGGTTAGGACTCCACCCTGAGGTCTTTTTGACCTTCTATCCTGTGAAACACTCCTAAAACTTTTAGGTATTTCAGGGATTTTGAGTGATAATGTTTTACATGTGCTTGTGCTATAATTTGCTGGTTGGAAATAATGCCCCTCGGGAAGCGATACATTGTTTCTTTCTTTTCTCCATCAAATAAGACATTACTTGGAGAAGCAGTAACTGTCTTGTATTATGTGTGTACAGTATATTCTTGGCAGGCAAGCCTCAGATTTGATAAAGTCTGACCTATAAACCACATGGGCAGGTTTTATTAGTTCTGGATTGATCGTGTGGATCGGGTTAGATTCCATCAGCAAGGATCTCTGGGAAGAAACAACCCTTGCTTCTAAGCAAGGTAAAGGAGGAGCTACAGCTCTTGTTTTTATGGTGATGGATCTAAACAAGGAAAGTTCAGAGACGGTAAGCAGAAGAAAAAAAAGAAATCAGGAGTTACTTGGGAATATAAAGTCATTGCATGTACTTGTGAGGCACAGTGACTATTCAGTGTTTGAAGCAGTGGTGGGGAGGGTCGGCCGCTAGGTTTGGGGGTTTATGACACTCTTAAATGAAAGCTTGACGTTTAGCTAGAAACATTGAAAATAAGAGCCTTCTAAATACAAGTGAACACAAAGGTGTCTACAGGGAGTTTAGAGCAGAAGTAGGAAAGGGAGATATGACTTGACCTCATTGTTTGAGCTTAAACAATAGCAATGTCCTTGGCTATCATTGCAGAGCAAAGGATACAAATCATACACCTAAACAGCTTCTGTTTTTAATCTAACTTCACATTGACTTTGGGAGCAGCTATTCATGCCAACTTTGGAGAACTCGTATTGTGTATTCTTCAGCATACAGCTCTGCAAAGTGAATTACGGTATGTTCTCACAGGCAGCACCAATGTCCCATTCTTGCATAGTAAATTATATCAGTCAGCACATATGACCCCTGTGTTTTGAGACTAATGCCTTCCAACTAAAGACTGCAATCTGCATTATTAAGTAATCAAAGCAATAAGTTAAACTGCAGCATTTTGATGCCTTATCTCATTCAGAGGCAATATATTTAAAAGAATGAATCACTAACACTTAACTGTTGCTTTCTATTACACTTTTTTAAAGTAACAACCTGATTAAACACTTGTACAAAGGCCAACAGACTCAACATAATGCCACAGTTCATAAGGTTCACAGTAAAGGACTTTCATTTGCAAATGACATCTTTAGTTCTGAAAAATATGCCAAAGGGTACTTAAATATATGCATTTATTTTGGCTTTAGCTGATGGTAACTTTTTTTTTAACAGAAAATGCATTGAAATTTTAGTAAAATTAATAGCCAGGAAAATTTTCAGCCTCTCTTAAAGGCCAGTGAAATTAATAATCTATCTCCCCTATTTGATTTATTCACAAGTCCTGAAAAATGCAGAGGCCAAAAATACTAAACAATGCAAATTCCTTAAGATACATACTAGTATTAAAAAACATGTAATGAAAAATGAGATAGTGTAAGCCTTTTCTATTTTCAAATGAGGAACTGTTAGTTTATGAATATCAACCAGTAGGAGGGAGCGTGGTTGTTGTTTTGGAGGAGAGTTTTAGACTAGAAAAATCAAGAAATTTTATGCAAACCTTTTTTTAGCTATATTCATGTCTATTCACTATAAAGTTGAAGTCTAGTGTATCAGTACTCTAGACATGAAAAGCTCTTAGCCCATTAGCAGTCATCTCAATAACTGGGGGGGGTGGCTGACACCCCGGAGGGCTGTGCTGCCATCCAGCGAGACCTGGACAGGCTGGAGAGCTGGGCAAGGAAGAACCTCATGAGGTTCAACAGGGAAAAGTGTAGGGTCCTGCACCTGGGGAAGAAGAATGTCAGGCACCAATACAGGTTAGGCAGGGACCTGCTGAAGACAAGTTCCGAAGAGAAAGATCTGGGGGTCCTGGTAGACAGCCAAATGACAATGAGCAAGCAGTGTGCTCTTGTGGCCAGAAAGGTCAATGGAATCCCGGGCTGCATAGGGAAGAGTGTGGCTAGTAGGTCGAGGGAGGTCATTCTCCCCCTCTACTCTGCACTGGTGAGGCCAGAACTGGAATACTGCATCCAGTTCTGGGCTCCCCAATTCAAGGGGGACAGGGAACTACTGGAAAGAGTCCAGCGAAGGGCAACAAGGATGATTAGGGAATTGGAGCATCTCCCTTGTGAAGAAAGGCTGAGAGAGCTAGGACTCTTTAGCCTAGAGAAGAGGAGGCTGAGGGGCGACCTTATCAATGCTTATAAGTATCTAAAGGGTGGGTTGAAGGAGGAGGGAGCCAGACTCTTTTCAGTGGTTGCCAGTGAGAGGACGAGGGGCAACGGGCACAAGCTGGAACATAGGAGGTTCCACTCAAATATGAGAAGAAACTTCTTCACGGTGAGGGTGACAGAGCCCTGGAACAGGCTGCCCAGGGAGGTTGTGGAGTCCCCTTCTTTGGAGATTTTCAAGACCCGCCTGGATGCAGTCCTGGGTAACATGCTCTGACATGCTCTGGGCAATCCTGCTTCAGCAGGGGAGTTGGACTAGATGATCTCTATGGTCCCTTCCAACTCTAAAAATTCAGTGAAATTCAGTGAAATTAGTCAATATGGTAGTCATTTAGAACTCTGACATGGTGAACAACCTTAAAATATTGTTTTGGTAATTGAATACGAGTTCACCAGACCATTCTCAAACTCTTTTCAACCACAAAGAGGAAAAAAAGAGGTCCTTGATACTGCAAACACTTTTTATCTAGCTGTATCACCATCCTTTAAATCAATGCACAAAGTCAACCATTGAAATAGCACATACAATTTTTAGGGGAATGACATTATATTTGCATAACTAACTAAAAATTTAATAAAACATTACTTTTGCTCTATCTTTGTCTCATCCATTCAATACAAATATTCTTTCTTTCCTCAGCTTAGACTGTTCCCATAGCAGATTGCATCTTTCATGCTTTTCACTACTGGTTGAACTGTTTAAAGGGACATACAACAAATAGAGAAACATCATACAGAATCTTCTGTAGGATACTCCACCAAAATAAATATGATGTCCCAACCTCTAGTACTTTCTATACTAAAATGCAATTAGGTAAGGCACTATACATAAGTTACAACATCATGTCCAAGATTTTGTAGTCCTGGCATCCATCTTACCAAAAAGTAGAACAGATTCATGTTGACTAGAGAAGAAAAATGTAGGCATGAGATTTTTGGCAGTGTTTGCAAAAAGAACAAAAGATGTTTCAGACTCTAAATGCCAGCTCTCTGTAACTTATATCTATCAAGGTCTGTCCAAACTCATTTGCTGCAGAAGAGAGAAGCAAGGAATCTGTTTTGACTTTCTTAGCTCCTAACTACAGAGCTGCCTCAAAGTGCTGTATTACAATGCTGCTTTCAAAATGATTAAAAATTGCACATATGACAATTGCAAATACGACAAGTTAAATGAGTCATAAGATACAAGATGACAAATTCACCTTCCTTATTTCCCAATTCGACCAGTTATTGTAACAAAGTAAATTCAGACCTCAGCATTTCAAACCCCATCCTGAACAGAAAAGTACCACCGAATGATTAAAGGCAATACAAATAACAAAATGATCCTTGGCTTTAGAGTACTCTAGTCCATTAGAACTAAAAAGGCTCTTAACTTATTGAATTTCAACTTTTTGGAAGTCATACAGAGACAGTGTTTCAGTCTCAACAAGAAGGTTTAAGCTGCTCATGAAAACCAGAGATAATGTAATACTGTTTGTAGATTCTTTCTTTTGATTTTTTTCCTTCAGGGAAGGATATTTTGGAAAAGATTCTCAACCTATATTTTAATGAGAGAGCTAAGACCTTATTTCCAAAACACAGAAGGTTAGAATAGGGTAAGTGCTCAGAAACAAGTAGCTGCAGGTAGGGCAATCCTCCTAGGTAAAGGCTATCTATCACTGTCTCTTCAGCTGGAAAAATCAATTGTAACAGTGAACAAGTATTTTGGAACAGAGTTTTATTTTAATTTTCAAATAAAGCTCATACTAACTTAAAAAAAAAAAAAAAAAAAAAAGCAAAAGAAACCCAGAACATGTTTTGTGGCAGAAGTTTTACATAGTATGTTTCTGAGTGCAATGATGCACGTTAATAGTATGGCTGTAGCACCGAGTTGCTCAGATAAAAGCAGCATGACATGAGCCTTTGATGTATGCTTAGATAGTGTTCCAGTTCAACATATACAGTAAGTATTCTTTCTCACTAGAAAGAACATTTTGTGTTTTGAGAACTCTGGACTTATACTGGAAGAGTACAAGCCCGTTATTCTTTCACATCTGTCTTTCAACGCATAACCCAAAAAGAAGAATGCTGAATAGATCAAGTACCTGGTACATGACACCAGTAAATGTGTGGAAGACAAAAGGACTCAAATGTGGGCTGTCAGCCCTGTATCAAATTTTTCCACAAGCATCTTTGAGGACTCTTCAGAATGTCATGAAAATAGAGCAGTCCCAGGAAGGTGCCATTTGGTACTCCAAAGCGTTCTCCTTCTATTTGCAAAGAAATATCACAGGAACAGCCTGTTCTCATAGTGGGATGGGAACTAAACCTCTCCATAACATTTTCAGTGCCAAGCAGCCTGTCCCCCATCTGTCTGCCAGCAGGAGAGAGAGAAAACAACTGAAAAATGGAAAGGAGAAGCAACCAGAATTTGGGCTTAGGAAAGAAACATCTGCTAAAGGGGCAAAAAAGAGGTGAAGAGAATCAGACAAAGAATCAAAAAGCAGGTTAACAGAACAAAACCATGGTAGAAAAGTTCCAAAAAAAAAGAGGGTGGGACTGGGGGAATGGTGGGGGGAACGGGAGCATAAAAGTACAGGAAATTTTCAGGAAGAAAAGAAGGGAAACATAATGCCAGATGTACTGTAGGTATTCACCTGTATTAATAATGCGAGACAATGAACAGAATGACTGAATAACAGTGTGTTTTGATTGTTCCAATATATGGGGGGCTCATTTGTGTTGATCTTATTTTCTCAGCTTTCAAAATCCATGCCATAAAGAAAACAAATTTAAGATTATTGTAGGAAATTTTCTACATTTGAACAGGCACTGTGGGAGGGAAAAGAATCTGCCACATAAATGCAAACTTTCTGAGTTTTCTGATTATTCCAAAAACTGATGAGCATTCCTGTGTGCCTGGATGAGAAGTGTGGGTAAAATAAGAAAACAAGCAAAAGAGAACAGAAAAAAATTAAGTATAAGATCTTTAATTTTATTGTAGAGATATACAAGTAGCTGCCACAGAGCAGATGACCCAGAAAGATGGTTTAATGATAGTATTGGTATGATGGACTCTCTGTCCTGAACACTTCAGAATTAGGCACTGGACTTTCTAGAATTAGGAAATTGCCTTTAAAATAGTCAAACATTAAAAATGTAAAGTATATTTGTTTTTCTTGTTTTGGTTTGGTTTTGGGTTTTTTTGAGATAGCTACACTTTGAGCTTCCAAATGTCATTCTTTTGAGTATTTTCTCTAATTTTTAACTTTTTTTTAATGTAACAAACATAAGGCTTTGCTTCTACATACAAAGTCAGTAAATAGCACTTTTCCAAAAATCCTATCTGTAGTAAGGTGCAAAATTCTAGGAGATGGTAAACCTGGTGAGAAAGGGATATAATACATAAAATTGGGTAACAGAAGAAGAGTAAGGAAGATACTGGAGCCATTGCACCTCTGAAATCTTGTGTTGTTTTCCCTCAGAAACCTTTAATTGTGACCGAAACAGGCAGGATGACCTTTCAGAAGCAGTTTGGTGTTGCAGGTTACAGAAACATGTGCTCCGCTGTTCCTTGCCTCAACACTCATTATAGTCTCATTTGTCAGCCAAAAGACAAGGCAACTCCCATGTGTGCTAGGTGTCTGAAGATTTAAACCATTACTCAGCAATGAGAAAAATTACCAGAACACCTGTCTGGATACACATGATTTAAGTGGAAATTCATTTGAATTTACTTTCTTCCGTGTCACTGATCTGTCTTCTGTTGCTCTTCAGCAATGCTGTACATGCAGTCCACTAGGAAGACAGGATTTCTGCTTTCAATTCTCACAGCTTTGCTGGCAGTTAAAGCATGTCTTTTTGACTTTCTATCTTAGTTTTACTACAAACAAAACAAGATAGCCCAATAATTCATGGTTACTTCATGCATGCTGTCACAAGGATGACCAACCTAACACTTTCCCAAGGCATTGCAAAGGAAAAGCACCATCCAGCTGTCGTAGGCTTTCTATTACTGATACTAATACACAAATGTAACAGGTAACAGTCATGAAATTAGATTATCATGCAGTGTATTCCTATTAATACTACTTATTCTGGGTAACTGATTTGCTGGATCTGTAAGTCTCATTCCCAGGAAAAGTTTATCTTAGTTACTACAACATTATTATTTTGTTTATATATTACCAAAATTCTGAATTCTTAATAAAAGTATCAGATACAATGAAAATAAACCATTCCAACAGGCAGTACAGTCCTCGGGAATATAGTACACCAGCAGATGACTTCCTCCCACAAACACAAAGAAACAAAATAAGACCAAATGGAAGGCTGCATGGGTGGCAAAATATTTTTAAAAATATCCACAGTAGTTGCACTTAAAAACACTTCTAGTATAAGACGGGACCAAAAACTTGCATAATACACATTAGATATACATTTTAAAACTAGCTTATGTGTTTTCAATAGCTAAATCACTGAGTCCATTATTCACCAGTTAGAGTATGTTATTTGAAGATTTACTGCTAGTTGTAATCCATTTAAAACGAAAGCAGCATGTATCCAACATGAGCCAAACAAGTATGGCAGTGGCAATATAATTATGTTAAAATAGCCCATTATTCATGAACAAAACACTTCTGCCCATCATATTTCAATGTGATTTGCCCTTGCCCTTGTCTCTATTATCCTATATGGATCATGTCTTCTCTGCCAACAAAGTAGACTAGGCACATCACAGAGTCACCAAGGCATTGGTTTTCTAAGTATTTGTTGTTGATTTCTTTATATTGTAATACCAACTGTACTGGCATATTCAATCAAAAAATTGCCCTGGTTTGAACAGGGCAGTTCCTAGTAATTCTTAGCAAGTTATCACAGCTGCTTATTTTAATATTAAAAGTGCTCCCAGGTTGTGGTCAGTCTTGAACAACCATAAATGCATCAAGTGTTTAGAAAGGGGGAAGGTAAAAAAAATGAGATACGGATTTCATTGCACACCTTGATCTTTTGTATTTAGTTGTCTCATATAAATTATTACATCTCTCAGTGATGCTGTCCTGGTCAGAGAATATCAGAGAGAATTCACAGTAGAAAATATACTTGCCTCAAAACATAGCAAGAGCATTTCACAGAAGGTTTCTATGTATGTGCAGCCTTTGATGTTTATTAGTCTCATCGTATGTTTAGAATTCACATCAAGGTATTGGAAAACCGTTGAGACAAATACATAATTTTTTTTTTATGTATTATACTCATGGTATGTATTAGATGCATTTTATTTCTGTTCATGAAACATTTGCAAAAATCCTAACATTCTCAAGATTATTATGTATTCTGATTTTTTTATCTCATTAATTTCTTCAGAGCTGACCTCTAAAATGGTGACGTTATTGTCATTATTCACCTTAACTTGTGTTATACTGGTTATTTTACAGATCGGTAAATTACATAGGGTTGTGGGACTTTTTAAAACACACATTGGAATATT
This sequence comes from Numenius arquata, assembly GCF_964106895.1. Taxonomy (NCBI): domain Eukaryota; kingdom Metazoa; phylum Chordata; class Aves; order Charadriiformes; family Scolopacidae; genus Numenius; species Numenius arquata. The sequence continues at coordinate 24,112,109 of NC_133576.1, forward strand.
TGTCCAATTTTTTTAAGTGATGTGTTTGTTCACTGACTTCAAGACTTTCAAAACTAGTACATGAACATTCAAGAACAATCTCTGAAATATTATATTCCAAACTAATTTTTTTTTTGTTTGTTTTTCATGCTGAAACAAGTTCACACCGCAGGTTCATGAAAAATGAACACAACAGTCCTTTAACCATATTTAATGGACTTGAACTTGAAACCAAATTTAATATTTGCAAAGTGCTTTTAACATTGTTGATTAAGTTTTGCTGGAGTGGTTGTAAGGTCATTGTGTACAGCAAAGCATAGTTATTTTAATATGCACTTCACTTCTCTCTGTACAGTTACAACTTCCTTGAAACAGAGCCACAAACTGGTATAAATCAGACAGAATAGCAAAGTACTACTAATTTTCATTATTTTAAGATTAGAAGCAAGAATTCATAGTAATTATGTTCCTATCCTTCATACAGAATTTTGGGACATATATCCTCTCCCTCACTTCAATTTTGGGAAAATTAAATCTAAAATTTTATTTTCTGCTGTTTACAAATAGTTTTCCACTTGGAAATTATTTTCCAACTCTAACATCACCAATACTTTGTTCACAATTGTTGGCTGTAGAAAAATGTAAGCATTCAGTACTTGTTGGACAGTATAGTACAAGCACTGTAAATTCATCCTAAAAGATTTGGCAAGAAAGGCTGTAGGTGGTGAATTAAGCTATGTTCCCCCGTAAGACATCACCTCCATAACATGGTCCAAAGCAATGACTTTCATTCTTCTTTGTATTGTTGATTCAGTCTGTGGTGATAATCCAACATTATCACGCAAGGTAAGTGATAATGTTTCTTCAATTTTTAACCAATTTACATCAATTTCTCAGAGTGTTGCTAGAATCGAGGGTTACTTCAACTTGTCATGCCTGTTGTGTCACAATACAGATTGTCAATTTAGTCAAAATTTAGTGGGTTGCATAATTAGTATTTAAGATGCTTTTTACAACTAAAAATCCCTTTCTAAAGCATAGAGGCTCTCTTTCTTAAGGTGCAGAACAGGACAGAATATATAGATTACAGCTTTCGTTTTGTTTAATGTACAACCATATGCCTTTAGCAGCTTCACTGTGTTTTGGTTCTCTTCCATTTACCCCATGCTTAATGACCGAAGTTTAGTGATTTAGAACAATATAATGAGCTGTTGTCTCAGACAACTGCTATTGAGTACTTATGCTTTGGCACCATGACCGATTTTGCTACTGGGTATGATATTTAACCATGCATCATATCCACAGTCATTTAAAGCATATGCAAATACTGAGCATTTTATCAGCTCATGCCTGACCTTCCCTTAAGCGTGGAAAATGTTCACTAGTTTACTACAGAACAAAAGTAATTTTTAGCATGGTAAAGAAAAAATCTAGCCTTTCAGCCTCCAGCCCATCCCACACCTTCTCAGGCTTTGTGATTCTCCTATTGAATTTTTACTGCCCTCTCGCATTTTTAATATTTGTTTTGTAACTAGGCATTTGCTTTTAATGCTTGCAATACAGGAAGCTATTGTTATTATAAATTTGTCTGTATTTATTGTTTGCCTGTCATCATCACTATTTGGTACAGCACTTTCCGTTAAGATGTTTCTACAGGTGATGACAAAAATATTTAACAATAAAAGCACTGTCAGCATAACTGCATCAGAAATTTTGAGAGGAGATCAGCTGTACCTCTAGTAGATTACACTGTACATAGAGGATGCTGTAGAAAGATGACTTGAAAAGGAGTGAAAAAGTGGACTATAAAGTGAAGTCAAATTTCAGACAATGTTCTGGAAGCCTTCTCTGGAAAAAAAAAAAAAAAGTAAAAATCTATGCATAAATCTGAGGATAAGATAAAAACTTCAGCCTTTACTGACAGGACATCAGCAAAATCTTTACTGTGGTTCAAAGCCAGCATAACAAAGCCTGGCTTACTTGGCTTGAGTTTATTGAGCTTTGGAGTACACTCCAATAATAAAACTTGACTAATTATGAAGTAACCCTTAATTAATAAAGGAATAAAAGACTTAATACAAAGATACCATTTTATGAAAGTTGATGGAATTAGAATTGGGGTTTCAACCAAAATCTTCCCACTTTTCCTTTAAAAATATCTGAGAATCCATCTTCAGGCAAAATCTGTAATCTGAATTTCTGAAATATATCTAGAATATATATAGGATCTGTCGTGGCTTGGCCTCAGAGGGCAACAAAGAACCAGGTGGCAGCCGCTCGCTCAGACTGGAGCCCCCACCGCCAGCGCGGCAGGGAGGGGAGAATGGGAAGAAAAAGGCAAAAACTCGTGGGTTGAGACAAAGGCAATTTAACAGAACAGCAAGGGGAGCAAGAAACAACAACAGCAATAACACTGGCAGAGGAATATACAACCACGAGTAAGATACCACCACTTGCCGACCGCACCCGGACGCCCCGACCTCTGCTCCCCCGTGGTGACTTCCTGTCCCTCCCCTTCCCCGGGCAGCTCCGGCTGCCCCCTGGGCATGGCTCCCATGGGATGGAATACCTGTGTCCCTGCTAGGTCCTGGGGAGAATTAACCCTATCCCCGCCAGACCCAGGACAGATCAGAGTTTGAGTATCTCATGCCCCTATTCTGTGGGGAGAAGGAGGAGTGGGCTGGAATTTGAGTTACCTCTGCCCTTCATTTTTGAGGTATTACAATGCATTTTCTATTCATACAAGTATTAGGATAATTGTGTGTTAGAACTGTAATGGAAGAATGTGGCCTGTAGGAAGAAAAGTTAGATATATACATGAGCTGAAGAATGAGGATTTGCAGCTGAGTTGTGTAAATTGAGAATAAAAAACTTGTGAAGAAAATCAAAATTCAGGCCACATCTTAATTGTCATAGGTAGGAATACTAAATATAGTGTAAATTATGCTTAAGCCAGCTTCTCTAACTGAGAGGATATTAGTCCAGGTAGAATCAGTTACTTCTTTCACATTATCTGTCAGATTATAAGATCCTTATTGCTGACCAATTCCCTATTATTTGTTTATAGAGCAACTAAAAACCCTAAAGCATAATTATTTCCTATCATAACACTAACAAAAATCAGTATTTTTTTCACATAAACATATCTATGTAAATATACACCTATATGTGGGGGGGAGGGAGATGAAGGGAGGGAGAACATGTATTTTCAATATTTTGAAATTCAGGGAAGACATTTTTATAATGATTTCACCCACAAGTAGAACATACACTATTAACAAAATTAAGACCATACAATATATTAATCTGTGGTATAACTTCATAGAAGATAACAGACCGATTGGATACAGGATTTAAACTTAGTTCAGTCATAACTCCAGAAGTTCTGAAGGCAAAATGTAGGAAGGTATCCACATGATTTCACCAATCCACAAAAAAAGCCCACTTTGTCTATAGCATCGGTTCTCCAAAATGGTCACTGAAAGACTTTCTGTAGACACTTATGGCTCAGATGCAGTACAACAGAGAAGAGACATATTAAAAGAAAATTTGAGTGAGTATCTAAGGAAAAAAGTTCTGTGACTGCAATTTTGTACATTACTTTGGCTTTATAACTTGTCCTTATAACTATTTGTTCTTTGAAGATGCTGTCACCACGTTAGAGTAACTGACAATTTTAGCATTTCATATTTAGAGGGAGAAAGGCACAACGAACAGTGAAGAGTGCTGCAGCTCAGTCTTACCTTGCACACCAAAAATTCAAATGAGGTTTTCTACTTGGTCTCCGCAAAACAGCTTAATTGAACTTGTTTATTTAACTGCACTTGTCCAAATACAACCTAATCCAGCCTCTAATAATTGGCAGAACTCACACTGACCCAAAGGGTATAGCTCTGAGATCTAGTATGGTAAACTAGTTTTTTGGTGGAAGCCTATGCTATGGTGAAGAGGAGCATCAGGAAAAATTTTATGAAGTTATCTCTGTGTAGTATTTGTTGAAAGGTGTGAGTTGTTCCTTCCCTCATAATCATCCCTCGTTACTCATGGTTTACTTGTCTTCTAGGCTGTTACCAGCTGCAAGCCATTCTCATCAATTTCCATACAAGCAACTGCAGGATTTTAGAAGACTTTAGTTTTATAATCTTGCCCATTTTTTAAGTAGAGTACTTTCAATGGATATGGCTAAAATGGCAGTATCTGTATTGACAGAAATTTAGGTTTTTTTAAAAAAAACTCATTTCAAATCTTAGCCAGCTTATTTTTCACACTCAAGCTGCCAAGAATTGCTGTGCAAAATCTGTCAGTTTTTAAATGCACATTCAAAGTCTCTTCAAAGAATATTTCCTTAAGTTACATCAGACGTAATACCCGTGCCCCCCCAAATCCTGCCTACACATTCAAAGTGTTCAGATAGCAGGGTGACAGAGCAGCATTAACCTATCACATCTGAAGGGTTATTTAGGCTTTTCTTTTGATTGGGTTTTTTAAAACAAAATAGGAACACAAAACTTGCTTTTTTCAATCTTAACCTTCCAAATATCTATATTCTCCCTTGGAGACTACTTCCACTAATAATAAAAGTGCTGGCTGCTAGAGGCCCTGTAGGTAATGATTTCTGCAGGAAGTCTTGTTAATCAAAAATCTCACTGAAATAGCTTATCAATCTCACCCACCAAAACTCCATGTTGTGAACATTCGTAAAATATAATTTCAGCAAGGATCCCATTTTGCCACTTCAACTCCATAGAGCAGTACTTGGCTTGAGATGAGCAGCTCTCTTCAGTTGAAGGGATTGGTTCAGGAAGGGAAGGATCATTCACCCTGAGTGAGAATAGCAGAATTCAGCCAGAGAAGCCAGCACAGCCTTTGTAATGTCAAGCCAACACATTATTTTAAAACACTGGGAAATGGGTATTTCCAGAAAAGAAAAAAAAAAAAAAAAAAGGGAGGGGCTATAAAGACGGAACAAAAGGTGTCTTAATTTAAGCAGGAATGCTGTTTTTAAGTCATCTAATTGTGTTAAACTGCTAATAGGCTAATTTGAAGAGCCCAGCACATTCAAGAGGCTGGTATTTAATTAACAAAATCACACCGCAGACAATGCCAGACAAGGGGTCAATCCTTGAATGAGGAGCTCCCTAGAGAGAAAAAAGCATGATTAATGCTGCTGAAATTTCTCATTCATTCTTTTGCTGCTAAATATCACTGATTGGGAAGGACACTATTGTTTCTTAGTTACTTCATTTGGCATAGCCTTCCCTCTTTTCCTATGCCATCTGATCCCTGCATCCTCCCTTAGCTAGATTTTTGACCTGCATCTGGCTTTATGCATTTGACATTATATTTATAAATTCAAATAGGGCTGGACTCTGACAGTGTTATTCACATAGACTTTGCGTTGGTAAGAGTAGTTTCACTGATGCCAATTTAGCATCCCTCTAGAAGTTCCAACTCTATTTCAGGAAAATGGTTACATCTGGCTTTGAAGGATTTTACATGGCACTAATAATGCTGGGCTAACTTCAAAGGATCCATATAAATGCCTCAAAGTTCAGTTACTATCCCAGTCAACCCAAATGTCTTAGCTTTAGGATGAGACCTTGTAAGAGCTGATTACCTCAGTTCAATTTTGTTTCAAGGGATTGCTCAGAATGAATAAAAGCAGAATCCAGCCCCCATTTGGACAGCATGCACACACACAACACTTAAGCAGTGAGAAGCTGTGGGGAATACTGATGAACAGGGAGAAGAGATTGTTTGAACAAAAGGCATTTTAGCAAGCAAAGAGAGAGACTACTTGGTAAACACATTCAAGTTCTGGCAGGCATGATTTCATAGGTAAAATTCAGAATAATTTTCAGTCAGGCAAGTTTCTTCCTTACTCCTTAAACCAGGACAATTTAAATATAAGTTTACTACCGCTCAACTGAGGCAACATCCAAGAGAGTATCTGTAAATACCAGTGAGGATCTTTAAAGGCAGTTTTTGTCAGTGGCAAGATGCTTTCATGTCTTGCAATTGTAAAACTATGCTTGGGGCTGCATTAATCACAATAGCCTTACGTCAACAGCCAGACTTCTCAATTAGCAGTAAGAGTTGCTTCTGGCTCAATACTTTCTGTAGTCAATACTGTACTTGTTATCCTCAAGTATTTTAAAGTTAAGATTAGTGACCTTCTGTTATTTATCACATGACAGTTACTTGATGTTGACAAAAGCCTCAAAGGGGCAAGTTTGTTTAAATGTATGTGAACGTACATGCATAAACTTTGGGATACAAATTTACATTTATACTGCATGCAAAGACTGCAGCCTTGTCTTTCTGCCATTTGTAGTTCTTACAGACTTTAGTATACGGGCAATGTTCAAGAATTATAAAAGTGTAACATCCTTTTATTTTAAAGAAAAGGGCACATTTCCACAACATATGTGGAATATATGACTCGTCCCTGCAATTCAATCCATGCACAATACTTGTGCAAATGATCAAGTCTAAAATTTTTGAAAGGAAAAAAATAAAGAACCAATAAAAAAAAACAGTAGGGCCATGATGAATGTGTAGGCCTAGTAATTTAGCCTTTGGTAACGGTCTAAGAAAAAGGCACTTACATTCTATCAGCAAATTGGTTGATCAAAAATATTTATACATTGCACACAACCTAATTCCTTTTAAGTCTCACTAGTAACTAGCAAATAAGTTCTCCTCACTTCACAACCAAAATAATAGCTTTAGTTACTTCACAGTTCTGGAAACAATTCCCTTGAAAAATGTCGCTTCTTTTCTCTTTTACCTAGTGTATTTGTACAATTCACCATGAACGCTCAGCAGTCTCAAGCATATTTAGAGCTTCAGTTGCATCAATGCAACTATAGGAAAAGCAGTTTTATGGCATATGCTGGAGAAAAAACACTTTATCAAGAATATGGACATGATTTCCCTTGTACTCATCTATGATCTAACCGTAAGAAATATGAAAATTCTGTACCATCATTTGTGAACATTAACTATGTTAGAACTAACCAATTATTCTCATTATTATGAGAATAATTTCAAGTGGAAATTTCATTAAATCACTTTAGAACAATCACATGCTCCCAAAATAAATCCTTTATAGTCCTGTGTACCTTTAATAAATTTAAATAGAATAAATATCTGAATCAGAGGATAAACTCTTTCTTGCAGGTAAGCAATACCTTAAAAACAAAAATTATTTATTGGATTTTTCATTTTAAACTAAGCCTTCTGCATCTGTTCTACCCTCTAATTGCAAATACAAAAAGAACACGATCCTGAATTACACCTTTAAAAGTTAGATTAAGTGATTTAAATGCATATGTATGATCCTTGTTCAGTGCAGTATGGATTAGCACTGTTTTTCTTATAGCTTAATTACAAATCAAGAAATATATTCTTCCTGGAGTGTAAGATGCTCCTTCAGTTGTTAAAAAACAATTCATCATAATCCAAAGCCTCACTTTGATGCACTCACATAAGCAATGGTAGCACAGCTTTACTACACTTACTTATCTGCGACATCACTATCAGGTCGTTTTTCAAACTTCATTCTAAGAAAGACAACTTTTTACCGAACTAGACTGCAGTGTGCAAGCCGACACACATGAAGTATGCTGCAATAAATTTTACTTACAATACAGTGCTAGCCACTAACTGGCTAAGTTTCTAACTCTAGTCTTCAAAATGCCACTAAACAGCATTAAAAAGAAAAACATTAGAAAAACTATAGATGGTATTCTCCTTATAGTGCAGATACACAGTCCTTAAAAAGGTCTACATCCTTCTATAAGAAAAAAAACCCGAGAGAAATTACATAAGCAAATAAAATACATATTTGATTTTATTCCCTGGAGGAATACAGTTTTTCAAACTTGGGATGGAAGCTTATAAACTCTATTTAGGCTTTTAAATTTAAAGGCCATCTTGATATTTTTACTGAGATAGTAATTGGTGGACTCCAAATTCAGAATACATGCCTCGCATTTAAGGTCTTCTGTTAGATTTTTATCAGCCACCTGCAGGTAACCAGGTGCTAAGCTACTTGATAGCACTTCGTATTAGCTTTCTACCTCTGAAGATTTAGAAAAAAGAAAGGCACAGAGATTTAGCTAGCATTTAGTCTGAGTCTGGGCTGTGCAACTCCCACCAATTATGCAGGAGTTCACTCATCATCTTCAAAAGCTGTAGCTCCCTGTTTATGCAATGAGCGCTCGCTTGAACTTCACAGTCAATAGCATCTACATGGAAATTTCTTGGGCTTTCAATATCTATCTTGTCCAATTTTGTCTTATTTATCTATTATCTTATTTCTCTATGTGTAGCTCCACATGCGAGGGCTTCCTAATAAATCTGAAGTCCTAAATCTGTTAGTGTTCTTACGCTTTTACAGATAGTTAATGGTCTGTGTTAAATAATTCTTCCAAATATTTCCTTAGAGAGTGTGCTTGTGGTGCCTAACGGCCTCAGGAGCCAGCAGTGAGTGAAGCCCATGATCACAAAGGGAAAAAAATTTCTTTTTATTCATCAGATTTTAGATGTTCACTTAAGATAAGACCTACTGACTAAAAGGCCAGAATTAGTAAAAATTAAGGAACCAAAGATTATGTTCAGTATAAACCTACATCTGCTTCACTTGGAAGCACTTCAGAAGAAAGCATAGTTGAAAAGAAAGAGCATAAGGGCAATACATGGATTAGTTATATATTAGTTACATTAAAAGGTATACATTTTCAGGCGTCAGAAAACACTCTGAAGTCAATGATCAGAATACTGACAGGAAACAGTTATTTCACATGGTGTTTCAGAACAAAGCAGAAATATATATATTTTTTAATTTGAATGTCTAAGAAACGACCCTTCATCAAAGAGAGATAAAGATATGCTTATGCTTATCCCTAGGAAGAAAAGCTTTTAAACTGGAATCTGAGGATGTGTTTAAATGTAGCTTAGAGTAAGGGTTTCTCTCTGATCAGGACATGCATCAGCCTTTGTCTTGATAATATATGACATACCAGAGCAGGGCTCTACAGCAACTCTCTGAGCAGAAAACTTACAACAATGGCATGATCCAAGGGGGCTAGACTGGTCTAAATGCATGCAAAATATTTTGCCTGGTTAACTTTGTAGACATTTCTTAGCCTCTATGTGGAATGGAGTTATACTGATTTTCCATAGCTAACTCACAACCTTTTTTTTGCAAACCACCCCTCATCTCCCTTCCAGTCCTCAATGTTATTGTGCCTTCTTGAATAAGCTCTCCAGGGTAATTTCTCTGTTTCCTTTTTGCACAGCCACAACAGTATTTTATAGCTGTTCTAGTTTGGGGTGGAGCAGAGCCAACTTTCTGTTCAGTGAGAGGGGCTCTTGCTTATCCTTGTTGCCGTGGCAACCAGGGTCAGGGGATGTGGTTGTTTACCCCATGGAGGGGTTGCATCTGTGGGGAGGAGTGGACAGAACAGGTGACCCAAACTGATCAATGGGGTCTTCCATCCCATCTGCCATGCTCACTATAAAAGCTGAGGGGCCAAAGGGATTGGGTGTGCTCTTCTTCAATGGTGTTTTTCTTCAGTTGGTCTCTTTCATCAAAGCCTGACATCCAAGGAGGACCCTGTCAGTTCATCTGCCTTTGATCTTCCTTCACAAGTTCCTGAAGATACATCTGAAATCTGGTTCCCATCTGTCACTGAGTCCAGTCTGGAGCTTTCCTGGTGCCTGCCAGTGACATCTCCCTGGAAGCTTGATACGGTTTTGTATATATTTATATATATTGTATGTCTTTCATTATTTCCTTTTTTATTTTATTACTAATATTTATTTAAAACATTTTAGGTTTTTTTCTAAACTCATAAGTTTCTTTTTCGCTACTCTTCCTCTCCTTGGGGCGAGAGGTGGGGGGGAGCAACTGTTGTCTTGTCATTGGCCAACCTGACCCAAACCATGATAATAGCCATCCTGTCATATGCAGAGGTTGTCCAAGTTGGGAGATGGAAATCTTTACCAAAAAACATTTTAACCATTTAACACTTTTAACTTATTTCTGGTTTTATTACTACAGTATTTGAAACAAGTTCTTACTATGGGACCCTGAGCTGTCAAGAGATTTGAGATGGATCTGCCTTGGGTTTTTTCTTGTATTTTGTGTTTTGTGAAGACTGACAAGTCTTGTCAACTCAGAAGCTAGGGTTTACTAGTCTATAAGCTTTTTTTTTTCCTGAGAGAAATAAAACTAGGTCAAATGAGAAAAATAAAGGATCTGTCCTGTGTTCTTACAAGTAAGTGTCCTTACATGCAAGTTCCAGACTCTGCTTCAGTCACTCTGAATCAGTTACAGCTTCACAGACTACTCCAGTCCTTCAAAAAGAAATTTTTTTATTTCCTCTGTGACCTGACTGGATGCTCCCCACTCTTGTCACCAGTTGCTCTGCAAGCCATCAATTTTCCAGTTCCTGCTTTTTCCCTCCTCTGCCTCATGTTGAATCTAGAAGCTCTTCTCCCCAATAGCAAATTAATTTGCTTACAAGGTATTTTCTCCCCTTTTAAAGGCATTCCTTCCTCCTTCAACAAAGATGTTATCTTCCTTAATAAATTTCAATGGCAAACCAAGAAAAAACGTAACAGATACTGTCTTTCACAGCATCACTGACGTTACCCTGTTCAATTTCTCTTTTGCAATCAAGAGAAATCAACTCTTTTGGGAACCTGATACAAAAAATTGGGAGTCAGTACTCTAGTCTCAGAGTCAGGAAGGAAACTATTAAGCATGCTTGAGTGTTATATAATGTGGAAGGACAGTTCTTTTGGTGAAAGCATTAGTCAGGGACCTCAGAGACCAAATGTTTACTGTGGTCATGGCAAAGTCACTTAACCCTTTTCAGCCTCTATATTGTACCCTGAGGCTGATAACGTGCCCCAGCTTCTATGGATGGTCTGAGGATGTGAACTGAGATGCTTGAATATAGTAATTGGGTACATATTAGTAACAATAGCTGGATAAGAATCTGAAAGAGACAGTTTATCATTGACCAAATCTGAAAAGAAAAGAGCAAAGCCTGAACTGCTTCAGGTTTAAACTAGACACGATATTTAGCAGAATAGCTCTGCAGCTAATTCTTTTATATACATAGGACCTTGGAAGTGCAGGAGGACTAAGAGTATGACATCACTCTAGAGTTACAAAAGAAAGATTCTTTTGTAAGTGTGCTAAAGTTATTAGACAAAATTAAATTTGAGGAGACTGATATGGAGGATACAAAATAGAAACACACAATATGGTGGAAGCATCATTGACTTTTAGGATTGTAGGCAGTAGCCTGATGTATTAAGATACTCTTCAGAATTAATAGTCACATATTTCTAAGCAAGATTTGGCTTGCAGTGTATGGGGGTCTAGTCAAACCTGTAGTAGTGACTTCTCCATGAGCCAATAGTCTCATTTTTATATATAGTGTTCTGATTTTCAGGACCTCCAGTCTTTTGCTTCTCTTGCTACTGGCACCAGTTAAGAGGATTGAATGTCACTTGTGTATTACCTTCCAGAAGAGTACATCTTACCTAACATCCTACCTGATGATAATGGAGCAGACAGAGAACTTCCAGCGTACCAGGTCAGTGCAGGAGAACTAACTTAATTTTTCAGTTCAATTTAGCTGAGAGGCTCATCCTGAGCCTACTAATGACCAGCTTCATAGTTTCTGTGCCAGACTGTAAGCATAACACAGCAGCCTCCAACATTTAAAACCTAACGGGTAGCTTACTATTTTTTCTTCAAGGAAGAGAGAATATTTTGTCAGCACTAAGAATTGTGTTGGTGGCAAAGTCTTGCTTTTTTTTTGTGCAGCTATACTGGGAATGAATTTTGACACCACAAATGGTATAGGAGGATATCTCTGTATACAGCATTCAGAGATGTGGCCATAGTTGACATGAGGTAGTCCAGCTTGTTCTAAGTCTGCCACAGGCTGCTATAGTAAGTGACCACAAGTGCATGCTTGTTTTTTTACCAAGAACCAAACTACACCTTCAGTACTTCCCCAAAGCTCTTTCTTATAGAACAATATTATGACTGGTTGTCACTTTCCATTCAGCATCTCTGGGTACACTTCAGGTTTATCTTTACAAAGTTATTTATAAATACTGTAAAATGTATAGACATTTTTGGTCTTGCTGTTTTGTCAAAAGTTATTTTCATTATCTTTTCACAGTGAGATACCATTATGCTCACATACAGCCCTTAACACTAGGCAGTTCAGTTACAAAAACCCAGCACCAAAATCTATTTAGTCCCATGCAAATTGTTTGGAATGTGTGAGTGAGTCAGCTCCACTGCAACAGTGTGCGACTAAGCATGTCATGCTGCAGGTACAGCAGCCTGCAGAACACAGAGCAAAAGCCTAGTAGTACAGACTGTAAAATTAACTACCGTATACAAATTGCCATTCCATTAAATAAGTACAAATACTTTATCTGCCTGCTGAAAAAATATGGCAGATAAAATAATAAACATTTAAAGTATCAAGTATTTGAAGTTTTGGTGTCTACATTTTTACAAGTTTTAAGACTACATGCAAAAATATTAACCAACACTGATACCAATGTAATATTTCCTGCTAGGAAAAGACATAGTGAAAACCAGTTTATAGTTTGAGTGATACAGGTAAGATGCTCACCATCAATTCTCCCTCTTCCTACTGGTAACAATGAAAAATAAGTTAGCTCTGTCACCCTCAGATGGACAGTGAATATTGAGGTGAATAGGTGTCAGTGAGAGATTTGCTGAAACTAAACATTATGGCATGTTTGGTTTCTAGAGAATGATCCAACTACTTGTTCAAGGAGAAAAAAGATTCTTACATCCTGCTGCACAATAAATATGTTTCCTTTGGGGATCATGATAGTATGTGGATTTTATTTACTTACTTGGCTTTTTCTTGCCATTCTGCTGCAATAATAAGCACTGTAGAATATGGCATTTTCTGCTGCCTACTTCAGCAACAGTAAAATGAAAAATAATTTTAAGCTCAATATTTTTATCACACAAAAAATGTGAGAACAATCAACTTGTCTGTAGAACGGTGCACCTTATCAATATAAAGCTGTCACAGAAACAAGCAAAGAAGAGGAAGGAAAACAAAGTTGTGCTTTCATTGAATAAACTAACAACATAAAAATAAATGTACGAAAGAAACTCTTAAAAAAGTGAGATTTCTCTGGTAACCTACAGCTTTCAGTATATGTAAGATATATTCCAATACTAATGTGGAAATCCTGTGTTTCATTTAGAGAACAGTGGAGCAATAAGAATAGATTCCATCACAAAAGGATACATGTGAGCATTAAAAAAATACAAGATTGTACAATGCAGGTGTTCAATATAAAAAGATTCCACACAGATTTACATTGTTGTAGCTGGGAAAAGAGTAAAAATTCCTGTCATAAAAAATTTCTTCCCGTTCCTAAAAGGCAACAACCAAAGAATCTATTTGGATTGTTTGAATGCACATTGTAGTCTAGTTTTTTAATTTAAGTTGTCCTGTTTATGTCAAAATGTTGAGCAAGCTGCAACCAACAGGAACAACAGACAAGTCAGGTAAAGGCAAAGATAAGTGACCAAATACAATAATTAAATCCAGTAAGTAATGAACAGGGGTGGGAAAAACAGATTTAAAATATGAAGAAGAGTGAATAATGGCAAAAGAAAGGGAAAAACTATCTAGAGATTTAGTATTAGTGAAGGAATTTCCTATTTCAAGAAAAAAAGGTTAAGTGGGATATAATAGGTAGCTAATGAGAAGTTTCTGCAATATTTATGCAAAGGAATGAAAACAATCCAAATGATGTCTCCTGGGAAAGCATACAATGCAAAACTTAAGCCTAGATTTTAAAAGTCTATGGAAATGAAATGCATTGCTCATACACATATCCTGAAACACCTCTGCTTCTTTGTTTCAAAATTATAATCATGAAAATACTAGTGAGGATGCTCTCACTGGATTTCATATTGTTATTATGCAACACTTCTGTAAATGTGGGGAGTTTGGAATGGAATTGTATTTTTTAACCATGGTAAGTCTTCTATGAGACTTCAGAAGTTATAGTATATTTAGATAAATTACATGTGTGTTTAATATTTTCTGTTTTCACTAATTCATGATAGCCTACTATTAAAGTGGTTCTTTTATCACAAATTGGCATTTTTGTGTCATAAGAATATTTTACCCATAGTTAGGAATTATACTCTTCATGTACTTATAGCCACCCTGGTATGCCACCACTCTGACAACTCTTAAATGGTATGTGAAATTTGGAGTAATAAACAGGATACCTTAATACACCCTGAAATGAATGCATACTATCCCTGTGCTAGCTCACTACGGTATGTATTCTCAAAGGCATAGTTTGTTCCAATTCTGTAAACTCTGTGCAACACTAAAAATTTTAAGTAAGTTTCATGATGCATACCAAAGAATTGGGTTTTGACATCTGAGGTTTTATATGCTTCAGGTTTCTTTCAGCTGTTTAACAGCTCCAGAGATATAAAAGAGACAGATTTTTGCTTTAAATATATATAATATGTGTTCAGTTTCTTGAAAGTTCTGGTGCATAACATTAAAACTTGCTATTTTACAGAGTACTTTAATTCTGATGGCTTTCAATTTTTTCTTTCTTTAGATGTTAGAACACCCTAAGAAAAGAAAGAGAATAAAGATAAATATACATAGAGAGATGCATATGCATGCAAACACAAGTACACATTTTCATATATTGTGATTTAATTCAAAGGATCATTAAATGCTGAGAATTTTAACTGAATCTCAGCAGAGAAGTATGCTTCATATTATTACAGAAGTAATGAAATAACTCTGAGGCTGTTCTTCACTAATATAAACTCTCACACTTCAGCTGGCTGAGTGCCCTGTGGAAATTTATGCCAACAGACCCAGACTTTGTGCCATTGGTTTTCTTGCATTTATTTCTCTTCCAGTTTCTACTTTGGCTACGACCATTTAAATATTCTTGCTTATGTTGCAGCCTACCAGCATTCACTCAATATGTTCTATTATTTTCCTAAACCTTAATATATCGACTCTATTAGATTGACTCATTACAAACTCACAAAAAACAAACCAACCAACCAAAAACAAAAAAAAAAAGCCTGGAAGACCCAAAAAACACTAAATGTGACATCAGTTAAAAGAGTTTGCATATGCATATTAATATAAAATTAGATATTTTATTCATACAGTGCCAATTTCTGGCTTCCTTGGTACATGTGCCGTTGTATTATCTCTTACTTTTTTGAGCATATTAAAGATTTTAGCTACTTCCTCACAAAGAACAGTCTTGTATTGTAAATATGCCTTTAATAGAAACAGAGGAACGTTGTATTGAGAGCTCTTTCTGCTTTAGCAGATTACTTGGAGATAAACTATTTCAACATACAAAAGTGAAAGCTTGGTTTCTTAGGAAAACTTCTCCTTATATGTCCACCTATGAGCCTGTGTTTTTTCTCTCTCTCTTTACTCTTTGCCTTACCAACCACAGGAAACAGGGAATTTAAATTGTAGCATGTAGGCCACTTTGAGAAACTCCTTCCATGCTCAAAGGAATGGGAGTTTTAGATACCCTTTTTCACAAATTCACAAATTTCACTATGAGTTGGGCCTTTCATATAAGCAGCTTACTTTTTTACCTCATTAGACAAAAAGAGAGAATAAAACTACAACATCTGTAAACAAGTAATCATGATTCAGTGAAAAAGATTGGATCTGGATGACAAGAGGAAGCATGTAGCTTAGAAGGGGATGTTTGCCATAGGTGCAGCCACAACAGGCACCCGTATGACAGTAATTGAAACACAAATGACTGATGGCTGATGAGAGAATATTTGTCTGGCTTCAACAAGATTCATTATTCAAGAAAGTTTTTCCCTTCTCTTCATTTCCTTTCCATGGAAGCCTACCAATGTTCTAATTAGGCATATTGGACACTAACAAATTAAAGTAAGTTTAGCATATGTATACTTCCCCTCACATTACTAGGAGCAAATCATAACATCTATCAATTTCCCTTTAACAAAGGCATCAGAATCGATATCCATTACTACACACTTCAGCTTTAGATATAATGTCTCCCAACAGCATCCTTACAGGCTCAGCAGTGCTTCCTGTGTGTTTAATCCTATCAGTACTGTATTTGGTTTGTTTAATGCTACCTTTCATACTCTATTAGAATTACTTCATTTTCAATTGACATCACTCCCGGTGAATTGAGCATTTTTAAACAAAGTATTTTAATGATTATGGTCTTCAAGGAACAGGTTTTGGTGCCCTCATCTGAGGCAATTTGTGAACTCGGCATACTACACGTGTTAGTGCCATGGATCCTAAAAATGTCTACCTTTAAAGAAACAGGGAAACAATTTTATGGGAGAAAATACTTCTCAACATGGTGTCCCTGACACTGCAGATGGATGAAGATGAAAGTTCAGAATTAACTTAATAAACTTGACTATCTTTGAAGTCCAGTCAGCACCATCTCCCAGAGCTTTATATCTTCAAGACATTTGTAGGGAATGGTTCCCATGACAGGGATTGACAGATATGACAAAAATATTTCTGTTTATTGGGAAAAGACTTTCTTTCCTTAGGAGCTAATTCCAAGGTATCATCATTAAGGAAATGGGGCTGTCCTGAGCAAAAAAAATGAATGGTATTCCTCAGAAAGCTAAATCTGCCAATGCCTAGAACAAAAAGGGTCACGAAGAAAGCCTATAGTCACGTGCAAGGCTAAAGGCATAACACTTAAACTCTATTTGAATTAAGCCCTAACTCTTAAGAATAGTTCCACATCCCCATTTTAAGCCCATAATGATCAATATCTGGCTTAGGATATAGAGTGTTCTAACCAAGATTGGCTTAATAGGGGAACTAGAAGGGAAGGAAAGGATCTCGTTTGTAAACAATTCTGTAACTGCCTTTATTCTGTCCTTTGGAATATACACTTTCCCCCCAAGAAATGGGATCTTTATTTTCCCCCCCACTGAAGCACTCATGAAAACTTACTTCCTTTTTTAATCTTGGATGTTTTGAGACTAACTAAAGATGTTACGCTAAGCAGTATACAGAAACAGATAAAGCAATAGCTAGCATCTCACAGAAGCCTCCCAATCCATGTTTGGTTTTTTTCTAGGTAGACCACTCAGGCCAGGAGTGCCATTGCTGAGGCTTTTTTCCAATAGAAGCAGCATGACATTACATAACCAGGTATGAAATTCTCATACTGCTGAAGCAAGACAATTGGGATGCATGGAAGTTGTTAAAAACTTCCATGCATGAATTCAAATTAATTGCCTCTTACTTTGAGGGTAAGAGGTGAAAGAAGGCTTTTTCATACATGCATTTATTTCCTGAGAAACACTGGTTATAGTGATGCAAATATGTGCATGGGGGATCAACTTAACTGTCTTTAACTCTCTTTATTCAAGACAGAAAGTAGATTGAGAAAGCTGGATGCAGCCAAGAAAGGCTAGAAGCTAGAACCACATGTTAGCAAAGCACCAGAAGATGCAAGGAAAAAAATGTGCTTTCTTGTCAAGAGCAATCAGCTGTGTGGGTACACGTTCAGGCAGTAGTATTCCACAGAAAGTACTGTCACTCAGAGAAAATGAAATATGCACCACCTACCCAGCGACTCTTTTTTCTTTTTACTCCTTTTGGAGAAATCTTTCATTTTGCTGTTTTCTCCAAAACATTTATCATTATTCGTAATTATTGAAGCAACGGAGAGAGAAGTCAATGTTCTTGAATAGCTAACTGAAAGTCACTGACTTTTGGTCTATATTCATCAGAAGCTGCATTGCATGTCCTTTTTCTAGTGCTGGAGGTGAGGAGAAGAGTTTGGGATTAACAGTTCAGAGCTTTTGAGGCCTTTCATGAGAAGTGAATTACTGGACTGACTTTGACTTTTTTGGGAACATTCATGGGAGAGTGACAAGAAAGACAACACCTTAGAAATTTATGTATGAGTAGGGGGCTTCCACAAGGCTTGTGCAGTATTGAAATAATGGAAATGGATTTAATTACTGTCAACTGATGTGCTTTCACTCTGCAAAAGGTAAATTTCAACATCAAAATCATATATAAACCATACAAGCCATATACAAAGGCAAATTTGTAAAATATAAAAGCAGTTGTTAGCTCAGAGTTTTCCAGCTCCAATTAAAATAAATATTGGCCAGTTCTATTAGGACAATGAATTAGAACTCTGTTTTAACAAGGAAAACAGCTTCACCACCTGTGTTCTGGAAAGAAAAAAGTAAACAATGAAAGACTTTTTCCTCATGATCCGATTTACAAATTAGTAGTAGCATGCAAGTCCCACACTAGTCAGCGGCACTGGGAAAAAGGCCAGCATTATTGCTGGCAGCAAATGCAGTTGTAAGGGGTGTACAGGTTTGGCACCCACAAGATGACTATCTGTGATTGCTTCTGATCAATTCTGGAAGACTCACAAGCAGAGTGAAAACTTGTTCTCTAACAGTGTTTTACTGTTGTGTTCCTTCCTGGGATGCTCTCCAGAGAATCCCCAAATCACCTTTTCTTTTTATATATAGATTTCTTTCTTGGAATCTTCCTTGGAATCTACATTTGATGGTTTCCATGAAAAAACACCCTAAATTTCTCCCCAAAGTTTGAGAGTTTCTTCTCTTCCGTATCTGGAGTGTTTCAGCCCTCCTGCAAGTTGCTTTACCTCAACTATCTCACTTTAGCAATACCAACTATCTTCTTGGAATATAACAAATTGTACTGTCACATAGGTATCGCATAGAAAGTATACAATTATATCTGCTCACACTGTGTACATTGCAGAACTGAAGCAAAAAAAGCACAAGCTAGCAGTTGTCAATAGAGAGGTATAAATGTTTCTCTAAATAATAATTTCATCCTCAAGCCATGTTCCCTCTGTTTTTAAGTAATACATACAGGAGGAGCCAATATTGTACTAAAATCCTTTTGCTTGTTATTGCAGCGGGTTCTTGGAACTGTTATTTGAAAGTCAACTGCTGAAATCTGGTACTGAGAGCTGTCATCTGCTGCCTGCCTACAAGCTGTCAATAGATTTTCATTTCTATTGCCATGGAAACACAGGTTGGTGTAACTCAGAGAAAAAGGAAGAAAAGTGTTTTAAACAGTCAGAGTTTTCAAACTTTGACCCAAGATGGAATTTGCCTTTATTAGCCATAAAGGTCACACTGAAAGAGTCAGGCAGGAATAGCATGTGGCATTGCCCCTTGTTCCGATCCCCCAGCTGTCAAACATGTGAACCTAGGCAGGTTATATCATAGATACCTTCTGGCCAAGGTATCTGCCTTCCCAAGGAAATCAGGCATGTGAGGGGAGTGTGAAAACCTGGGCTTTGTCTCACGTGGAGTCAGGACAGAGCTGGAGAACGCACCATGTGCAGGATCCTGGAAAGGTCTTAAGAAAGACCACAGTTTAATGATTACTTCAGGCCCTGCCTAAAGACTCACATATAGTATCCAGCAAATGTATTAAACTGTATGGGCTGCATTTCCCATTGCAACATTGCAAGCATAGAGCATCTCTGAACTATTGTAAAAATAAACTCTTTCAATCTTCTTTATATATCCTTATATAATACTTCAATTACAGTATTTTAATAGAATAACAAAAGAATAGAAGTCAGCTTAAAGAGATGGAAACACCCCACCCAGATTTAGTAGTCTGGGTCTGTCAGGTACTGAAACATCCATGTAGCTGCTTTTATTGCACCTGACAGTGATGTATTAGAAATGTAGTTTCTATAAACATTTGCTAGCTTTCTACCATCCAGTTTGTCTCTCCGATACTTTGAAAATTCATCCATTTAACTTTGTACAAGGCAAGATGTCACTAACTGAGGAAGTTATCCCAACATTTCCTTTTTTTTCCCAGGTATCATTCATAGTTTTGAGCAATCATTTGACTTTTAAAATTAGCACAAGGAAAACGACAGTTTAATTACTTACTTGAATCTGCTACTGATGGTAGCTTAGTTAGCTGATACATTTATGGGCTCTTTATTAACAGACTTTAGTGGTGTCTTGCTATTGATTACTTGGGTCCTCTGTCTATTATAACTCCATCTGCAGTTATTCACAGACTTATGCTGATTTTTTTTTTTATTTTTTCATTTCTTTACTGTATGTGAGCTTTTATTTTCTCCCTCTTGTTTTGAAGAACACTAAGATAGACCTGTTGGTGTTTCTCCTTGGTCAATGAAAGGTCCCCTATCCTACCCACCGTTTCTAAGTCAGACTGTGTAAGCCAGAGGCTTAAGCACATTGAAGCTTCTGCAACACTACTTTTCTTCATTTCATCATGCCCAGAGAATATGTAAAAGTAAATAGATTTTGTGTCCAGGTATTGTGCTGGCTTTCTCAAAACTTCCCAAACTACTGCCCTAAACACAGACTATATGATAAAGTGGAAAATGAATAAGCAAGTGCAGCAAGACATGCATACTCTGTTTCTGTATCTCATCTCTTTTAACTGTTACCAGAAGATTGGTAGAAATTCAGTTCTAACACACAGCATCTTGCACGATGCTACTGCAGAGTACCCTTAATTTGAGTTAGGAAAAGAAACACAGTCTGTCTTGATGCCTCTTATATTTTATTTTGTTGTTAAACTAATATTTAAAAGCTGAAAAGGCAAGGTAAAATATAGCATTGCAAGAACAAAAGAGTGTAACAGGCTTGCGCCTCTGTGACACAGGTATCCCTACACACCTATCTGATTCCTGTTTTAAATAATTCAAGGACTAAAGTCACATATGTTGTAGTTTGGCATGTTGTTTCCAGCCCAATAGGGTGGAGCAGCAATCAGGGTTGACAAAGGGTTAGCACAGCTATTATTTCAGGTTTTTAACAGTAACTTTTCATAAAAGTTGACATCTCTTTGCCCTCAGTGCTACCTACCATTTTTTATTTTTGAAAGAAGTTTAACCTATATCACAACAAGATGAAAAGTCATGGTACTTAAAAATAAGTTTGGTCTTTATTTGGATTATGTTATTAGAAACTTTAGGATTGTATTTCCATTCTTATAATTATATATGTAAAGGGTAAAAATGGCTTTCTTGAGATGAATGACACCACAGGATTGCAAAATCATATAATCACTTGCACACAGAAAATTAAAGGCAAAACAAGAAACATAACATGACTCACAAGGAAGTGCAAAAGCTGACAAGTGGCAGTGTTACTCCTCTGCCAGCTCACAGGACTTGGGGAAGCAATTAGTATCTGATGACCTGTGGACATTTACCCTATCTTTATAGTCCATTTCAAAGTAAGCCTAAGAAAAGTCCTTGGATGGAACAGCTTGATTCTGCTTTGACAGTCCTCCTGAGTACCTCCAGTGACCAGGAGAAGAATCTCAAGGGGATCACAGGCACTCTGAGAAGAGAAGGAAATTAAGTAAGGGAGGTCAGGAATGACGAAGGTGGAGAGACCAAACAGAGGCAAAGACAGAAGTGACATTCAGAGAATTAGGAGACGGAAGAAAGTGTTCAGGGTAAGAGGAGGTGAAGAAAGACATGGTATCTTTTGTCCAGTGGAAGCAATCATGTTTCAAAAAATGTCAAGATGCTGCTAAAAAGAGGGAACAAGGATACAAAGAGAAAGTTTAAAGAAAAGAGTGGATTCATGAAACTGCCACACAAACATCCCTCATAAAACTATGGCTAAAATTTTGGCTTTGATCAACTACTGCAATGATTGAGATGCATAACCATTGGCACTTGCACTTTCACTAGATTATTTTCTTGCAGTGTGTTGTCAGGGCATCCTAAAACATGCCTGCTTTCTCAAATCTAACAAGCCATGTTTATGGCTATTTATTTCAAGCACTATAATCTCAGACTTCTTTGCCATTACTACTGTCTCTTGAAATACTAAGCATTAGCCACATGCAGTTTTCCATTTCTCAAGAGGCTACTTTTTACACTTGAACGTTTAAAGCATCTCAGAAAGTTTAGGTCTTCTAAGGCAAATGGAAGGTTTTCATTCCTACTATTTTATATTTTTTTAATGGTTAGTTCAAGCATTAAGCCACAATTTTCTGTCATATGGCAAAGAAGGCTTTCTTGTAAGTCAGTGGGTTTTGAGATTGAATACAGCAGCAGAGAGAGGCATTCTTTCAGGGATCATGACTGATACCCTGTCATAGAAGATGCATGCAGAGCAGGCATGGAGTGAAGCATCATTTCATGCTCCTTTCTGACTCATTTGTCAAGACCAAGGGTTCCAAACTCAAAAACCTACTGAACAAAAAAATATAGGGATATATTGAAGCCTCTACCAGAAATACCTAGTAAAGGCAAAGAATCGTTATTTTTCTGAGCATTTCTGAAGGGCTTTTCTGAATCTCTGAACTCCAGTTGTTGGGAGTTCTGGCTGGACTTAAGAGTCTGTAGCTGAAGAAAACACAGAAACCGCTGTGAAAAACCAGTGTGGACTCAGTGCAAAGACAGGGGAATTTTTCTGGGCCTGTCTCCAAATACAGTAACTGTTGACTAAGTTTTGCAATTCAGTAGGACTTTTTTTTTTCAGTTGTTTCAAAACTTGTCTATTATTTCAGGGCTACTGGCAAACTTGTGGCTTCCCAAAGGCCTAGTAAACCCAGCAGCATAGATTAACTTCCCCTCTCTGAGTCAAGCACTCCAAAATAGTGCTCCCATAATTCTGTCAGTCTCTTTCTTTAAGCTTCAAGAGCCAGTTATATGAAGTGTCAGTTAGAGAGAGGAGTTGTCTTTGGCAAGTGTTTCTAGAGTCACTTTGGCATTTCACATACCAGTAAGGAGATTGCTCCATGCAGTGGTCCTCCCAGAACTTGACATTTATTTATATTCTGTGCTTCTGCACAAAATGTATCTGATTTCGTTATTACAGGCACTAGCTACCCATTTAATTTTATTCCCCAGTAGCACCACATGAACAAAACTGCCTAAACAAAGATTTGCAGAAATGACTCTTCGGTGCAACCATGGTCACACCATACTTTGTATTTAGAAGTTGCTGAAGTATGAACAATTTTTGCTCCTCAGAGAATTCCACACATGAAGTTACCGCTTGACAGAGCCCAGTGCAACAGCGTTTGTTCTCTAGTGAGCATCTCTTAGAGTGCCAATGACAGTTCTTTCATCAGTGCTTTGTCTCAAAAGGAACGTAACTAAATTCTTGGCACATTTTAAGATTTTTTTGCCATCATAATAAGTGGGACAGAATTCTCCATTTATAAGAAAATGCAATTACTTTCTCACAAGGAGTTATTTAAAAGAGGCATATTTTGCTATATCACAGGGTACAAATGTCGTGGTTTTGGCTGAATTTACCAAAACCAGACCGGCAGATGGCCCTTCCCCCCCCCTTCCCCCCCCTAAAAGAGGAGAGAGGAGGAGAAAGAGATAAGGAGATTCAGAAGTTTAGAATGAACTAAACTACTTTAATGAAAAATTAATATTAAAATAAAAATAAAGAAGAAAAATAATGAAATAGATACAATATATACAAAACCGTATCAAGTTCCCAGGATGACAGTCACATCACCGGCAGGCACTGGGGAAGTCCCAGACTGGACTCAGTGACGAATGGGAACTGGATTCCAGCTCTGGAGTCAGGAACACACGGATCGGGATCAAAGGCAGATGAACAGACAGAGTCCTCTCTGGACGTCGGCCATCGCAGGAAGGGGGTTGACCCTTTGATCCCTCAGCCTTTATACTGAGCATGGGGCAGATGGGATGGAATACCCCAGTTGGTCAGGTTTGGGTCACCTGTCCTGTCCGCTCCTCCCCACCGATGTGACCCCCCTACGTTTTTTCCGTTTCCGACCCTCTAAGGGGGCAAATAACAAAATTGGCTGACCTTGGTTGTTATAGCAATAAGTATAAGCAAGGGCCTCCCTGCATACCGTTCCTTGGCATGGAGCACAAACATTGGTCTTATCATTCTGAGAACGAGCAGTTTTCTCCACAATATGCCGTTAATTTCAGAGAGTTAGAGGAGGCCTAGCTAGGATGTAAAGTTACAGAACAGAAAATTGGTTCGGTTTTACTTCAAACCGGGACAACAAACTAAGTGGGCTTGAGAAGAGTAGTCACTGTGAAGTATTAACAACAAGGATCCTTCCTTGTTGATGAGGTCTGGAGTAGTGATAATGAAAGCGAAGGGCAGGTTGATCCAAAACTTATTGTTGAAAGGTAGCATTATGGCTTCCTTTTTGTATATTTATTTATCATTGGCAGTCTGCAAAACCATGCTAATTTTAGTTATGCATTTTTTATAAGCCGGACTGCCAATCAAGTTAAAATCTGTTTATGTTTAAGTTTATGATGAAGAATTAATAATTTTTAAAGCATTATATAATCATTTCTGTGGAACATTGATCAGGCTACAGAGTGTTTTATCTATCTGTTAGAGAGTATATAAATCGGTAGTTTCAACATACTGCTATAATACAGAACACTTTTAACTGTATGAGAATATAAGACATCTCCATTCTTGAAAATAATCTATTGGCAACCAGGCAAATAAATGTTGGAAAGATAAGTGCATTAGCACTTAAAGTGCCCAGAACAAGAGAAGTTAAGGCAAAATCTATGATATTAGACAGAAAATATTATCTTGCCAATGCTTTTACACAGAATTTTAATTGGCTGCATAGCAGGTGCAAATTACCATTTGTGATTTGTTGCCACTACTACAATGTTTCATTACAGTAAAGTAGTTTTTGGAAAAATACGTAACAGATCTGCTTCATTTTCTATATCCTAGTGTAGAAGCTCTATGACGAAAGGTAATTGCTGTATCAAAAAGGTCTAGCTAATTCTCAGTGTTCCTCATTCACGCTGCTATGCCACAACAAGGAAATTGATAAGGCAAATTTTTTTTTACAGTATTGCATTGAAAAATAACAAATAAAGATCTCTCTCTGATTTTTCACTGGCAGAGGTGGGAGAAGTGAGGGTAAAAGGTTGTTTTAATCTTTCGCTGCTGGTTGATGCTGGAAGTGACACTTCTCTTTTTCTTCTTTAATATGTGGCTTCAGGGGAAAAATGCTGGGAAGAACCAGACAGAAATTCCAGCCCAGAGACATTGTTGTAAAAATAGCCAAAGTATAGAGAGAAAAAGTATAGCCAAAGTATATGTTGAGAGAATGTCTTGATTATATTTTCTCAGCCTTATACTGACTGCTGTTTCAATCCAACCTCCTGTCTTCTGTTCGTCAGTCACAGTGATTATACTCCTCACTTGGACGTCTTCTTATCTTCTTCCTCAGTCTTGTCATATTCTCCCTTTTTCCCCTACACTATCTCACTCCATTTTTACAATATCATCCCCTAACTAGAGCTGGCTGGTGAAATCATATAAAATATGTTGATTCTTTGTAAAAAGTTTGCTCTGCTTCGCTCTATTACTTTAACTCCAACACTTCAGCTTTGTCTTAAAGACTGGAGATGTCCTCTATTCCAAAAAGCTTACTTCTCCAAACTTGCATAAAGCCCTACAAGCAGAGGCTGGGTTCTTGCTTACTCTCTAGCAAGTACCAGTATGCTGACCACCCTAATTCTTCCTTGGTATCAACAGTAGCACCTTAACAAGTGATTTGAAACACATCAGCTAGAGACTGTAGTAGATAGTACACAACTTAAAAGGTTCAGAAATCTACAAATTTTGTCCGAAAGGGAACGTGGTCTATGCAGATTATATTGCCACAGAACACAAACAATGGTTATAAATATGCCCCCCAAATTTGGTTCACAGGGTAAGAGTAAGACTTTTTCACTGTATCTAGCACAGCATCAGACGCTTTGACATGATATATCATAGTATTCATCTCAATAATCTATAGAAAAGAGCAATAATGATGCTACCAAACATAAAGGTAGAATATTCTTTTCTCATAGCATAATCAGCTTCTAAATTGAATGGTATCAAAGAAAACAATCTATCTGAAAATAAAACCTCTCTTTTTCTAGCAGACTAAGGAAAAAAAAACCAAACAACAACAACAAAAAAAAAAACCACTTAAGTTTACCTGCTTTGCCAAAAGCAGGTTAAAACATCTCTATTCACTTCCTTTGTACAGGCTTCATTTACTTGGACTTTGCTATCACCTCATCTCCCTCTGTTCATCATCAGCCATTATTAAGCTTTCTTGAACTCTAAAGGTTAATTGGAACATAATTGTTCTCCGTTACAGTGACTGATACATACACTCCAGAGATCCAGAGGGATCTTCCAGTAAAAATATACACTCTTGCTATTGAAATTATGAGATAAGGAACACATGAAATACACAATAACTTTTTATTCAAATGAAGAATCAGGGAAGTAGTGAAACCAGCAAAAAATGCTAGAGGCATTTCATGACCTTAAAAGACTTGCTTAGCATGAGGAAGCATCCCACCCCAGGCCTCATCCATCTTCTTTCTTTCTTTCTTTCTCTCTCTCTTTCTCTCTCTCTTTCTCTCTCTCTCTCCTTCCTTCCTTCCTTCCTTCCTTCCTTCCTTCCTTCCTTCCTTCCTTTCCCTCCGAACATTATAAAAGATATTCAGACATCTCTATTACCAGATTTTCCCTTTTAATAAATAAATAGATAGGTAGATAAATAGATAGATAGATAAATTGAACTCAATCATGATCATTTAGGATCTGTTCTGAAAGAACTGATTTGAATATTAATAAGCAGTTGCTATAGCAGGATTAAATAAACTCTAACCAGTAACTATATAATTTACATTAAACAGTAGGGTTTCTTGAGAAAAGGTTTAAAGGAATTGTGGGGAGGGGAAAAAAAGTGCCCTTATGATTAATATTTTTCATATCATATGCAAAATGCAGCAGTATTGTCAAACTGTAGTTGCAGCAGCTGAGCAGTTTATTGTAACTAGGATTAGCTATGGGTTGCAACTTCGTTACTCACACAAGTATACTCAGCTTTAGTCTTAAAGCGGAGTTACCACTCTGCTCATCTGCATATCATTCAGATACATAAAAGTGCAAGTAAGTCGTAACAGAAGCAGAAAAGCATCCTTTTATATGTACGTCTTCAGGAATCCAGCCTTTCTTTTTTTGTTTTCTGGCGTTAGATTTACTTTCCTACCACAAGAGATCACAGGTTCAGAAGATTCAGTAGATGAGCAGTACAAATACTTAGACTAGTTAACTGTACATACTCTATGTGTCATTAAAACTTTTGAATTATTTAATTCTAATATTTTGTCATTTTTATTATATTTGTGTTTTGTTTTCATTATAAGTGGCATATAGGACCAATTTGACTTTCAGTCTTAACAGAGGCTGTTTTCTGACAAAAATGAGTTTTCTTACAGAGCTAGTGCACAACATTTACTCTTTTTGGAGAATGAGTATCAAAAAAGAAACCATTTTGAATTGGGAAAGTATAATATTATAGCTTTATATTTTGATTTAATAACAAATTCATAGATCCATAGACTCACAGAATGGTTAGAATTGGAAGGGACCTTAAAGATCATCTAGCTCCGACTCCCCTGCCCTGGGCAGGGACACCTCCCACTGGACCAGGTTACTCAAAGCCCCATCCAGCCTGGCCTTGAACAATTCTAGGGATGGGGAATCCACAGCTTCTCTGGACAACCTGTTCCAGTGTCTCACCACCTCACAGTACAGAATTGCTTCCTAATATCTAATCTAAATTTCCCCTCTTTCAGTGTAAAACCATTACCTCTCATCCTATTGCTATGTCCTGTCCCTCCCCATCTTTTCTGTAGGACCCCTTTATATGTTGAAAGGCTTCAATATGGTCTCCCCGGATCTTTCTCTTCTCCAGGCTGAACGACCCCAACTCTGTCAGCCTGTCTTCATAGGAGAGGTGCTCCAGCCCTCTGATCATATTCATGAGCCTCCTCTGCACTTGCTCAAACAGGTCTATGTCCTTCTTATGTTGCGGGATACAGAGCTGGATGCAATACTGCAGGTGGTGTCTCACCAGGGTGAAGTAGAGGGGCAGTATCACCTCCCTTGACCTGCTGGCCAAGCTTCTTTGGATGCAGCCCAGGATATGGTTAGTCTTCTGGGCTGCAAGCACACATTGCTGGCTCATGTTGAGCTTCATCAACCAACACCCCCAAGTCCTTCTCCTCAGAACTGCTCTCAATCCATTCTCCGCCCAGACTGTATTGGAATTGCCCCAACCCAGGTGCAGGACCTTGCACTTGGCCTTGTTGGACTTCATGAGGTTTGCATGGGCCCACCTCTCAAGCCTGTCCAGGTCCCTCTGGATGGCATCCTTTCCCTCCAGTATGTCAACCACGCCACACAGCTTGGTGTCATCAGAAAACTTGCTGAGGGTGCACTCAATCCCACTGTCCATGTCACCAACAAAGATGTTAAACAGCACCAGTCCCAATACCAACCCCTGAGGAACACCACTCATCACTGGTCACCGCTTGGACATCAAGCTGTTGACAGCAACTCTTTGGAGTGTGGACATCCAGACAATTCCTTGTCCACCAAGTGGTCCATCTGTCAAATCCATGTCTCTCCAATTTATGTGGGATAGTGTCAAATGCAGAACTCAACTTGATAAGGGCCAACAAATATAGGAATAAACCCAAATGTTTCTAAGCTCAAGCTTGAGAGCTCAAACATTGTTTAAGGTTGGGTTTTCCAGCCAAACAAAGAGCACATCTTAGTAGCTTTAAAAGGAAGGCATCAGAGAGAAAACATGTACTCACCATAGCAATAATAGACTTCATTGTTCAAGGGAAGTTCAGTTTCTCAGTATGCAAAATCTGGTCAGAGTAATACCCCAAAAGATTGAATTTTCAAGTATTAAGTCTTATCTGATGCAATTACAGGCATGAAATCCTAAATGCAATCAGATTTTATATTTACATGTGTTTTGTTTAGATAGGGCCAATAAAACAATTAAAATTGGCCAGAAAGAGAGAGATCCAGAGTAGAGTGCAAGTCACCAACTTAGCAACAATAGTTGAATCTGTGTTCAATTAGGGAAAAATTTATATATCTAAAAAATAAAGTCACTTGTATTCTTCACTTGGCAACTGTACTCTACGGGAAGCATTTAATGGACATGAGGCAGATGGCAAAAGGGGAAGGAATCATTGGAAAGGAAAAGAAGCTGGGAAAGAAAAAGGTCATATGGTATTTTTGTCAAATTTTCTCCCAAATATGAAATCCTGTGCAGGAAACAAAGAGGAAGCTGAGAATGAGAAAGGAATTACAGACAAGAAGGAAGCAGCTGAAAGTGGTTTGAATAAGTTTTTTGGTAGGAAGATGCTATCACAGATACTTTACAATGCGACAGTAGGAGAAAAAGAGCAGATATTCAGATGAAGTTGGAGGTTGCTTTAGCAATCTTAAAATTCAGCAAGAGGGCAAAAGAACCAGAAACAAGAAGCTTCTAAGGAGTCAGAAAACAGCTGAGCCAAAGCAAGGGCAAAAAGATGAATTAATATGTAGTGTTCATGCACCACAATACTAGAAAGGCCATGTGATAGGAGACTTGAAGAAGCTGATGGACAATACCATGTAAGACCAGCTGATTAATAAGACAGGGAACAGGAGCCATGCTTAGTGAAGCCAAATATCTCTTTTTGATTGTGTAAAATCAAATAATCATATTAAAACAGAGCTTGAGATTCAATGACAGTGTGGACATGTAGTCAAAAGTTCATCTGTGGGAACCAAAGTGACAGAGGACTAATATGTGAGCTAGTTATGACAAACAAAAGTATCACTGATAAGTCAGTGGGAGACAGCATAAAGAGCTTCTGTGTATTAAGTGCTTTAATCTAAATAGTCAGTAGAGAGGCAGTTGTTGGTGCCAGATGTGAAGAAAGTGTGAATAATCACCATTTTAGATATATAATGTGTATTCCACATGCAGCAAGGGAAAAGGAAAGTCTGACAATGAGAGAGGCATGAAAGGTAGAGAAAGTGGTGAGAGACAGGGGTTAGAGGAAAATGGAAGATAGAAATATGAGATATAAATTTGTGTAGTAGGTTGGAAAGGGAAAGAAATAAAGGTCACAGTATAAAGAAACTGAACTGGACTGAAAACAGACATCACAATGCAGAGCAAGAGTGTTGTGAAAGGCATGCATGAGAACAATATAGATAATGGTTGTAAAATATGTTGCCCCAAAGAAAGGAAATAACAAAAACATCTCTTAGACAAGTGGATAGGGAAAAGGAGAGAGAATTTTTGGGAAAAAGGGCTTTTTTATAGTTAGCAAGCATTTTTAACATTTGGTAAATCTGAATTAGCTTAGATTCATCGGTACCAATTGTGGGAAGTGAAATTTCCATTGGAGGTTCAAAATCTATGAAAATCTGATTTTAGATAAATGGCATTTCCAAACATTTATATAATGAATTACAGATTGTAACATATGTCCAGTTGGACATTAGCTCTGAATATTGCCAATGTAACTAAATACTTCAGAAAATAACATCTCAAGCTCTAAAAGCCTGTACAATCCAAGAGAAAGGTAATTCAATAAAAATATCTAGAGAACTATTACCTCTGGTAGACTTTTCCTTTTCTAATTAAAAGAAAATTTTTGTTCCCAAAGACAGGGGTTTTTTTCATTTCCTTTCTAAATTATTAAAGGATATTGCCTATCCTTGTAATTCCTGAGCTCAGTTAAGGGATAGAGTTCAAATAGTCAAGCTATGCATGCAAGCAGTGAGTGTTTAGATTCAAGTTTCTGGCAGAAACCAGGTCAATTCTGTGTGCCCACGGTTCTTTTTGAAAGGTGTTCAAAAGTCTCACTAATGTTACAAAAGATGTGGAAAAATACAGATGAAAGCATTGCACTTGAAAGAAAAAAAAATCATTCAGTTATAGGAAAGAAAAAAAAAATCAGAAGATATTGTTCTCATTCTCTTTTGAAGAGCCTTGATCAGTGATACAATCATTTTCTCATTCACTTCTCAAATAGGAGCACTTTTTGAGCAGCCATTTCATGCCATATATTTAAAAATCTGATGAAGGTAATGTTACATTTATTGAGAAAGCTTATTCTCATCTCTAAAACTGTTTTCAAAATAAGCATAAAGTTTGCTTCTACAAAGGTTAGACATGTGTTCTGTGTTTCATTGCCAAATCTAGCATATTGTTTGATTAAATTAATAAACAAGTATTCTTGTTGACACAACACTCTCTCAAGAATCTTGATAAACACTTCAGTTGGATATCTATTAAAACTTCTGACTGCTTACAATTATTTTCTATTATGGTAACATGTGTCAAGCATCAAAAAATTATCGCTTGTTTATTTCTCATGTCAGTCTGCTTAGATATGCAATTTTCATTTTCTGTTTACCACTCCTAAAAATGAAAATATAAAGTAAGAGTGGTAGAGAAATTTAACACTAATTGGTAGCAAAAACAGCATCATCATTTAAAATCACAAGATGCCATTAAAATTGGTTATGATAAACTACTGGGTTTATTTAGCTTGTAAATCACTTAGACCTTTCACATTAGATGAAGAAATGACAAAGGTAGAGTTCATGCAATCGGCTAGTAATGCATAAAATTTAACTAGTCACCAGCTGTTCCACCATAATTAATGGAAAGGTGGAATACAAATTTCTTTTTGAGCAAAATGAGATTATACACTTGGGAACATGTTTAATCTCACGAGGACAGGGTGGTGCAATTACAGCAATAAAGTGTAAAATGATTGGAAAACCCAAAAGGTACTGCATTTCTTCCATCACCATTAGCATGTTTTATAAGCTACTCCTACAATAATTAAGAAATTCTCCGGGTATCTTGCTAGAGCTAAATAGGGACATCTCTTCACAAAGAAGAGAAATGAAAACCAAGTCCAAATCCCTATTCAGTTACTGCCTATATTCAAACTCCCTTCAAGTCATCACACTTTACCTAGAAGTAAGAGCACACAACTGAATTTTTGATGGCCAGTGACGTACCATGCAATAAGAGCTCAGAAAGTAATGGGCTTGGAAAGCTTGTTAGAACCGTGCATATATAATCACCTTAGGAAAAAAAAAAAAAAAGTCAGAAATGAAAATTCACAAATAAACTAATAACTCCTACCAACCTGCTCCCTGGCTGGGGGCAGTGGGACAGGCCCTGGCTGCCAGGCTCTGCCCTGATTCTCACCAGGGGCACCCCCACCATTGCTCCTGGCACCCCGGCCCACAGGGAGCTGTCAGCCCTCGCTGCACACCAACAGGCAGATAATATCTAGGACTTTTTCTCCAACCTTCCCCTCTTCTCTTACCCACATACACTGAACATTTAAGATACAGTGTGTGCTTACTCTAGCTTAATTTCTTGTTGCTAAAAAGACTGCTCTATCAGGCCCTCTAATCAGTATAATCAAGAGTACACATTACTTTCTAAGCACGTATTGCAGCCCAATTGTTAGTACAACAAATACAAAAAGGGAACAGTAAAACCCTCTGCTAGTTGTTTTCAATATTCATTCATTTCACTGCAGTATTTTTAGCTTGCTGCTTGCTGTTATTCAGTTATTCCAGAGCCAAGACTTGTCAAATCTTTCAAGAACTGTGGGTGAAAAATTACTTTCAAGACCTTCAGCTGGGAACAATGACAACTCCGGGTTTGCGTTTCTTTTGCAAAACACCTCTCAGGACAAGAACAATGCATTTGTAACAATTCAAGTAAAACTGTTCTGCGCCATGTGGTAACTTGTTTTATTATTGTATGAAACATCATTGTCCGTAGCTTTCAGAAAGACCTCAAAAATGCAGTTCACTACAATAATCTTATTCACAATGTATCCATTCTTCTTTTTCATTTACATTTGAAAGTGCCACTCCTAGACTTTACTACAGAATAGTATTCACAAGATTGAGTGCTTCTGCTCATTGAAAGGATACTTTTGAAAAAGTGAAAACTGGTCCTAATTAAAGAGAACTTAATTTCTTGAGCATGCACTGTTATCTACCTTTATAAACTCTGTTCTAACAGCCCTGATTAGTTACCTTTTTTGTCTAGTTTTTCTTTACTGAGTGATTATAAGACAAGTGACTCAGTACTAGAAGATACATCATGTAGGAAAAAAACCCAACATTTAGGCTTGGGAATAAGTCTAGCTGTACAACAACTGGGGAATTAAAAAAGAATGACAAAACCATTATGTTTAGAGACAAAAGAATGATGTATGGAAGTTGACTAAATCAATAACTAATTGTAAAGTATGCATGCAATTCTAGAGTTGATCCAGTAATTGAAACCTGCTGCTGGTCACCTGAGTCCCATTTAGCAGGGTCAGCTCGTAATTCAGGGGACTTTTGTACTTCTCATTGATTTTGGTTGGCAGCAGATTTGTGGTTCAGATAAGACCATTCGTTTCTCAGCACCAATTCATACTCAATGAGTGCAATTTCACTTGATTAAATACTTTTGTATTTAACCTCTAAAAACTTGTGAATAATTTTTTTTACCATATACGAATAACAAGTCTTTGTGCAGATAAAAACTGCTAGTTTTATTTTCCTCTTTAAGCTCACAAAACTCTTTTCACTTGTATTACAGCAGCATTTGTCTATGCATTCATACTAGAATACATGCAACTATTTCTATGTAATCCCCACATTTTTCAGAGGATATCATAGTTATCAGGCCCATGGACAGTTGGAGATGCAAGTAAAAAGAGAACAACTCTTTAGAAATCAGAGAAATTGTTTCAATTATGGAAGAAAAAAATTACTAACTTGCTCTTTTTTCATCATGAAAGCAATACAGTATTCCTATAAACTATAGCAGGAGACTTTTCCACACCAGTTATGAATCTTGCAAAGACAATCCAGTTATGGTGATTAAGATGAATGTTAAATAAAACAGTAGATGTAGTAGTAGTTCTTGATTCTAGATTTCATTAATAAAAACATCCTGATGTTTCAAAAAACTTGAAATCAACATCACAAATCAGGATCATCTTTGTATGTCCATCCCTACCCTAACCTAACCTATATCACCTAATTTAAACCCATTTGCTCACCATTGAAGATTTGCCTCATTTATTGTCTAAATCTGTTGTTAGCATAGAGAAAGAATAACCGGAGTTGTTCTTCAGTCTTGTTAAATGGACCTTCCTTGCACATAACAAGCCTTATTTCTCAGCCTATCATGCTGAATCCGGAAGCACAGATGTGCACGGGGAGCAATTCAACAGAGAAGCTGCTCCAGGTAGGTCAGAATGGCTTCAGAAATTCTCTAGTTTATTTTTGTTTCCCATGCAGCACAGGAAGCAAGACATAGCTGGAATAACCCTGCCATGTCTGTGACCCAACCGTATTTGGTCAACTGGCCTAAGTCAAACTATGTATCAGCTTCAGATAAACCTCGACTAGATGTGATTTCCTGGGGTCAGCCTGTATAGGCAAGTGCAGTCCCAGAATCAAGCACAGTACAGAACCAAAACACTAGAACTAGAACACTAGATTTCTTCAGTGCTTCACTGTGTGTCTGGAACATAAACTATTGACATGTCAGGGCCAGACTGTAGGGAAAATTATTAACAAGATTTCTATACACGTTTTGTAGAAAGAATGTATTTTACTTTTCACTCATGTGATGAGAAGTCAGTTTGTGGTAGTTCAGTAGTGCCAGCTGATGTTCCCTATCCCTATATGTTCTGTTTTCACATCTTCAACTACAAAAACTTTGATTTGTTTCTGTGTGTCTGTGTCTCTCTGCCTGCCTGCCCACACATGGCTGTAGTTGTGCCTTATGCAGTGCTTGACTTGACTACTCTTTATAGTTCTGTATCAGTGGGAGAGGTCAGTGTCGTGTCTGGTAATTCAAACACCATGTTTGATTTTTGTACAGGGATTCATAACGCAGTCTCAATCAGTTTTACCATTAGAGCTACATGGCGAAATAAACTTAACTCTCAGACGGATTTTTATACTAGTGTAGGTTTGTCAGGTGTCACGTCTGATCCTTTGCCTATTTCCTCATTAAAGTTGCTATGTTTCACAGCTCATTTGACGCAACACTTAGTACCTGTGATGTATATTCTCAGAGATCTACCAGGTGCTCATTCATTAAGTGGGGATACAGGAAAAAGCAGAAGTAGACTCTTTCGGATGCTCAAAGACATTGTGACACACTCCAGCACAGGCAGGTTCTTTCTGCCTCTTTCTTCTGCTTTCCTGGATAACTCCAGAAAGGAGCCAAGCTCAAAGGAGCTAACAGTGGAAACACCTGCAACAGCCACTGGGAGGTGAAGAACCAGGATGCTAAGGTACAGACAGCAAAGATCAGAGAGGGAAACAGAAAATTGTATTCCAACGCATAGGCCGCCAGCACTTCTTGGGAGTCCTAGCAGTCAAACACAGCAAGAAAAAAGGAAAGTTGCAACAAAGTTGTAGTCTGAGACAGAACCAAGGATGAAAGACAATAGGAACATAATAGCAACTTTTTACATCACGCATCCCTGTGGCATGTGCAATTCAGGCAAATGAAAATACCCAAACCAAGATTTTTTTTTGCCCTGCTCTAAACAGCTGAATAATATTCTGCTAGTACTTACTATTTTTCTTGTTTTGCTCTCACCTGTATTGTTTCAGGCTGAAGATTTCTGTGATGCTCTGATATAATTTACTATTTAGCAGACAGAATGTGCAAGAGAGAAATAGAGAGGACTATCTACTAGTTCTACATTTTCAGACCTACAGAAGCTTGTGGGATCAGTGTAAGCTTTGTGGTTAACAGGAAACTAAGCAAATTATATGAAAGGTGAAAGATTTTGATTTAGAAGCAAAAATAAGTCTGATCAGTTGTTTAGCAAATATTTCATAGAGAATCTATCGTAGAGAACTCCCAGAACTGCATCTCTTGGAGCTCTGTCTTGTCTAAACCAGCAACTCTAGCAACAAAGGGAAAATCTTTTCCTGGTCCTGAAGAAAAGCAACTTCCTAATTAATATAGATAGCAGATTATGAAACCTAGTCCTATGTCCTAACTAGAAGCTGTCAAACAGGAAAAAAATCCAGATATTTAGTTCTCATGTGAGCAGAACATGAAAAGCATTCCTACTCCTGGTGCATATAAGTAAGCAGTTCTAACACAATTTCTATTTGCACAGGCTGGGAGGTGTCCTTTGACTCCTGCCTAACACAGAGTACAGGACTTCTATTGGCAAAATTGCACTCTGACAGGTAAATTGCAGAGAACAGTTTGGAATTATTCTGATATAAAAAAGATATAAAGAAAAGATCAGCAAGCCTTAGCATACTGCAGGTCTGCTGCCAAAACTCTGAGCTCTGCAAATATGAGAGTTTTGAGGCATTAGTGTAGAAAGCACAAATGTTCCCTACCCTCCAAATAATTTGCAGAAAGTGTTGCATCTATGATAACAAAATTTCTGTTTAAATATGCCATTTTCTGTGAACATAAGATCTTCATTAAACTACACTGTGAGTTAAATAAACTGAGTATTACTCTAGAATTGCTTGCTTCAGGATTTTTAGGTCAAATTCTGTCACGCTAATTGATGCTCATAATAAGTGACATTACAGCTGTGTCTGTACAAACAACTTTACTTACTCTAACCCCCCAAAAGATACTTCCAAATGGTTGTGCCCATGAATGAAGTCTCTTAGTTCACTTAATTCCAGTGCTTAGAAATTAAGACCCTTTGGGCTATCATTATATGCAGCTGTGAAAATACCCAGGTCTCAATCCTAAGTTAGAGAGTCTTTAGACTTTTCCCCATAAATAGTCAATCATGTTACTTCTGCAGTGACCGTCTGTTTCTTCAAAACAGTTATTTTAAGTGCTTGCAATCCTCACGTTGCCCAGTCTGTACCTGAGGCATAGTGGTGGCACTTCTGCAGAGTATCATTTCACATCACGGGAATAGCTTTTTTGAACAGTGCTTCAGAGTAATACTTTTTTTTCCTCAGGACTCTTATTTTAAAATAATTGGTACGTATATGGTCTCTTCTACTTTTAAAAGCTTTTGAAAAGACCAGTAGAAAGACTTACCAGCAATTTACTCTGGAGATAGAAGGGACAGAGGAAGGTGATTGTTAATCTAGAGAATCCCCTGCCATCTGTGCTTGTTTGATGAAACAGAAGATGCAAGGCTTGGATGCAAATCAGTGGTACTTGATCTCATGCTAAGGCAAGAGCTTGAGCTTAGCTGCTTAAAGGTATATCTGTGCAAGCATAATGCCACATCTTTAAAATGATTGGGATCCTTCAGCATGAGATACTCGATACTTGAGGAAGGGAGTATAATGCAAACTTTTGTTTCAGTATTGCATCTTTTAAGAAAACTCATACAATTGATCAATTTCTACACCAGACAAGGGTCAGTTCATTACTGACCACACAAAATAACAGTACCAAACAAAACCCCTCCAGCTACATACCCTGTATTCACACACCACAAACATGGTCTAAACTTCAATATGAGTTCCAAGATTAGTCTTTGAATACCAGCTAATACCCTGGTGATATTTGTCATTTGTCAAAATACTGTACACAAATAACCTTTATATATTTTTAAGGCAAATGTTCTCACTCTAATTATTTTTAACATTCAGGCCTTCAAACTCAGCCTGCACTCTGATTCTAAGTCTAGTGTATCTCTATCACCATATTATACCCTCAGTTACATCTAGCAGACTTCTTGTTTGAAAATACTGTATAAGCAAAACATGTCACTACATTCATACCATACTCTTAATAGTCATATGTGGAAAAAGAATCAGCCATACTTTTTTGTTTTAGCTTATCTTTTTAGATAAAAGTCCTAAAAACAGGCCATGGAAGAAAACCATTTATGCTTCTACTGTTGTAATTACTGAATAACAAGTGAATGGAAATTACACCAGTTCACTGCTTGGACCCTTTCTTTGATATTTTTCTTATACAGTGCTGTTTATATTGTTGGTGGATTTGGCAAAATGTGATATAATTCAAAATAAAATGTTAGTTAAATTGTATTGCAAACATCTGCAATTTTCACCACATATTCTTCATTAGCATAGTGACAGTCTTGGAAATACAGCTTAATCTAAAAGATTTTCTAAATTTCCTGTGTCCTTTGAATCTTTTCCTGCCTTGCAGTCTAATAGCTCAGACTCAAAATTGTTCCCATAATGTAGTCCTACAGCTGCCATTGACTAGTGAGAAACACTGGTCATACTGCAGTGAGAAACAAATTAATCAAACATTAAAGGAAAAAATTATATTTTATACAAATTAAAATGAATTCGATTCAGGTGTTAGCTAGGAATAAAATATAATTATGTGTTTAGATACTGCTGTGTTAATATCCATAGTTAAATGAAAATTTTACATACCTTGAGAAGTGATGAAAATGCAATGGCATGTGACTTTAAATTCACATTAAATGCTTCATTTAACAGTTTTAATCAACTGCTATGCAAGACTCATCTACAGAATAGAACATGGAGATTTTAAACAATTTATTAAAATTAAGATGGTAAAACATTAATGCAGAGTTCAATAAAAATTTTTGAAATAAAAAAATAGTGCAGGTATGAAGCCTAATTTCATACATATAGCCAGATAATTAAAAATTATATATATAATACAATATAAATACAACAAAATTACATATAGTCACATAATCTTCTAATAGCAACATCTTATCTCAATTATGGTTACTAATACAGCATAACAGTGCTACTTTGATTGATACCTTAAGGTTACAAGAAAGAATCAGCTTGGATCATCTTTTGAAAAATCACTGTAGAATTTGCAACAACAATCAGAAGTCATGCTGCCAAGCTAATGGGATGTGTTAGATGCAAATCTGTGACCCTTTTTTAAAGATGGAGCGCAAGGCCAAAGATGGTGATGTTTAGAGTAATTTTTGTAATTTGGTACCTGCGAAGTAGCAGCTTTTGAAAAGAATTAAATACATCGTACATCACTGCAGAGTTGTTTACTTGTTCTAAACAAAATAAATTCCCCTAATTATTTATGAGTGTCAGTGTATTGCTGATTCACAACTTCTTTAATTTCGACTGTGTTTGGCATTTTGCCTTGGATTTGTTTTAGATCTCTATCATTTTTCTTTGCAATGGAGCAATACTTTCCTTGGCAAAAGATGTGACACTTATTGTGAGATACTAAGTAGCCAAGCAGTTGTTTCCTTAAAGACAAGGGGAAAATATGTTTTGAATAAAGAAGCTTTTAGAGAAAATGGAGTAAGTGTCAGGGGCTTAAGATGTATATTCTAGTTCACAGAGGGATATTACTGATATTGCACCATTTGTTTTCTACTAATATGAAGTAGTCCAGGAAGTTGTTTATTTTCCCACAATACAATAATGAATTCTTGTAGGGATTTAATCTAGTAGACGACAGCAAATCCAGAGGCTGACAAGGACACTAAACAAAAAGAAGAGGGAGGAAAGAGTCTTGAAATAAAATGAAGCTTTTAAAATAAAGGCCAGTGGGATAGCTTAACTAGGGCCATCATAGATGATTATCAGTTACTGACACACTGAATTCAAGGTTGGATGCTATTTCTGAGAATATTCTCTTCCCGAATCAGAAAAAACACAAGTCTTGCTCATAGGTAACTGGGTGAAATTCTACAGATCTGTCAGTAAAC
The DNA here is from genome assembly GCF_964106895.1 of Numenius arquata. Lineage (NCBI taxonomy): Eukaryota > Metazoa > Chordata > Aves > Charadriiformes > Scolopacidae > Numenius > Numenius arquata. Next base: position 24,151,778 of record NC_133576.1, read on the forward strand.
AGTGTTCTCATCAAAGAAAAACTCATCATAATTTGTGTATACTTTAATAACTATATTGCAAGGGAATTCTATACAGGTGCCTAGAGCCTGTAGAGTGATATATTAACACATACTCTTCAATGCTGCCTAAAGTACACTATGCTAACATAGATTTTTTAGATATTTCTTTGCTCTGACCTACTAGAAGTTTGAGGTTGTTACAGCTGAGGAATAATTCCAGGTCTGCTTAACGGACTCATGACCTAATATGTTATTTTAATTCACCTAAAATAGCCTCTTTGCCCATATCTACCAGCAGGCATTTAAAAAGCAAGGTATTCCATGATTGTGTTTATGCATGTTACAGACAAATCTTAGAACTGATGTAAACAATGAAAGCAACAAACAAAACAGTAATAGAACAGGACAGAATTATTGGGGTAATAACTTTAAATGTAATCTCAGACATGTCTCTTGCTGGAACTGATTTTATTCTTTGTTGTTAAACACATTTGTAATAGGGTTCTGTGCATAATTCAGATGGCTGCCAGTGAATAAATCATAGTTGTAAGCCCAAGATCTGCCAAATAAGGCTACCATTCCTGGGAGCCACAGAAAATGGAAGAACTGCAGAGAAATTTCTGGGAGTGGTGATAGGGGGAAGATGATCTTGAAGTATTATTTTGTGTAGACTTTGTGGACTGAGTTCAGTAAATTGCTTTATCACTGAATATCCCAATGTCTAATGAGGCAGACGTACAGTATATTCAGGCATAATCACAATGAGGATAAATACCTTCCAATATGGACCATCTTAAATAAGCACATTTTGGGACACTGGTGACATTGTAGAAAAAAACAGTTTCTTTCTATTGCTTTGCATGAGACTTGGCTTTGGTGGCAGGAATAAACATACGAACACAAAAATGCAGGCTAATCCTCAGATTTTGAAAGCTGCAGTGCCTGTATAACACTGAACAAACCATTACAACTAAAAGAACTGCTAGGCAGTTCTTTTAAAAAAATTTTTAAATCAGTTTTTTTTTAAAAAGACAGCATAGTGTGTTGTCTATAGTCAAACAAGGCTGCTTATTTCCAAGACCTACCACAGGAGACTCCAGTGCGATGCAGGGAGGAGGCTGTTTGCTGAAGGAAAGATCTTGGACTTGTCTGTGGCCTTCACCTAAAAGTGATGAGACAGATAAGGGTACTTATTTCTTCAATATTCATCTGTAATTTATAATTTATTGTGATAAAACCAACTAGTATTAATTTAATAAATATTTTTTAAATTATTCTGCTGCTAATAACAACAGAATACCACTACATGCATAAATATTTCTTTACCCTTCTTCCTCTTTCTTGCTCCTTCCCTGTGGCAGCCAGAGTACGCTGAGGACTGCACCATGGGCCCCACTGAGGAGCAGCAGGGTGGGCAGCAGGCACCTGGGGATGGCCTTCCCCAGGGCTCCTCTACCCTGCCCAGGGCCCAGGACACTATATCAGCCCCCTGGGGCTCTCAGCCCCTGCCTAGCAACATGGCAGCAGGGACAGTCTCTGGCTCCCCACAGCCTGGGACAGCCATGGGCTCTGCTAAGCCAGGCCCACTGCAAGCCCACGGCCCACCCTGGCCTCGGCCTGTCCCCAGGGAGGTGCCTGATGCCCAGGGCTGGGGCTACCCCAGTGCCCCCAGCTGCCCTGCTCCATGACAGTGGTCCTGGCTTCCAAGCCCTCTCCAGGAGCCCCTGCGCCCTGTGGCTCCTCAAGGCAGGGAGTGTCCACCATCTTGCCTTGCTAACCATGCCCTGCTTCACTGCTGGCAGCAGGGAGGAAGCTTTCTGCAGGGGCACCAAGGCAGCAGTCCCTCCTCCATGGAGGCCATCACCAGTCATGGCAGTCCCCAGCTCCTCACATCAAGGTAAGCTTGAAATGCGGAGCAGGAGGAGATTCAAGCCAGGTCTGTGGAACTGAGACCATACAGTCTCTGGACTTTATTCTAAAACAACCCTCGGCCCCCCAGTTGAAATTTCAGTTGGAATTTAGGGGTTGCCTCTGGTGTACGGGGCTCCTCAACACACACACTCCTGACCCATTGAGTGTTTGTGTCTTGAAAACTGGTGTTTTCCTCTCCTCAGAGCTAACACTACCCTCAAGTAATTTGCACCCATAGACTAATTATCGAGATTGAAAAAATAGCACTTTAAATCATGTCACAGCCATAGGAAGGAGGATAAAACTACATGTTAGTGTTTTCTTCAACGCTGATTAGTCACTGTGAATATATTCAAGCAATTGTGCTTCAGTGTAGAGGGTAAATGACTTTTTTTCTTGTAGGAGTCATACAACTACGGAACGACTTTATAATATGAGATAAACTTGTGAAACACCGGTCGTAGAAGGGGTTTTAAGCACTTCCCTGGCCTCTGGGTATCATGTTAAATAGAATTTTCTCTGATGAAATAGGCCTGTAAGGGCAAAATATGTTGCACATTGCATAAACAGGGAGGATAACTTTTTTCAGGTTTTACTGCCTTGTAAAGAGGGAGAGATGTGGCTGCCCAGACTCCTGTGGCACAAGTTGGGAGAACACATCCAGGCACTTTATCCCTTCTTCTGCAACTAGTTCACACCTACCAGTACATGACATCTAACAAATTTAATCTTTCAAAATCTTTTGCTTAAACTGGTTGTAGTTGTTCCTTTCCCACACAGCCCATGTGGATGAGCAGCATTCATAACTATGACAAAATTGATACTAGTTAATATTTACCAATATTTCCCTTTCTTTTGGGTACAAATCACTCTGTCATTAGTAAACACCTATGACACTGTCCAATAAGCATTACAAGAGTTTTGAGGAATTATTTGCCTCCTGTCCAGCATCATGTAGTGAAGGCATACACCTGGAAGAGTGTGCAAATTCCTGTTTTGTGTGTTGGGAGGCATTTCACCCTTCATTACATTAAGCTGTCACTAGGGCCTGATCACCAAAATGAGCAATCTTTCAAGGTAGTAGGAGAATACTGCACACCACAAACTATTTTCTCCTGTGCTCTTTCAGGGAACCAAGTAGTCAATATGAATCTCTGGCGAGAAGACTGCCTCAGAGTTCATTTCAATGCTTGGATTCTCCTTTAAGAAAGAAAACAGATTCTCTATAAAATAGTCTTCAAGAAGGTGGATGCAAAGGATAATAGGATAATAAAGGCCATAATTAAGCCTGTGAGGGTGATACTACTAAAAAGAAGTACAGGAAAAGCTTCACACAAGTTTCTGGGGCATTCACACTGCTGTTACAGAAGCTATACTAAGATGCTTGTTCAATTCTTTTGAACTTCAGAATCATGGAAGTCTAGATAAACCTCAAAGTGCTGTTGGCTTATAATTTGATTATTTGACACTCAGCCCTCCACGCTGGTTAATCATAGGCATATACTGAATGCAAAAATACCAGTGTCACAAATAAGAAGCCCAGAGAATTCAATACAATGTACTAGTTGGGATCAACAGTGTTGAAAACATCATAACAATTAACTGGAATAAATAAAAGCCTTGTTGTAGCTAGTTTCTAATTACATTTAAGCTTTCTTAGCTGTATTTAACAAAAGATACGGTACACTTTTGAGATATGGCAAGTCTTGAGGACTGGAAATCTTCTGTGGCTCTGTAATAACATTCAGCACATCTGTTTCCATAGTTTCCGTATTGTTGGCAGATAGCGAATGAAGTCATTGAGGAGTATGTAAAAAAGTTTCTGCAAATGTAACAATATTCGATATTGCAACATATATAGGCTGCTAGTGATTTCTTGCCCAGTACTCTGCATCTAGCAACTCTCAGAAACAGTGCTTTAGCACCTGGACAAATTGCAGCCATTATACCTTCATCTTCACACTATAGTATCACCCAGTTATAAGATCTGGTTTGGGTTCAATAAGAAAGTTGTTGGAAACCGTACTTTTTCTGATGCCTTCAGAAAGATATTCATTTCCATTTGTAATGGAATCAAACATGAAAAATCTATATACTTTAAAAACACTTAATTCTGACTGCAGAAAGACAAAACCAAAGTGTTGCTGAAGTAAAAGCACCCATGAAATAGAAGAATTTGGCCTCTTTTTTTGGTATTACTGTGATAGCTATAGAGACCTTAAAAATGAAGGTCTGGTTTAACTGACATAATTTATATAGAAAAAAAATCTCTTTCTGGGGCATCTTCTTTGAATCCATACATCCATCACTATTTGCTCCTGTCAGTACATATTAACCATATTAATCTCACACGACCTTATTCTAGGCCCTCTATTTCCCCCAAGACATACAGAGTTGTCAGCATTACCTTTGAATGCAAGTGCCTTTTTATTTCTTCCACTCTGCTCAGTTGTTTCTCAATCTGTACTCTACAGGTGACTTCTCTGCTGTGGTCCTACTAGCCTTTTTATCTCCTGTTTCTCAGTCCTCTTCCAGTAGTCCTAACTTGTTGACTAGTTTAACCCTTGCCTTGCTATAAGGAGTTTTAAATCTAGCAATGGAATATACTAATATTGTTTGAAAAGGCAGGCTGTAGTTTGGCAAAAATTGTATATCAGTTCCAACAGCAGCTAATTGGTGAAAACAAGCCCTTGATATCAATCCTAATCATGAACTCTTTTAGCATTGCTGCAGTAAAAGTGAAGGGGAATCAAAAGCTTGGAAATGGTGTGTGGGTTTAATACCTGCAGGCATGTGTCAAGCCTTCTTCTGTTTCACAGCTCTCAGACAGTGTGTCAATTTGAGAGCATTTTGCATGACTTAGTGTAGGTAGGTGTTATCAGACATTGCCTTTTCCTTTCACCCTTTTGCAGTTTGACCAGAATAGAATATCTTGGCTGTCATGAAAAGCTAAAATACTTTTCCTGGCCAAAAAAATGAACTGGCAGCACACAGCTGCAAAAAAATGTCAGTTTGTGAAAGTAACTAAACAGCAAAGGTTTTACATTCCAACTCCCACTCAATTTAAGCAGTTATTCAAATGAAGTTATTAAAACAGAGTATTGGTGTAACTAAATGCTGAAATGAACTCATTTTGTGACCTTAATAAAAAAAAATTATGCATTTTCCCACCTGCAACACCAGTGAATCAATCGAGGTCAAAACTTACTCTAGTAAAAACATTAAACTTTATATTACAGTCATTAACAATAGCCCCTGTGGAAATGATCTATCTTTCTACTGCTGTCTTTTGCATAGACCTCTTGTGGAGAGCATCTCAGGTTCTTGCAGAGTGTCTGGGTTTTGGATTTGCCGTTCAGGGAAGTGAATGTGCAAACCTTTATGGCTTGACATCTTAGATCAGTGATGAATTCGAAATTGTTGTGGACTTGGTCAAACCTTTACTTTTTTCCCAGCTTTGCCTCTGGAGTCACCGTTTTTGGCATGTTTTACTGTGCAACTGTGCTTAACATTATGACAAAGCCCTTTGAGGATGCTCAGCATTTTGGGAAGCGTATGTGGTATTAGTGGTGGTAGTTCACCACATGTTGTCTGGGTCCAAATTGTGCTACTGGGTGGATGATGGTGTTCCATTTCTGTCATTCAGAAGTTTTTAGGGAGAACAATTATTAGATTATTGAGATGCTGACTTAATATCCGGACTGCAGTTCCTGAAGTCCTTGAAGTAATTCCAGCAAACAGCCTTCCTGACTTCAAAATTTGACCAAATTTCACTTCAGTTGACTGTTTATGCTTTATGGTGGGGACAAAAATGAATATATTGCAAAACTACTTCAATACAGCCACATTGAACATAATTTTTTTCTTTAAAAAAAAAAATCTGGAACAAAGAGATATATATTAAATGGGCTTTCAATGAGGAATAAAAAATAATTACTTAGCACCAGCTAAAACTTTTAAACAATAATTATATCTCTGTTACTCAAGATTCTGCTGGATTGCCATAGAAACAGGCATTGTTATTTTTGTAACCAAAAAAATATTTGCTCACAGAAGGAAAACAGAAAACAACCTTCATTTTTAAGATGCGTTTTATACTAAGATAGACCATTGTAGACATTTTTTTCCACTGCTTTTGCCAGTAATTCCCTGTTCTGTATGGCACAGATGGAGAGTCATAGCTCTTTAGAAGCCATTTTGTATAATAAATGTTACTTGCTTTGTGTTTCTTTATTCCCCTTAATTAATGCTAATTCTGTTTTCCTCCTCTTTTCTGTCTGTCTAATGCCTGTTAATGCCTTGCTGGAAAAAAATTATTTAAACACTAAAAGTCAAAATATAAGTTAAGTTCCATGACAATATATCTACATCTGTAGGAAGCAGACAGAAGGAAGCTGCTTCTTTAAAATCAATTTGGTGGTTAGAAGCTGAAAACGTCCATCCAGATGGAACTGAGATTCTCTAAAGGCTTTGTGTTTTCAATAGAATAAAAGCTTATGGCTTTTCTAGTCATTTTTTTCAGAGGGCTATATTATTCTGTGGAGCGGCACAACTTGAAACTGTAGAAGAAAAGGTAAAGAAGGCAATAAACTACTGTCATAAACTCAAAAGGTAATTAATATTTTTAGAAGTTCTGTATAAATAAAACTTATTTTATGAATTTGGTGGTAAAGGTTGCAGGAATGTATGTTTTGCTTCATGTACTGTCTGAATGAAAATTAAACAATTTCTTAGGCCACATTTCAATGGCTAGACTACATTTCTCCTGAGACTTTTAATCTGGGCACATGTGTGTCCATCCATTTTACTGAAGACGAACATTAATTATTCATTGAGGTTCATCTACATACATGAAATCTAAGAACATGAACAAGTCCTACAGTGGGCTAAAATATACAACATAGCTATTGTAAAGCAAAATACGTCTACTTCAGAATGGCTTGAGTCTGAACCCATAATGAATTTTGTTCCATCACTGTCTGAAATGGCAAGAATTTCTCACATCCTGACACAGGGGCAGATGGAGATTTGCTATATTTTGTTCAGGGCGTGAGACATCATTATGTCTCTTTTTCAGGTATGCTTTGATGTTTCTTTAAGAAAAAAAAAACAAAACAAAAACAAACAACTTTGTACTTTTCTTATGGCAGAGGTAGGAAGAACAAGGAACTATATATGGCAATCTAAGTCTACCATAACCACAAGCTCACCTTCAAAGGAACACTACAGGAATGAAATTAACTGCTTTCTAGGAAGGCGTTCTCTTCTTTTTTATACAAACAGATAAAGGTTGCAAAACTTAATGCTCCATTCTGTTTTCTATCCATTTCTTTTTTAATTTCTTTCCTATATTTGGCAAAAATTTCCCTTGAATTACAGAAACTTTATTTGCTTTAACTTTCTTACACTCATTTTAACTTTCTTACACTCATCAACACCTATAAATACTTAAAGGGTGGGTGTCAAGAGGATGGGGCCAGTCTTTTTTCAGTGGTGCCCAGTGACAGGACAAGAGGTAATGGGCACAAACTTGAACATAAGAAGTTCCACCTAAACATGAGGAGGAACTTCTTTACTTTGAGGGTGGCAGAGCACTGGATCAGGCTTCCCAGAGAGGTGGTGGGGTCTCCTTCTCTGGAGACATTCAAAACCCACCTGGACACATTCCTGTGAAACCTGCTCTAGGTGGACCTGCTTTGGCGGGGGTGTTGGACTAGATGACCTCCAGAGGTCCCTTCCAACCCCATATCATTTTGTGATTCTGTAATTTCCACCTTTGATTTTTAAGCTGAAAGCCTAAAATGTAGATCAGAATGAAAGTTTCTGTGCCCTTAGAACATGAGTGAGTATCTTTGTGACCAAGTACATTGCCTCAGCCTGATGACTGTTGTGACACAGAAATAAAAATAAGATGTAGTCAGTCCTACAGGCTACAGACAGAGTGGTTCTATTATAGTGTCTCTATAGACAGGCACTCTGAAGAGGAACAGATAGAGCAGCATGCACTAAGCAACAGTCCTTGTGGAAAGTTAGTTCATCTAAGTTTCATATCCTCCTGTCCTACCCTGAAGGTGAACAGATTTATTAAAGTGAAGTTACATGGTTCTGTAGAAACTTTCCACATTTCAAAGGACTGTGGATGGGTGATGTCATTTATGGGGTAGGTATAGTCTAGATATAACATCAAAACAGAAGGCTGAGAAGCTAGGATTAGTTCCTCTAAGGCATTGAACATTCTCAGTTGCATAAAGAAACTCAGTAATCAATAACTTTTGGTGTGCAATTTATAACGTCCAACATTAGCGGAGATTGGAGACTGTTGCAAATGTCACCAATTATCTATATAAAGGGTAAATCCTTGAGGGATGAGATCAGAAAACAGATAACTTTACAACAGTGCGTGGTCTTTATGAATTCTGATCATATTTTCCTATAACATCAGTGATATACGAGTGGACTTGAAAATTATGTAGCTCGAGGAATAAAAACAGAATATAGAAGAAAAATTAAAATATATCCCTTCAGCTGACATTTGTAAGATGGATAATAGTAGAATGGTCCAGATAAAGCCTAAATGCTTATGCTTTTGCTCTGCTTTCTCTTTCAGTCTGATCTAAAGGATGACAATGTGGGATTGAAATTTTGTGTGTGTGTCATATTCTGAATTTATAAATGAGTTACTCCCTACACTACCCTGTATCTACTGAGTATTAGACGGGGCAGGTGTCAGTCTTGAACAAAGCCTGGAATGTGCAGAGCTCATTGTAAAACAAGGCCTCAATTGTTACAGTGCAAAGATGTAATGAGTTGTAATCCATACTTTATACAGAGGGGAAAATGTATCTTATTGAGAGAATTGTTGAAGGTCACATAAAAAATTTTATACGGAAACCAGGTGCAAAGCCAAATCTGCTTCCATCCCGGTTTTTTAGTCATTTACTCTTTCCTGGTCTTAAGATTAACAACAGCTTGTCTAGCTAACAAGGCTGAAGAAATTGCTTTATACATTTTAACAGTATCATTTAGAAAAATGCTGCTTTAATAAAATGCCTTTCTAGTAGACCTGCACTGTAGCATAAGAGAAATGTGTAGACCAAGTAACATAAGAAATGTTTCAACCGTAAGGGGTAAATTCAATATGTTGTTGTATTTGATAGAAAGCAATCAAATCCATACCCTGAGATACTGCAATAGGTGCGTGCCCCCTCGAATGTAACAGTCTTCTCTAGGTTTAGGTTTAGATGGCTTGCTAAAAATAGCCAGTTCTTTCAGACTTTGATCATTTTTCCAGTAAGCCTCTTGCCACAAGTAATGACTTTATTTATTACAACATGGTCTTGTGTTGACGTATTAAATTATCTTATTTTCTAAAGGCAAGGGAAAAAAAAAAAAAAAAAGATAAAATCTCTTCCTTTTGATTTGATATTCCAGTACAAAGATGAGGATTTCATATAGAAAGCCTTGTGAATAAGCAGCATCAGGGCCTGGCCAAAGTGTTTCCCTTTTGTGGTGCAGTTCTTTGTAATCTAACGTAAGCTAGTGGTGGGGAGGGGTGGAAACACAGGAGAAGTGCATCGGACACCACAGATGCCATTATCATCATAAATGTAAAGAAAAACTTTCAACATGGAGTGAGAGCAAGTGAGAGACAGTATGTGAGAGAAAACAAGCAGCACTTGTTTTATAATGATTGGGGAAGTTAAACAGACCTTGAGATGTGACAGAAGGGATTTATCCTTTCTCATAAAATCTGTAACTGAAAATCTCTTACCGTGAAAAGGGTTCAGGATAACTTGAGCTCATTCACCTCGGAAGTTAAGAAAGTACTAGAATGTATATGTGGATAACTACAATAAGAAATAGTGTCAACTAATAGCATGCACACTTCTATAGCCAAGTATTTTTTCATACTCCTGTTTTAACAGGTTTCACTCAAATTACGTAGCTTCCCATGGTTTGCCTTTGAAGACTCCAAATGGAGACATTCTAAACCCAAAAAACTTGTTATTAGGGTTTGGGATGCAGCTGGTTGTCTCTTTCTCCCTCTGAATCTAAACTATAGAAGAAAAAGTGGTAGATAAAGACCATTGGAGGAAGTAAAACCGCAATCTTTCCTGTTAAGCGAAAACTCTTCCTTTGGTGTCTCAGAAAAAGGAGTCCATCAGATCAAATGCTGAAAGTAAATTCTGGTCTTTTGCACTTAAATAAAAGCATTGCACAGAATATATTCCCCATAGGGGAGTCAGTCAGGAGAAGCTTATTTTATGCCTGCATTTTTTGGGGGATGCACCAATATCTGGAGAATAAAGCACAGTCAGTTGGCTCAACTTGCATGAAAATATCTTTACTCAGATCTCTGCAATGTCTTTTGCAATTTGCTCTTGTTATTGTTCTTATCAAGAGATGATCAAACCTGTTATGGGGAATTCAGAAATTAGTGTTTTTACAGCTAAGAGATACTTCAAAAATTTTTTAAATTTTCTCTATTCCACCAAATTATTTTACTGGATGTCTGTTCCTGACAGGGTTATGATCTTAAGCAGGCAAAGGCAAGGTATAGTGGACTGGAGGAGATGCAGTGCTAAATGCTAAAAGCTTGACATTTTGGTAGTAGCATGGTGAAAGCGGAGTACTTTGTGTGGCAGACTGCTCTTATGAAGTGATGCATGCCTGCGGGTTGAAGAGCAGACCAGGTACTTCTAAATGGTGTCGTTATCTTCTTGTAGATTTTGTGGTTTTCCTCAATATGCTTTGCAAGACATCTTATCTGGTTTACATCTGTTATTTTCCTACTTTCATAGAGTGCTATTACAGAACAATTGTCAGATGGACTGTGTTTAATTATCGTCATGGTCGTGGTCTGACCACTAAATGAATGACAGATGCTCTCCTTTAACCTCTCTCCCTTCCCAAAAGAGAAGGGAGAGAGAACAAGGGAGAGAGACTTATGGGTTGAAAAGAAACTAAAACTACTTTAATGAAATATGAAACTAAAACTATTAACAACAGAAAGAAAATATAATAATATTAACAAGAAAATAATGAAAGATATACAATATACACAAATATATACAAAACCAGTATCAAGCTCCCAGGATGGTGATCACATCACCAGCAGGCAGTGGGAAAATCCCAGACTGGATGCAGCAAAGGACAGGAACTGGATTCAAGAATGTACAGATAGGGATCAAAGGATCCTCAGGCACCGGCCATTGAAGAAAGAGGCTGACACCTTTGATCCCTCACCTTTATAGTGAGCATGAGGCACATGGGATGGAATATCTCCTTGGTCAGTTTTGGGTCACCTGTCCTGTCCCCTCCTCCCCACAGGTGGGACCCCTCTATGCTCTTCCACTTCTGACCCTTCAATGTGACACATAACAAATTTAGATGACCTTGTTGTTGTAGCAATAAATATAAGCAAGAGCCTCTCTGCATACCATTCCTTGGTATTAACTATAAACATCAGACACTATCTGCAAGAAGCAGACAATTTCTGAAAAATATGCCATTAATTTCAGAGAGTGCAGTCAGTTAGAAGAGACTTCACTGAAAAGTAAAATTACTGAAAATTGGTTCTGTTTTGTCTCAAACCAGGACAATTATAAATGTAGTATACTAAGAATATTTGAATACCTGTAAGGAATTGTTGTCTTTCACTTCCTCTTTCTTTTTATGACATGAACTGGTTCTTATATACCCATGATGTAGCTGCATTCCATCTTTAAGGAATGGAAAATCCTCTACTGCAATTATTTTCTCAATGATTTTACAAACTAGAATTAGATTTTCTTCCAGTTTTGCTGTGTAACTCAAGTTCTGGTTTTGTTTGTGTGCACTTATATTAAAGGATAGTAGTTAATACAGCCCATCATTTGAAAGCAAAAGTACATTTGGACTTGCATTCTGTGATTGAAAATTACCAGAAGAAACACAGACAGTAACACAGAACTTCTAGGGAAATAGAGAACCGGTTTTGGTTCCCATCCTTTCCTTGTCTATATGGAATACAGCCATGTATAACATACAGATGCCTCCAGACCAATCTCTTGCGCATTCCTTCAGCCTATCACCAAAACTCCCAGATTAAAAATCTGTGGCTCATTAAACAGGAAGGGAGGAGTATATTGCCTTAGAAATATTACAGTCTGTCAGGATTGCCTTGTCCCAGAGTGAAGACTTATCTGTAAAACCTGCACACAATTACTTTTTAATGATTTTATCCTGGCTCATTAGGAGAGCAGCTACCACTGAGACTTAAGAGTAATCATGCAGCTGTACTGCATGATACAGCTACTGTGCATCTTGGAGTCTTGGAGAGGCACATCAGCATTTACTGAACTAGCTTTAAAAGCCTAAAAACTGTGAATGAGATAGAAAAGGGATAATACAAAGCTTGCAAAGTATGTTCATGATGTTGTATGTTATAACAACAGCAAGGATTTCCCTGCTGTAATTTCACTCCCATTCTCTTTGTATAATTTATTGTATAAATTTGTTGGACACTGTTTAGAACAATATACTTTTAAAAATTTTAATTTGAAGTGTATTGTAAGCTGTGTTTGCTTTAAAAAGGAATGTAGTGAGTTATAACTTTGCTGAATGTATCTGGAGTTCCTTCTTGCTTCTATTTTTAACCTGTTTGGAACATAAATTAAGTTATATTTTTCTAGTCACCCATAAGAATTTGGTTTCACACAGTTTGCCTAATTAAAGAGCAGAATTTTAGAATTTCTGGTGAGATACAGCAATTGCATACACATAACTTATAGCTAGTGATTTAAATTAATTCTCCTTCTGGTGCATAAGGACAGGAAGATTTTTTCCATTAACTGCTCTTTAGCTAGCAGGTAGCTTAATCTTGCTCAATTCTTGCAGGGTCTTGCGGGACCCATAATCTTGCTCACTATTTGAATAGATGTTGCATTTTGAGGTACCCTGTATCATCTCTAACTGCAACTGAAGAAAAACTGTTAGAAATTTCTCCTTCTTAGAGAAAGTTAATTCATTATGTGTACTGTGTTTAACAGTTCATATCAGTACATGCTCATGTATGCATATGTGCACAAACTCACATACACACAAAACCCTGACAACAATTTCACAAATAGGGAGAAATGGAATAGAGGATATTGCCCTATATCTTAAAAAATCAAAGACCAAATTGTTGGAAAGAAATTAAAAGTTCGAGGTGATGGCTTCATGATGCTCCATTTCAAGCCTTTAGTTTACAGATTTTGTTTGGCATTGGGTGAAGCTGAAACATCTTCAAAATTACTTTATTAAGTCTTTTTGGAAGAAAAAAGCAACACTAAGTTCTGATAAACACAAGAGGAAAAATGCAAGAATTAGAGCATATCAATTAGTTTAAACAAACTATCTTGTTACTTTCTTTTTATTTAAAAAGAGAACACTGTCATAATTTCGTCCTTAAGTGACTCAAACTGTAAATGAGCTATGAGTAAACCAAAGCAATCATACTCGTACCTTTTACTAGACACACAATTAATCTGGTTGTTCATCTAGAATATATTAACTGCACACTAAAAGATGGTGAAGTTTGAGACTGCTTTATACACTGGAGAGTAAATAATTGTAATGAATATTACTCTTTACACATTATTTAATATATGAAACTATCTGCAATTTCACCGAAGGTGCTGCAGATTTAAAAGGGCTGATAGCTAAACCACACATTTTGTATGAGCAAAAATGATAATTTGGTTCTTGCTGTAATTAGATGACCAGACTAATGGATGGGGGAAAAATTAGTTTTCCTATAAACAGCTCACATCTTTTACTAACATAGGAAGGAATAGACTAAAAGGTGCTCTGAAAGCAGTTGAGAGTGGTGAACAGAATTTCTATTTAAAATGTCAGAGAAGACTTGTGCACATTTTCCTTCCTCCATTTCAAACTGCTTTCTAACAAGTGCAACAATGAAATTCTTATATTTGAAGAAAGCTCATGTCTTACATATAAGTTCTTACTTGCCAAGGATTTTGTATGGGTTTTGTAGTGCATAGAACTTGAGTGACTATAGTGAAAACTTCTCTCCTCATTCATCCACCTTCAGACTACATCCCAAATAACTTTGCATCATTTGATACTGTCATGATCGTTCTTGAGATACATGGTGAACCGATAGGGCAAAGTCAGCAAAGAGCAGCAGCCAAGTGATACTGAACACTCGGGTCTCCCACTGAGATAATGCTTATACTTTTTTTCCAGCAAACTATGCCAGAAGGAGGGTTTTCTGACACAGACAGCTAGAAATACCTAGTACTACTGATTGTTGTTGCTCTCTCTGCTAGTTCAAATTCTTGATTTATTTCCTAAGATGCATATAGCTATATATAGCTGAACAGTAATGACTGCTCTGCTCGTCAACCAGTGCAGGGCAGGTACTGCCACTGGATTGGGTTTAGATGAAGCCTGTCTTCTACGTTTACTGCAAGGGACGAGTGACTTCAGTTGCCTCAGAGAGCCAGCCTTGGCATTAACGTTCAGCATTTAATTTGGTTGTTCTCCATCACTCTTAATATTTAATGCAATATGAATGTTTTTGTATATGAGGTGGAAACATGTTTAGATTTAGATCCTTGCTGAAAATCATTTTACGAAGACAGTTTGTTTTCCTTATGCAAGTAAAACTTTATCAACAACTACTTTCCTATGACTTGAATACCCGTGGGTACATTTGATCAACTGAAGAAAGTCAGGGGACACTCTTCTTAGATTCCCTAAATATGACTCAAATTTAATGAGCTGAACAATTGCATTCACCTTTCTCGCTTTTCATTTCAACTAACTAATAATCAATCCTTATGTTTGTTTTATTAGTAGCTTATATGTTTTTATATGTTTATATGTGGTATTTTAAAGACCATATGATACTATATATTATATTGACTGTTACAGAATGCTTCCTTCTTATATTGGTGTTAGTGATGCATTCAGTGGAGATATAGTTTACTATTTCTCTCTCAAGTCTATATACAACTCAATGTTAGAGTGGAATACAAATTAAGAGAATGCTAGGCCTGGTCCCCCACTGTTCATGCTTTTATAGATAGCAATAAGATTTACTCAGCAAGTGTTACATTTTTATTTGAAAATCATATTTAAAATAATATTTATTTTAAAATTAAAGTTTCTCTTCAATTGGAGAACTGCACTTTTGACAGTACCAACAATTCAGAATAGTTGTAGGTAAACTAAGTGGTAGCTGTAAAATTTATAACTATCTTTCCACTTAGAGTGGTTCCATTACTGGCACTGTAGAACTCTGCTGACTTGACAGGGCTACTGATAGTCAGAATATCTGACTGCAGCTATATTACTGCATTTATGGCTTGAACACCTCTCCAGGGTAGAGTATCAGTCATATAGAGGGGTTTCAGATATTTTTCCTATCTTATCTGTTAAAGAAGATATGTCAGGGAAGGTAAAATATTAAGATAAAAAAGATAATATCTGGCATCCAAGACACTCTTGTGGTCTTTTTCTTCTAGTCCTTACAGACACAGCTTTTCCTACAGCACAACCCAATCTGCTTCTGGATACTTTCTTACCCAAATTCATGCTGTGTTTTTGTTTCATATATCAGTTTGATGGACTTTCTTGAGGACCATGTCATGGCTTTGAGGATCTGTGCAAATTAAAATGTTCCCTTCAAATGATTTGTCCGTGTTCACCAGATCAAATGGTAGAGACCAGAGAAAAAGTGATCCTCTGACCTCCCAGGACAGGGATTGAGCTGAGGCAGCAATGGATGTGCAAGAGCCACCACGGCCATGGGACTGAAGTCTGTGAGAGAAGCTTGCCCAGCACCAACACGAGTTCTTATAGAAGGATGCACAAATGCAGCTTCCACAGGCTAAGCATTCCAGAAAATACCCTAACAACATGACTATTACCAGAAAGAACACAAGTCATCTCTGTTTTGAGAGGGATTGGAGATGTTTGTCAAATACAGAAGGAACTGATTTTATGAGCAATTGCAGGTTGATATCAGAAATCACAAGGATGCACAGGCAGCACTCTAAGTATCTCTTTCAAACTGAGCTTGAGACTTGAGAAAATATTTTAAATGTTACAAAACTTAGATTTATCCTTACAAATTTATCAGTCAAATGCAGTGTTGCTTTATTGAGTGTGCCATTCATAACCATGAAGATAGTTTTTAGACAAGTAAATCTACTGTACAGATGAACAAATCTTAGGAAAAGGCATGAAGGAAATATTTCCTTCTCAAAAACACCACTAAAAAAATCCACTAGCAGGAATAGAAGAGGAGAATTGTATAAAATAAAGGACCAAATAACATAAAGAAATAATTGGAGACACATAGTATTATCAAAGAAGGTGGAGCATCTCTGAGAGAGGTGATAATAACTCAAGAGATTTACTGAGCACAACAATGCTTTAGTTGGCAATCCTAAAGTTTATGCTAGCAATGGGACCTGATGAAAAATAATCAAGAAAAGAGCAATGACAACTGGGTTCCAAATAGGTTATATAGACAAGAGCTCAGAATATTTTTGGCTAAAAAAAATAGTCATTCAGAATTGGGCCTTGTAATATCCACCATGTCTAGAAGTAAAAAACAAGAAGATCAAATAAAATCTCTGGAGGCCATAAGTAGAGACAATTTTTCCCAAAAATAGCATAAAAGAAAATCAGAATGCGCTAAAAATCACAGTGTTAGAATACCAAAGAAAAAGGGGAATAAATTTCTGGTGGAAAAAGCGAGAGGTTATGTATCTTTGGAAGAAAGCGAAATGTGTGCTCCAGAGAAAAATAAAGGAAAATCCACAAGCAAAGAAAAACAAAGAGAAGGTTAGATACTCTGTTTGATAAAAATGGTAGTTGATCTTTTTTTTTTATTTGAGAATAAACATTGCCTTTCAGATTTCAGAGGTTTGAAGTAAGTACTTAACATCCTTATTCCAATTTACCTTGGTGCATTTAAGAGTTTAATAACATAATTGACACAAAGGTGCAGGTTGCACACTTAAAGTGAGTGAATCAAGTTAACGTAGGTTGATGTCAAATGAGAGTTTATTTTTCACTCCTGTTTACTATGACCTCTGACTTAAGAAAATCCTTGTATTATGTAGATGTCTTTTGACTTTATTTGTTCCTTGAATGTTGTTCAACAGTGGTGAAAGTTGTTCAGATGTACCAGGTGGAATGGAATGTTCAAGGCCATATATGCTTTAAAGGAAAGAACAGCTCTGTGTTAGGAGTCAAATACTTTCTTAGAAAAGACACAGAAAAGTCTTGCCCTCTAGTGGCTAGAAAACTGGGAAGCACCTAAATCCTGTTTTCACTAACGCGCGTATCCCATTCAGATTTGCTTGTAGCTTGAATAGTTTAGCTGATTTGAGTAACTGAAGTTTTCCTTAGTTTCATATCTGCAAGAAGAAAGATAACCACTGAGTCACTTAATATTTGAATTCATTTTTCACTGGGAGAAAAAAAAGTGTTGATACAGTACTTGAAAGTAAATGGAAATGAGTTCTTAGAACAAGCTGAAGCTGGTTGTTCTAGCAGCCATTTGAATAATAGGAATAGCTATATCTGGATATCTTGCTGTAATGTGCAGCAGGTTTACTTTTCAATTTTTTTATTCTGGAAAAGCAGAACGTAGACATAATTTCATAGACAGTATAATCCACTTTGCAATTAGTAAGGAAAATCTGATGTAAATTGATAATTTGCCACTTAAAACACAATTACTTAATAAATAAAATAATGCAGCATTAATGGAAAGCCATTTAAAGAACACTAGGCCTGCATTTATAGAAATAATTTATCTTCTTGGTATCCAATCTGTGTATCTCAGAGTAGGAATTGTTAACATCGATGTTGATTTCTGCTCATTACCCTACTGCAACCCATTGACTTTCAAGGTGGTTACTCTGCATTGGTCTAGCTTAAATGGAGAATTAGGGCATGTCAGACACAACTTAAACAGAAGAATTAGATACTGAAATAAACATAAGATTGTGAGGACCATAGCTAATTACATTCGTAAAAGCACGGAATGAATAATCTTGCCTGTAAATTGTCTACTTGATATTCAAATAAATAGTCCATTACTATATTGACTTCATAGTTGTTAAATTGTGTGTTAAATAGGGTATTTATCTCTTGTGAGAACAAGGTATTCACTTTTTTTTTTTACTATGGAAGGGGCTGTTACGCCAGAACATTATCCCTGGCTGGTGCTGAACAGCCCATATGGGTCAGCAGGAATCCAAATTTGTTTTATCCTTTCTCTTATGTTAGTTTGTTTTTCCAAAGGATGGGTAAGTGTTGTTTCCTTGACCAAATCTTATTTTGCCTTACTTAAAAAATTTTATTCCATAAAGTTTATTGGAACTAACCTTAATAAAGTAATATTTTCCATGTTTAGTTGGAAATCATTCAAGCTTTATATTTGTCATGGTTTCACAAAGACTGAAACAGGAAAGAAAGATTACAGTTATTTTTTCAACATATCTTTTCCTTTACTTTAAAAAGAATCAAACAATCTCATTTTGGAATATAATTTTTTTATTAGTTCATGCATATTGTACACTAATTTGCATAAGAGAGCTAACCACTACAGTCAGTTACTGCTATGTAAATAAAACAGTCAATTAAAAGACAATTATTTTCAAGTATAATCAAAATCTCTGACACATTATAACAAATTAAATGGCAAATGTGAAAAGTTTCATGTTCTTGGAATGGCAATGATTTCGTTGTTTCAATTAAAAAAAAAACTTAGACCTGTTTACTTCCTGACTTTTGCTCACTCTTGTCTTTTCCTTTCTTACACTACAATAAAGTTTCTTTAATGTTGTCTACCAGTCACTGGGGAAGCTCATGTAACCAATAATATCAACCCTCAATAAATTAGATTATTTTCACTGCATTGCATGAAATTTGACAGAATATTGCAATTTACAATTTCATAGTAAATAAATTATTCAAGGCAGAATGTTCAACTGATGTAAATAATTTACAGTCTGAAAATGGTGTAATAGGCAAACTCTAATGGAAAAATAAAATATTGCAGTATATCTTGAATACTTAATCATGGTATACTTAAGAAATCAAAGTCTCTCATCAAACTATGCTCATACATGTTATCCTTTCAGCAATTGATTTTGGTTTTTAAAAGATAATAATGTCTAATAAATCAAATGACTGCTGTATATGTTGAGAGAGTACTGCTTTTTAGAAACTTAGGAAGTATATTACCTATTACAGAATGAAATTGCAACTTTCTAAGTTATAATTAACTCCTATTTAAGTAAGAAAAGGTCTATGTGAGAAATAACACTGAGAATATATGGCTGTGAATTTCATTACCTTTGAACCTCACAGCAGTTTTTGTGAAACTCTGAAGATATTATATAAAGTAATATAAGATAGTACTAGTAATAAGATAATGCATAAATGTCATTGTCCAATAATAGAATATATACTATGTAAATTTAAAACAAACATTTAAAACAAATGTGTTTGGGTTTTGGTGGGTTTTTTTGCCTGTAGACATGGCAGAAGACAGATACTGCCATAACATGAATTGAACGGAATTTTAAGAAGGAATAATTTTGCCCAATATCATATATAGCATGTGTCTGTGGAAAAGTACATTGTGTTCCATTGTGAGAAGACATAATTAAAGTTGGACATTCTCTTTGCAGGAGTTAAGCAACACGTGAGCAAGGAAATTAAGCTTAATATGGTCCATTTTTAGGATATGAAAATGTAGATTTTTTTCCCCCTGAAGACTCTTTAAAGGCTCCTTAGCTACACACAGGCGTTCAAGGAGTTTCACATTGCTAACAATTCTGTTCCCTTAAGTTATATAGCTTTTTATCATTGCCACACACGAGATATTGTGGCTTATGTTTGCAAACTTTGGAAGTTTTATAAAATCTCAGCATTTGCTGTAGTTCTTGCAGATGCTGTCTGCAGCTCAAAAGATGTTCTCCAGAGTGCTGTGCATCAGCTGTGATAAAAACCTATTTTTTCTTACAATTTTGTGTTCAACCTCCATGGCTTCTGGAAGTTTTTAAGATAAAAACTGATGTGGATGATGGGCATAGAGAAAAGAGGAGACAAAATATTTTCCCAAATATGGCACCCCCTCTTAGACCCTATCCATAGGAATCAGTCCATAACATAAATATCCAGGAACTGAAATTCCTTGCTGTTCATATTTAGATCATCTACAAAAATAGAAATATTCTGTTTAAAACAAACAAAAAACAAAAAAAAAACCCAACCAACAAAAGCAAAACCAAGAAAAATCTGTATCTTAAAAAAAGATGTGCTTATTATAAAATAAAGCAGCAATGTGCATTATTCAAGGGACAACCAACCCTAATTACAGACGTAGATTTTGGTTCTCTATCTGCAATTCAAAACACAAACCAATATGCCCTGCCTTCCACCCCACCTCACAAACCCGTGGCATAAAGAAATTTAAATTCTGAGCTGAAAAAATTTGCATTTTAGATGTCCAGAATTTCTGATTATTTCCTATTGCTAGTTCAGACATGTCCTGGTGTGTTACTTGTGAATTCCATTCGAAAGAGTCTCATAATTTCCATATGCATTGTAGAAAACATATGTGCCAAAACCAAGACTAAACTCCACTACAGGATCCAGTCACTAAAAGTTTTATGCTAAAATACTAAATTCATAACTCGGTGCTCAAGCTTCTAGATGTATTTATGATATATATCCAAAATATAACTGACTACGGGACCTGGTATGAACAACAAATCATCTCTCTGATCTCCTAGAACAAAGCAAATGAGGATACGCACAAGAGACTCTCTGGAGGTCAAAACTGAAACCCTGTTATGCTCAGGAGTTGTGAATACTGTATATTTCCTCAAAAAGCAACAGTTCAGCTGCATGCCAGGCAAGTGGTCCCCTGTGGCTTTTAAAGCAGGGGGTTATGTCGCTGTGTGTCTTGTGGAGGATTAATGATTGTACTGTGTCTCTGTCAGTCTCTGACTTGATGGAGAATGTCTCGATAAGTGTTGCTATAGATTCCTCAAGTCAGAGGGCATTCATGAATGTATGAGTTTCCAAACAGAAAAAAGCATAGCAGGAGTTTTCTGTCAAAAATTGCAGTATTGTATAAATAGCTTGAACGCTGTGTTCATTGCTAAGAGCCCAAAAATGATATTTGTTATGTAGATCAACAAATTTTCTATTGTCTATAAAATTGATGCTTGTGACTTGGGGCAAAAGATTCAAAGACACTGGAAAACACTGGACAATAGAATAATGGAATAAGTCTTGGCATCACCTGAACACCCTAAAAGAAACTGAAGGTAGTACAAATGCAATTCCATATAACATTTTGATATACACTGTACTGTAAAAGCTGAGATCCTTTCAAATAAATATGTATTCCAGATTTCATGGGTTTTGTAAGAAGGATACATCCTCAAGAATGCTTAGAAATACCCATTTTAATTGAAAAAGTTATTCCCCCAAAGGAGGCTTAGTTGGTTTCATATGGTAACAAAGCTTTCATGTTAACAAGTTAGGGTCAGAAAAGTGCTCAAAGATCTCAAGCAAAATTCGAGCTAATGAATATCTTAGGAAAGAGAAGGACATTTTTCATGTGAAAAATTGGCAAAGTAAATAAAAAGTTTACTAACCATGGAATAGCTGCACCATAAAAGACTTAGAAGACAATTTTGTTTCTGACAATAGATTATGTAACAGTCCCCTTATCTTATTAGATCAAGAAATTTTCAGATGTCCTCAGCAGGAATCTTTCAACATCACCTTCAGAAGTCTAGCCCATCTATACACTGTCCTTGGCAAGATTAGGGTTAAAATCTAAGGTCAAATCCTTATGGAGGCAATAGTCATTTGCAACACAAGTTCTGGTTTCAGAAATATCAATAGTAAAATGCTGAATAACGTGATGGAGACAGTGCAAAACTAATTTCTTTGCTTTAGACCTGCTACCTTTATTAGAATTTTTTTTTCATTAGCAGACTAAATGTCTGGTATTGGTACTGGAATTTCAACTCCAAAAGATTTCTCCATGAAAGGAGAAGGAAACAGGGAGAAGGCCAGGGAGAGAGACAATGTGAGAGCATTTACATTCTCAGTTGGAGGAAGTGGCTTGTCTTAATACGTGCTCTTAAATTCCCAATGTCAAAAAAGATTTTCTGATATTCCAATTCCTGTTAAACGTTAATGCTTGTAAAAGTTAGTGCTGGTATTGCTTTATTAATTTCGTTATCTAAAAGACAGAAGCTAGGTTCAAAGGCTAGTATTTAGCTGAGTCGTTATTTCTGTTTTGTTTCTGTGTGTTATGATCTCTCCGAATTTCACCCTCTAAAGAGTTTTTTAAAATAATGAATTGGGAATAAGTTGAACTATTCTCTCACACTTTCTCACTTTTCTTACTTTATACACCTTTAGTAACAGTCAGTTTTTAGGTAGTGT
This sequence comes from Numenius arquata, assembly GCF_964106895.1. Lineage (NCBI taxonomy): Eukaryota > Metazoa > Chordata > Aves > Charadriiformes > Scolopacidae > Numenius > Numenius arquata. The sequence continues at coordinate 24,174,176 of NC_133576.1, forward strand.
CAGATGATGCCAAAAAATGGCTGTTGCATTTAATCCACTTAAAAATGAAAAGTATATTAATTCTAACTTTCTGTCACAATCTAATTATGCAAGATCTCTATTCCTAATTTCAGGTATTTTTAATATACCAAATTTAAGTCTGAGTTAATATCTCTGAAATAGAAGTTTCAGCAACTCCCTAAAAGCTAAAGCTGTCCAGTACTTCTTTTTGCTTTCCCTTGGATGCCCAGTGGGGTAAAATTTACTTTGGATGTCCACAAAACTCTCTTAGTACTTTTTTAGTCCTTCCAGGAATTACTTGTTGTGTTAAGTGCAGCTATACTGAACAGCTAAAGAGCTCTTTAACTGGGTTGGAAAAGACATAGCTGAGGATGTTCTGTGTAATCATATGCTTTTTATAGGGCGAGTTTTCCATCTAGTAGAATAGGAAAGAGGGAAAAGGTGTACGTCATGACACACATTGCGGCAGATGAGGTCAGCTTGAAGAAACTATACAAGTGGTCTTGTCAGCAGAGAAAAGAGATCTGTTTGCTGTTTAAATTGCTGTTTCCTGGAAGATGAGCATGGGTTTATTACATGGGTGTTTAAATAGTACAGCATTGCATACTTCTGATGCTTGTAGAACTTAGCTACAAGCTATGTTAGTAGTATGGGGTTTGAATTTACAGTGCACAGGTGCTAATCATTACAGCCACTTAGCATTATGTGAAATCTGAATGTTTTTTTCCCTACACAGGCTACACGTGCACAGTGACTGCTTCTGTCTGGAGTGCTTAGCTTTGCGAAGAATAACATTGCCAATATCTGCTTTCACACAGGTGTCAAAATAACTGATGACTCAAAATAACCAGATAAGCATTTTGGGTATTCCAAGGGATTTTTGGAAAAGGTTTGAGCTATGGCATAGTTAGGACAGCATTAGGAAAAATGCATTAGAAACTAGCATAATTTCAAGTTTCAGAGTAGGAACCTGGAAGGGCCCTGAGAGTAACCCCCTCCTGGGGGGATGCAGAGGGGGATGCTGAGTTCAGAGCCATCAAAACCTGCCATTCCTGGCCTGACTTCTAGCAACTCAAATACAGGTGAGCTGTTAAAAATGGTGGTATGTGGATAAGTAGGTGATCAAAGGCTGGAAGGGTAAATGGTAAACCCCCTATAAGCCAGTAAGCCAGTGAGCCAGTACTATAGACAACAAGGTGTTCTAGTGCTGTGCCACTGGCTCTGCTTTCTGGTTCCCCCTTTGCTTGTTTCCTAACTCACCAGTATTGTTCTCATAGCCTACATTGATAACATAATACCTATATGGATGTCAAAGAAATACAAACATTGAAGGACATTGGGATGGGATGTGTGTGAGTCAGGGAATGGTGCTACTTTTGTCTGGGTAAACCAGGCTGAACAGATAATGTAGTTTGTGGCACACCATACTCAGTGTGTGCATGAGGTGGGGGTATGCCTTGTTGCACACAACCCAAAATACCAGGCTGAGCAGCTTTCACTGGTGCAATCCTTAAAAGTGACCTGATAAAGTGGTACAGAAACTGTCTGAGATTGGTAATCAAAGCATCCTGCTATATTTTGGAAAATAATACCTTCCTGGGACATTTTTCTATCCTATGTAGTTAGATAATCAAGCATGAAAACATAAGCTGGAGCATATATAAATGTGAACTCAAAGTTCTAAAAGACTGGTATTATTCAAGTAAATTCTCACTTCAAGATGTGCAATAAAGATAAAAAATAATATTTTGCTTCAATTGGGACCATTTTTAATAAATGGTTTTTTTATACATTATTTTAATACAGTCTGAATTTAGTTAAGATCTAGGTTTATATTGGTAATATTCTTATGCCAGGTCTTATTTAATTCTTCCTTACCTGGTCACTCTCAAATGACGATCGGTTTCATACCCTTTTTTGATTCTTATAATGATATCCAAAACCTGAAGCTGTAATAGAAGTGGAAATATTACAAGACACAGTTGGTTTATGTAACCTTTCAGCAGATACATATGTCCACCCTGCCTTGTTATTTTGAAAAAATAATCCAAATTTGTCAGAGTGTAGACCTGTCATTTAATCCTCTTTTAGTAAATCCAGGAATTAGTAGCTAGAATAGATAATACAGAGAAAAACACATAATAACCATTGGAGACAGTGTAGTAGTTAAGTATATGCGAGTAGCTATTACAGGCAGCAAAGATCAACTCATCTTTCCAGGCTAAGTGAATGTTACATGCTCAAAAAGTACATGAGATGTGAGGTAAAGGTGAGTGATGACTTTTCATGGACCAAAGCTTAGAAGAAACCACTTGAGTGCCCAGTACAATAAATATAAATTATTGTATGCAGATTAGGGTACAATGATACAGTCATATCCAATTACATTATATGTATGAAGATTTTGGAGGTTTTGATTGTGCAGTATGACTGCATTCCTATGTCCTTTAATCAGTTTTAATTTAGAGATTCCCATTTGCAGATTCTCAAGATTTTCCTGTACTTTCATTGGTAAGATAAATGAGACACAATTGCTTCCCTAAAAGTAACTGCACTGCTAGGGAAATGGTAGCAATTTTTATTCCCATTTTTAAATGTCTGTCTTCTTTAAAGTTTGTTTTTATCATTTTTGAATTCACATAATCACCATAGTACGGAACTTGCCACGTTGCATGCTTCTTGCAAATTAGCATACGTGACTGGAAACTTCTTATGGGAAAGCTTTACTTTTGTTGATTTAATCAAAACGTTCTAGATTAAGTTTGACAGGATTTTTCTTTTCATTGTTTTACTTTCCACGGAGTATGGTAAGGTCAGTAATCTACTTAGTTTAATGCTCTACTGTCAAACTTGTAATTCTCCTTATAAGAATTAACAGAAGAAACACACACACACACAAAATAATGCATCTGTCATTAAGTATTTCATGAGAAAAAAAATAATTTAAATAAAACTGTGGTAAAAAAATATAAAGAGAAGAAAATTATACAAACCCAATCTTTAATCAAACTAGCAATATTTTTTCTGAGTTCTGGTCCATTTTAGGAACCACATGTTAAAGTTTTCTGCATTCTTTTTAAACTAATAATGTTTTGTAGACTGATTCTAATATTTTCTCTACTGTAATATTTTACTCTCCCACTAATACAAAAAAACCTCAAGATTTTACCATTTGATACAGTCTGAAAATAAGAACACATTCTTTAAAGGCATTAGATAACACACATTTTTGTGCAATATAACATTGCTTTCAAATTTGAGTTGGAAAGTTTTAAAGGTGTTTCTTTTTCTGCCAAAAGTATTTTTCTAGATATAATAAACACAGCTTGCATCAACTAGAAAGGTAATAGAGATGATCATACTTTCAGCTTTGAATTAGATCCAGCCATTTCAGTAGTGCAAAATTATCACTGTCTTAAATACCTCAACTCATTCATGTCTGGCATTTCAGAACACTGATTTTAAAGGGCACTCTTATAAAATCTATAAGGTTAAACTTTGATTGGCTATATCCCTTCAATGATCAAAGTAAACAGTCACATGAAATGTGTTTCTCATGAATTTAAATTGTTACCCACTTTCAATCAGCTAATATAAATTGGGGCATTGTCGGGAATAAATATGAAGTCAACTATTAATGTATTTTAACCACAATTTGTATTTTGCAGCAGGCAATTACACAAGTATCTTTTTGTGTGTGTGATAGTTTGGCTACACACTTTACCTTCAATTTATTTCTTACAGCAATACAATGTTTCTCTTCTTGGACTAATGTTGCAGATTTTACTTCCCGAAACAGATGTGTAGGAAAACTTGAAAGGACAGAAATATCTTTTTACTGCAGTTCAAGTGTTCATTTTATAAATACAGGGCGGAAAATTCCTTATCCCATTTTAGCAGCTTACTCATGTGGTGCAGCTAGATCACTGTAAAGACCTCTTCTCAAAATTCATCTGAAAATTCTTCAATCCTTTCGCCTCATCGAATATTCATTGTCTATACAGATGAGGTTTTTCTGTGAAGTATGCATACTCTTTTACATTGCCTTGCTTGCACAGAAACAAATGAACTGTTTGAATTGCACAAATTGCATTTTAATCAAGGGGAGTGAAAGTAACTCTAAAGGTACTTAAACCATATTCAGAGGTCAAAACGAAGTCTATTTTTAGCTATGTGATATAGACAATCTTAAAGGTATACTCCTGATGTTATCTTTTAGGATGTCAATGTTACCAAAAAAATTAGGATACTGTCAAGAAAAGACAGAGATGAAAAGGCAGAATTCTTTTTAGGTGTAATTAAAAAAAAAAGAGCTATAATTACTTCTTATTCGTATTTCCATTTTTGTTAATAATTTATCCACAATTCTGTCTGAAGCTCATGTAAGTTACTCTTGGCTGTACAAGTCCCTCTAGTGGCATCTTGTATGTAATAGATAACCATAAAAGCTTTGTTCTGTTTCTCATTCTTTATCTATTGTTGAGAGATATTAGTTGTTTCACTTAAATAAGTAAGTTTTAATTAGAATAAATTACTTAGGGTTATAATATGGTGTGATTTATGCTGTTTGCTTAGCTTTACTTAGCATGAGTAGCTAGATTTGTTGAAGCCTTTGGGCCGCAATGGAGTTAACTCTCTTAGCAATTTTCCTAGCAGCTGGTACAGTGTGATGTTTAGTCTTTTAGTATAAGAAAAATGTTGGTAACATGCTGATGTTTTGGTAGTGTTTTCCCTAAGTCTGGGACTTTTCAATTCCCCATGTTCTGCCAGTAAGCGCAGGTGCACAAGAAGCGTAAACCATAAGATAAGGATGCTACAACTGTCATCAGAGACTGCAAATCAAGAAGATAAAAGCAGTCAACAGCCTGCCTGCCTGGACACAGAAAAAGAATTCAACAACGTGTTAAAAGATCCCAGACCAAAAATCATCATTGGACTAAAGGATGCATGAACAGTGCGTGAGGGGCGAGTGTTTAGACCGCAAGGGTATAATTGCCCAGGGATTTCTTTGTTTGAGGTCCCTCCCTTTTTGGAAGCATCCAGCCTGGACTGTTCTTGCTGCTGTAGCTTTCAATTAAATTACTTATTTTAATAAAATCTGGCACCTGAGACTCTGCTGCAGGAAACCTAGGGTCAAGCCTGAAGAAGGAGAGAGTATGCCCGACAGTAAATGTGTGTGTGTGTGAGAGGAGTCGAAAGGGGCACCTGTTGGCTCACTGGGTCACCCGCTGTGATGGGACCCTGGTCTGATCAGTGAAAGAATCGGTTGATGTGTGTGCAACTCCTTGAATGGTGTGTGAATGCTCAGGCAGCAGCTTCTCCTTTAACACCATATACTACTTAAAATCTGTCAATTGAACAAGTTGGACAACATTCAGCTTTAAACTCAGATGATAGTCCCTGTAACAGTTCTACTTGTACTCATGTTATTCATACTATACATCCTTAAGAGTAATTTCTTTTCCTGAAAAATTAGCATTGTTGATATCACTGGCCTTTCAGTCTTAGAAAACAGTATTTGGAGTAAGGTGTGTTAGGTTGGCTGTTAGTTCTGAAATACTAAGCAGTTAAGAACTCCATGTTCTCTCCCTTTTCTGGCTTCTGACTATAAAATAATTTAAAGTGGTTTTGTATTCTGCATTTTGAAAATCCTCATCCTTGTTCAAAGGAGTTAGAAGTGACACAATTTAAAAAGCAGCGTCAGTGGCACTATTTTATTTCATCTTCCTCATCTCCATGAGAACAACATTTACCCTAATACTTCTTAGGGCAAAAAGCATTAACTTCTGCCTACTGTTTACTTTCAATATAGCGTAAAGTGAACATTTCAGGATTACCAGCAATCCAGCTTGAATAGAGGTTTTGGAAATTTAGGCTTAGATTATTAAAAGCATCTGTACCAAAATATTTCAAATGCTAGCTTGAGTTGTTGTGATGGACTGATTATCCCATGATCAGCAGTTCAAATAGATTTGCTCTCTTCCAAAAACTCTTTTTTCTTAGAAGCAGCTACATTTCTAAATTCAAATATCGAGTTCTGTGTTTATTTAATAACCATTTATTGCATTTTATGTCCAGTGATTATATATCGCTCTCAGATTCTGGAATTAAATAAAGATCACAGATCAAAAGATGACATGATTCATACTGCATAATGCTATATAACATTATAAGATTTAAGCTACTAATTCAGTTGCTAGGTTCCCAGATATACTACCTGCCCATTATTATTGTAGTTTTCCCCTATTACAGCAGCAGCTGATGACTACAACAAATATATTTAGCTCTGTGTATTCACAGAAATATCTTATTCTTCATAAAAATGATGGTGGTATTCAGGTAGACTCTTCTGAATTGATTTGGAGGGCATTATAATTTATATTTGTTCTTATGTTATCTAATAATTATTAACAAAGTTGACAAAGTATTTAAGGTGATCCAAATAAATAAATTTAAGGAACCAAAGTGGAAACTTTTCTGGTTTATGTGTTTTTCTTTTTTTTCTGTGAGGTAATTATTTTATTTTAAATCATCTTTTAAAGATCAAAAGGAGCTTTACTGAAAAACTGTCAGTTTCCACTAATTTCAGTGGATAGTGTGGTCCTAATAGGAGTCTTGTTGTGTGTTGTGGGTTGGAGATAAAATGTCTGGAATATAATATTGACAATGCTTGCTCCTCAAAGGCTTTAAAGAAAAATGTTTGTTTATCCTCAGTCCCTTTAAGCCTTGATTGGATCTTTTTAAACAGCCGATGCACATAGGTGTTTTTTATATAACTTACACAGAACCACAGTAAATTATACTGTGAATTAAACCCTGATGAATAGAAGCAACCATGCATCTAGAAAGTAGGTGTTAAAAACCTACTTCATCATTAGAAAACACTGCGAGGATTAGTGGCGAAATAGAGGCAGCCAGCTGAAGTTGTGGTAGCAAAGGCTCTTACATAGCAAAGTCAGGCAGTTCTTCAGAAAGAATGAAGCATAGCAAAGATAAAGCAACAGATACCTGTGTAAAGACAATCACTGTAAGCAGAGAAGTTTCACAGTTCAAAATAATCCCTCGAAGGAGTTATTGGCACAAAGTTAAGTCATGAACACACCTTGGATTTTAACTTTTTACTATTATTATTACCTGACTTTTTGCTAAAAGAAATTTAAACCCTTTCCTATAGAGTTTTGACAAGATATGCATGTTCTTGATTGATTTCTTTTTAGACTTATGACTTCTTTAAAAAAATGCCCATTTTAGTAATTCTGGGTGTTTTTTTCCCTCTATAGTGACACATTATGGAATAAATCTCACTTAATCTCACTTCCCCTCACTTAAAAATGCGGGAGGGGAATTCGCAGTCAGGACAAAGGGATGAGACTGTTTTTAAACTTTGTGACCTTTGGTCACTACCTGTTTTATCCATTACTGATAACTCCCACCTACGTGACCAGTTCAGCTACCTGTGATTAACATTAACGTCAGCAACTTTGGTGTCATAGCAAAAGCCTACAGCAAAGGTTAGGACACAGTTGAGTTTGTCTTCCTGAAGGCTACATTCTAACTCGTGTAACAAGTGATGTTTGTAATACTTTGCTGTCTCACTCGATTTTATACGCCGGAACACTACTAATCCTGTGCATTGAATGGAGCGGGGATCAGGCACTGAAACACTTTTTATACTAACAAAATAAAAAATCTGCCATACTAATTCACAAGAAAAAAAGCCTCAAATCTTTCTTTTTAACAATCGAGTCTTTGTCATTTCAACTGAAATTATTTTTTTTTAAATACAAATGGAATTTCTGAGGTTTTATAAATAAGGCTTGTTAGTACAGAACAACAATCTTTAACAATTCTCTTAATTCTTTATCATGAATAGCATTTGGATCCTTCCCCTGCTACCCTAACTTCATTTCCTAATTAACTGTAGCCTAGGGGAGAAAGAAGAGAGTAGAACAAAAACTTCGTAGATGTTGTAGGTGTTTTCAGGGTGCCATGGCTGTCCACTCAAAGTGTTAAGCCTAAGAACTTTCCTTGTAGTCCAGTCTAGCCCAGTCTCACTTTATGTGCTTTATTTGTAGGCAGATACAGGGTACCTTCAATCGGATTAGGTTTGAAGGGGAGATGTCTCCAGGAATACAGCTGTATCCACAGATACTGAAAAGGGTCTGCTGATCACAATGCCACAACCCAGCCTCTAATAAAGTAAATACATCATTTATAAAAACAATAAGAATGTAAAAAGCTGGGAAATTCACATATGAAAATTATGGAATTAACTACAGTTTGAGGATGTTCCTATAGTAGTTAATACCAGTCTGCAATTTGTTATCAATTTTATCATCTTAAAAATTAAACAATCCCTAAATGTTAACTTGCCAAATGCATAGTTAGAATATGCAGGCTACTTGATGTCCTCACGAAACAGATAATTTCTTGTGATCACCAAAATCGAGAACAAACATTTGAACTGCAGTGTTAGGTTGCATATTTGGAAAACTTAGTATATGTGCTAAAATATGTATGTGCATACTTACTGTTATACATCCATACATATACATACACATCTACAAATATTTAACAGTAGGTCTGAAGGCACAATCCCATGTCTCATTACAGTTATGTGCAAAATTCCCTTGGACTTCCTAATTTATTCCTCAAGTGTCTAATAAATGAAATGTCATTGCTGGTGGAAAGCAACATGATGTCCAAGCAAAACTGCAATTTTAGGGCTTCTGAAACTAATAAATGTTAATTGTGTCTAAAAGTGTTAGACATTTTGTGGCTACGTTAAGTAAATAAACTTGATGACATACTGCTATTTTTCAAAGTTAAATTAATAGGTTGTTGGTTGCATTCCAAGATGTCTCTTTCATGTTTTAAGAGCAAAGTAAAGGTTGCCTGAGAGGTCCAAATTTACTGAAGTCATTGTGAACAGCTGCTTCCTATGTATCTGCCAAGGACAGACATTTTCAGACTTAGAATAGTTTTTTTAATGTTAACACTTTTTCAAAATTAGTTACAGTTAAAATATATTTACGTTGAATTTAAGACTAAGTGACTGCACTGGATTAGTTTGGTGGTGGTAAAAGGACCATTGCATATAACTGAAAATAATTTGGCTCATCATTTCTGGGAATAGTTCAGATTATATCAGCTACATTGACATAATTGCCACCCATGTCTCACTTATGATATAGTTACTACATTCTATTGCTAGTTTTTCATGGGAACAATTGCTTCCTGTAGAGGAGATTAGCTCAACTTGATGTGCAGAAATGTATACATCACATCACACCAGTTACTAAGATAATGCAAGCATGAATAGGAGTTTCTGTTCAAACAGAACGTTAATCTGTGGGAATGATAAACACGTCTCCTCCAGTGCCTGAAGCAATTTCTGCATTAAGCTGTAGTTGGATAAGGGCAAAAAGATATGTCTTTATAATAAGTCTGGTTGTTTGCCTTTATTGTTATTTGTACTGAGCCAACCTCGGTGTTTTCTCATTTTCATCTACAAGGCAGCAGTACCAAAAGGGAAAAACAATCAGGAAGATTCAAATCTTTAAGTAGATACAGTATTAGTTCAAGTAAAATAGTATATAGCCACAGGGTTTGATTTCAGAAGCAACATATATTAAAGCATATGAAAATTTTTCCATTTTTCTAAAGTATTATAAAACTCCAAGTATTTAGATACAGACAGCTCCAATTTGTCCATAGCTAACATCATTCAAAAGCAAAACACCAGTTTTTATCACAACCTACAATATGAATTCATCTTTTTGACTTCACTTTTGGTTTCACAATTTTTATGAGTATGGTGTGAAATTTAAGTTCTTGCCTCTTCGTAAAAGGGTCCAAATTTAAATTTAAGTATATTTTAAAGATGTAAATATGTTTGTTAAAGTTTTAGAAGTAATATTTCAATGAAAATTTGGAACATAGGTAATTAAAACTGGGCACATAATCTTGTTAATGTGACCCAGAATGTTTATAGCATTACTGTTATACATTCACTTATGGCTGTATTTACTATTACTTCTAATTATTAAAGAAATATCTCACTATGATCATTAGTCGGTTCTATATATTCTTAGAAAATAATCTAAGAAGCTTTATGTGCTGTTAAGAGTGCAATCTAAGTCTCCTAACTTCTGGGAGATAAACAGTTAAGACACAGCCTTGAAGTATGCCCCCATCGCTCTCTCGGTTATGTCAAGGGGACTGTTTGGGTAGCGTGAATAGAATCTGGTTCACTCTCTAGTAACTACTGTTGAGTTTTTTCTCTTTTTTTCCAAAGCATTTTGTTTGTGAATAAAATTCTTCTGTGATTCGGAGACCAAACTCAATTTGCGATTAATTCACCTGGAATTATTTAATTGACTGGGATGGATAAAGCCCTTATATAAAAGCTTACTTGTCTTGGACTCCCAAGTTCAAATATGTAGTAATTAGTATGTAATTCTGCTCTCTTACACTAGTTTGGATGCTCTACTAAACCACAGTCATAGCTACATCTCTGACATACCTCTGCCAATACTATGAGGAAGACGTTGGCTCCTCTATCGTCAGTGAGGCCACAATATTTATTTTTGTGGTCTGGATGTTCCATTGCATTCCTTCAGGATCTGTGATTTAATTCATTCTGCTGCCTTTTTTCTGGAATCCCGTTGCCCCATTGCAGTAAGATTCAACTCACTAAATTTAAATATTGAAAATATTCACTGCCAAGCAATTTGTTATTCTTGAAAGATTTCAAGGACAATTCTATTACTATTAGACCTTTCTGCAAAACATGAAGTTCTTAGAGTGTATCTTCTGCTTTGCCTATTAATCCAAATAATTAGACTTACTCGAAGAAACTGAAAGTGAGAAACATGGCAACTGGTTTGCCTGTATCACCCCTTTAAAATTTGGATGTTTTGTTTATTTTATAAATTAATATGGAAACGCAAAAGCAAATACTGGTGATGAAGAAAGGGCTGTCATATAGGCTCTTTTGTAACTGTAATGTATAAAAATTTGAAAAAGTGTAATGTTTTGTGTAACATAACTTTGAAAAATGTGTAACATTTTATGATCTTGTACATCATATAATCTTATAATCGTGATTCAGTAGTTTTAGTGTAAAAATAATTTGAGGCAATTCAAAGCTTGTGCATGTAACAAGATGGGGATGAAACTACTATACTGCACATTTTGTCAGTAATTTCCCTAAAACATTGTTCAGTATAATTGGTTCATTGTCACTTAATTAAATTGCACCTTCTTACATGGTGCAAAGCATTAGAATTAGGGTGCTCAGAATATGTCCACGCTATATACAAGTCTATTGAGAAGAAAAATGTAATCTAGTAACATAACTTACATAATTAACAGGCAAGACTTGGCAAATGACTTTCCTGGATCCTGTATGTGTAGGAATCATTGCCTATAACAAAATATTCTGCAGCACAGTAAATTCATGACTAAAGTGTTGATGTAATTCAAATAATATTTTTAATGTCAGAATTCAAATATTTATTCAGCCTAGTTTCAGTATGCTTATCTTTCTAACAGATTTCTTCGAATTTACACTTTTCTTTTTGATTATCATCTGGGTTTTTTTCATTGCCTTTTCCTGCATCAATAATAGAAAAGGTAATAAGCCTGAAACTTTATGAACCTTCTATTTTTTTCCCTTGATGCTGGGGTTGTGTGTATCTTTTGAACGTGGAAAATTGACAAAATCCGCAAATACTTTAAAAAACTTCATGTGAATTGCTGCACATACAATAAGTACATTTGGGGACTATGGTAGGTAGGAGGAAAAGTGTCAGTAGTGATCTAGTGTCAACCTGTCATTAAGTATGTTAAAGATGGTAGTAAAGAAAAAAATTATGTGTATAATTCTGCAGAAACAAGAATACCATGTATAGCAAAATGGATTTAACTTTCAATTTTATGGGAAAGTGTAATTTATAACCCTGAATAAGAGACACACTATTAAAAGGTTAATTTCTGGTTAGACTGCCCAATCAGCGGCGTATTTATTCACTAAAAAAGCTATTGGCTCAGATTTTAAGGGATCAATATTACATTATATTTTTTCTTCGTATACGTGTTATAGTTTAGGTCAGTATGCACGAGTGCTACTCTTGTAAAAAATCCCAATGTAGGTGTCTTGGTCCAAATATTACACTAATTTTAAAATCAGTGATTCCTATTGAGTATGGCATGGAAAATGTCCTTTAAATTTATTGTAAATCTGTTCTTTTTCAGTGTCTTAATTAAAATGTTTACTTTGATCACAGTAAATCATACACAGTTGTGAATGATAGCTCAAAGGACTAAAACAAAATGCTATATTAATGGGGAATTTTAATTAAAAAAAAAAGGAATGCCTTTTCTTTTTTACAGGAAGTCGCAGTTTTATTATAATTAACACAATCATGGTACATTAAAGATAAACTATGTACATGAAACTACCCAAAGAAAAAAGGTCAGCCTATTACATGTAAATCTATGCCTAGGAAATAGGCTATATTTCCCTTCTTGTTTGTCTTGTTTAATAGAAATATGTTCCCTTTATTTATGAAAATGACAATGAAAATAGAGTAGCTATTTTTTTGTTCCCAGGACAGAGCAAATTCTGGCTTGTTTTAAGAACAGGGATATATGGACTTCCTTGCACCTACAAAAACATACTCTCTAGAAACCTGACTATGAAGGTTCTCGAACTGTGGTTCCTCTTCTTTGTTTTTCCTGGTGCAATTATCCCTTACAAAATTTATTGCTGCACTGTTTGCAATACTAAGTGGCTTTAAGTTTCAGAAAAAAAGAATGGGTCTATAAATAGGACTCTACATTTTTTATATTTAATATTTTTGCTCTCCTCCATTACCTTTACCCTGTTTGCATACATCTGAAAGATTAAAGCACAGTGGTTAAGATTTAATTTGGAATTCATGGTAATACACAAGGTTATAAAAATTTAATCTGTGTGTAGATGAATGAGTGGTGTTTTTTTTGAAGTTGTTCCCCCGGAAATTCTGTAGCCAGTTAAAAGTTGGTGAAGGGACACTTTAGAGAAGATGACACCCCTTTTAGCTGTTTTGTTACCTAACAGTTTTCTGTGGCTTGTGGAGCTCAAGGTTACCAGGAGGCAAAGCTGTGCTTTGCGTGTGAGAGGAAACACAAAAAAGATTTTGTCTATGCTCCTATCACATCTTTCACTGCCTCTTTTTTGCATTCAGCTACAGTCTGACATGACACGTAAAAGCAAAAGAAGTGGTATGCCAGACCTTCTAAGCTCCTTGAAGAAGCCTAATTTGGCTTCATTAATGGCAAGTAAGGCCGCATAATGTGCATCGTGCCCATATGACGTGTATGCAGGTGTACACAGACATGCACAAGAGCATATAAGTATATGGAGACTGCACACACACATATAAATATATACATATACATGTGTTACTTGGGCTGTCTGAGGAAACCCTATTATAAGAAGCCCAAATCTGTATCATGCAACAGCAGACCTGAGGGAAGGAATGTCAGTTTACTTTTGCTGTGCAAATTAACACCTGAAAAGTTGTTGTCAGTGGCTGCAGCCAAGCAGTGGTATTGATAATGCATGGGGCCCAAATGATTCATCTTAATTTGAGGGGCCTTTATATATGATGTCCCGCTCTAATTTTTTCTGGCAGTCTGGTTGGGAAGCACCTTACTACTGAACCGAGAATCAGAACAGAAGAAAAATTTGAATTCTCACCCATTATCCCAAAAAGCTAATCTTGTAATGTCAGTGCTGCTTTCTTTATGACCACGTCAATTCTAAAACAGGACAGTATTGTGACACATAGAATCACAGAATAGTTTGGGTTGGAAGGGACCTTTAAAGGTCATCTAGTCCAACCCTCAATCTAAAAATGGAACTTTCCTCCTTTTCTCTCCCCCATGGATCTAAGGCAAAATACTAATGACTATTTCACTATTTATAAATATTTGCTGAAGCTTTTGCTGTTAAACTTCTTTTTGTATAAAGGTTTGTTTCAGTACTGAACAGCTAAATATGGGAAATATTGCATTATTGTAGGCCTGCTGTAATCTGAAAAAATCCCTCTAAAAAATCCCTCTGAAAAATCCCGAATATTTATTTCTGTGTTGGCTTTGCCCGCTGAACAACTTGTTTGAAAATAATCCTTAAATTAATATTTTCTAAAAATATTCTTTATTCTTGCTTTACAGAGCAATTTTTTTCCATACATAGCTTCTCTGAACACCTGTCTAGGCACCTCAACAGGAACTATGAAATTCTCTGCTGCAGGATGTTGTAGCTGCACTACCCACTGCCTACGATGGGATTTGTGGACACTAAGAAGCCTTGGGAATCAAGACAGCATTTTTTCTCGGACGTGTGGATTTAGACGCCTGGTTTTAGGAACTCATATTCAGAAATACGGATATGAGGATCTTCCTATGGGGTAGGATTGGGGGGTGGGTTTTTTTTCTCCCTCCCTTTGTACAAATCCAGAAATTGAAATACACAGTGAATTAAACAACCGAAAGAGACCCAGGGTGCCCGGGGTGTGCTCCAAGTGCGGCACTTCCACGGCCAGCGCCTCCCGTCCCACCGCCAGCGCTGCCTCCCGCCGCCCGCTCTCGGCTGGCCCGGGGAAGGGGCGGGGGGGTGGCCACAGGGCCGGCAGATCTCAGCGGGACACACACCCTCACCTTCCCGCCCGAGCCGCCTTCCCCACCGCCAACCCTGCACAGCAGCCTATTGCCCGACTGGGAAAAAAATAAATGAAAACAACAACAACAACAAAATAACAACAAACAAAAAGGAGTGAAAGTTCCGGGGATGCCCCAACGCGGCCGCCTCACGCTTCCCTTCTCCTCTGCCCCCTCGGCGTAACTTTGGGAAGCGGCGCCCCGCCGGCAGCCGCCGCCGCCGGTTACTGAGGCCCTGGGCGGGGCTGGTTCCCCCCTCTCCCGCGAGAGCCCCACGCCGCTACCAGCGGGTGGAGGCCCGGGCCGGTGCCTCGAGGGCAGGGCGCAGCCCCCGCCCCGCAGCCCGCCCGCCTTTAAACGCCGGCAACGGCAAAGCCCCACCGTCGCCGCCGCGGCCCTTCCCGAGCCGAGCGCCTCGGCCGGGTCTCGGTTGTTTTTCCCCCCCTTCCCTTGTCAACTAACCCCCTCTAGCGCCCAACCGGCCGCATTTGACCTGCGGGCTGCCGGCAGCGGCGAGGCGAGGGGGCGCTTCTCCTCGCCTGCCTCACGCCCGCACCGCACCGCGCTCCCCTCAGGAGGGGCGGCTGAGGAGGGGCCGCCGCCGCTCCAACGGCTCGCCCGCCCCCGCCCGCCCCGCCGCGCGCGCCGGGCCTCCCGTTGGCTGGCGGGGGCGCCTCGTGCCCGGAGCGCCCCCCGGCGCGGGGCCGCGCTGGCCTCCCGGCGGACCCGCCACCCGCCGGACTGGGCGCAGGCGGGGCGGCCCCGCGGCCGCGCCGGAGGGGGCGATCGCTCCAGGGGCGGCAGGGGAGCAGCGGCGGCACCACCAAAAAAAAAAAAAGAAAAAAACCCCAGAACTGCAGCCGGCTGGGCGGCACGCAAACCGGGAGGGAGCAGCGAACATCACACGAGAGCCGCCTGGTTTCTGATTGCTCCGCGGCAGAGAGGGGGGAGAGACAGAGACTGAGAGGGGCGAGCGGCGGAGCCGGCGACGAGGATGCCGCCCCGCAAGTTTCCCTGATGCCTTCGGGAGCGTGAAGGAGGCGCCCGGCCCTTCTCCCCCTGCCCGCCTCAGGACCTCGGCGGCGGTGGCGAAGCACTCCGCTGTGGCAAACTGAAGCCCCCTCGGTGCTGCCTCCGGCCGGGGATGCGGGGGGCCGTGCGGCGCGGACGGGGGAGGAGGCTGCTCCCGCGGAGGAGGCTGCTGAAGCTGCCGCGGGCGCTTCTGCGGGGCTGAAGGTGCCACCGGCCGGAGCCGGCGGAGGGAGCGGGGCGCGACCCCCCCCGCCGCCGCCGCCTCGAAGTTGCCGGAGCTCTCCCGGCTCCCAGCGCCGCCGCCCCTCGCGGCAGGGCGGCAGCGGGGGCTACCGGCCCCCCCTCCTCACCCCCCGCCCTCGCCCTGCGGGCCGCCGCCGTGCCCCGGGACCCCGCTGGTGGATGCGCCCGCCCCGGCCCGGGCAGCCCCCGGCGGCAGTGCAGGCAGCGCAGCCCGCCGGGCCGCACCGGACCCCGCCGGGCGGGGGAACCGCGGCGGCGTTCCCCGCCGGCCTGAAGGAGGACGGGGAGCCTCGGCGGGCCGAGGACGCGGGGCGCTCGGAGGGCACCAGCCATGGGGTATTGTGAGGTGAGGGGATTGCTCTGGAGAGTCGGCCTCTTCCTCCCCCTGCTGACAGCGCGCCCCGCCGCCGCCGGTCACGTCGCCAGCAACCAAGGTAAGGGCGGCCGCGGGGCTCGGGGGTGCGGGCGGGCTCCCGACAACTTTTCGGCGGCCGCAGGGTGCGAGGGGCCGGCGGGGAGGCGGGTCCGAACCTGCGCCCGGCCCGGGGCAGCGGGGTGGCGGCCGTGGCGGGTGTCGGGGCGTCGGAGTGCCCGCCGGCCGGGCGCGGGGCTCCCGCCGGCCCCTGTCGGTAGCTCGGCGCGCTGAGGAGGCAGAGGGGGTGCGGGGCCGGGCGCGGCGGCCGGTCACCGCCCGGCGGCCACCTGCTTCTGTCGTGCGTGTCTGCGGCCCCTTGAAAGTTGGGTGTTTAACGAGAGGGAAGCCGGGGGGCTCTGCTGTCAACCCCCCTCTCCGAGCCGCGTCCTCCGAAGGGGCGAGGTGCCGTCCCCCGCCGAGCGGCACCGGGGGCAGAGAGATAACGGTGGGGCTGGCGGGGCGGCTGCGGGCTCTCCACAGTCACCCCGAGCCGGCGGCGTTTGTGGCTGAACTGCTTGAACAGCAGGTGACGGAGAGTTACCTCCCGGTGAGATGGAGCGGTAGCATCTTTTTAACTTGAAATGTGGTTTTAACGTTTATTATACTCCTGCCGAACTCAAAGCGCCTTCAGAACGGGTTTGAGAGAGCTCGCCGCGTGTTAAGAGAAATTGCTGCTCATCAGCGAACTGTTCAAAGGTGCCTGACTGTCCTTAACACCTAATTTTTACGTGCTACGGTCTGATTGTCCGAAAAAAATCCCATTTAAAGTCTTTGTCACCGGTGCATGGTCATCAGGTCTTCCTGAAGACAGTAGTTTAATTCTTTAGGTTGTAATGTGTGCGTTGAAGAAAAATGCCTCTGGATTAAGAAGGGAATCGTCCTGTTTTAGGAAAATAAAAATACAAATGCATAGCACACCCAGAGGATATCAAATTTTGTTAGGAAGAACTGAAAAAAACCCCATAACTGATTGTGAAACATCATGTTATATGTTATCGAACATCTGGATAGAGCAGAGCATTTCCTTAACTTCAGCATTCAGCATTTCCTGTTCAGTGTACATCCCTCCACTTAAGTTGTGGAGGATGTAGGATGCATCTATTCCTAAATTAGGAGCGTCTTCCCTACTTTTATTATTATTTTTGTATAATTTAGATTTCACCTAATGGGGTTTTAGTATGACATGAGTGAATATATGGGAACTGAACGGTAGCTCTAAATTTTGCTTCTGACAGAAATTATTTTACCCACTATGATTGAAAGGAGCTCTGAAAATGGCTGTGGTGGAAACTAACGGTCAGAGAAAACAGACTGGTTTTAGTCGTGGAGTACCATCAGTACTCCACGACTAAAAATATAGTTCATATATTTTTGCACTTTTGTTTTACAATCAATTTTCAGTGTTCATTTTATCCATATGGGTAACAGTAAGAAGAGAGATAAAATATCTGGAAAATATGACAGTATGGCCACAAATACACTGAACAATCAGGGTCAGTTATCACAGGGACATTTCAAGTTAGAATTATTCCTTCTTGTGCACGAAATGTGATGAATAATTTCAGTTTGTATAACATAGTCATACCAATGCTGTATTAAAATTCGCCCTTACTCATATCTTAGAAGACATCAGATTTTCACAGTAGCACAACACAGTTTTCCTTTTATGTCACTCTCATTAGTGCATGCTAATGTCTGCTACATTACCGCAAGGCCTAACAAGACACATGAAGGCGTTTTAAAAAAATCTGTTCGCTGTGTTATAGAATAACCAACGCACAGTATATGCATCAAAGGTAAAGAAATTTTATTAAGTAATGCAAGTTAAATTAGGTTTCTAAACTAGTATTTGAGATTCCTGGGATTAAATTATTAATCTTTAAATAGTGTTTTAAAAAGCAGGTGAGAAATGGGGAAAACAGTTACCATTTAACAGTTTAGACCAAAGAAAGGTCTGTCAAGGATGAAGTGGCTTTTTGATGTTGACCTAACTTTTCCCAACAAGTTCAGGTATTGACGTATTGGCTGCATAGGGTACTGATGAATTACCTAACTTGCGAATAACTTCTCTTTCTGCACCTTGTCGCAAAACTTGCAATAAAATGAGCAACCTCTTATCTTTGGTACTGTCATTGTAGCATAGAAGTCAAACAGTAAGTGCAACTCAACAAAACACATATAGACTGAAAATTTACTGAATTAATGCAGGTGCTTCAAAATGCACTCCCGACCCTATTAATAAAATGCTAGCAAAAGAGTTTACTTTTAATGATGCCTTTCTCTAAATCCAGGAACTGGATAAAAGAAAATTATTACAGTAAAGAAGTTACGCATTGTGTGAACACTTAACTGTGTAAGTTTATAATGCCAGTTACTAACATTTGGAATCCCAGCTGTAAAGAATGTTTTGAAATGTTGTGCAGTTAATAGAGGGGGGACTCTTAAACTTTCATAAGGTGATATTTTTAGAATGAACATCTTAGAAACATGTTTGCAATAATTGCTACTGTGCTTGCATTAATAATTAGAACTTAGCTTGCCTTTACTATCTAATATATGTGGTCTTCTATTTTGTATTTACAAACATACTCGAATTAATACTAAATTGCAAAGGAATGTTTTGTTTGGGTTTTTTGATTGTTTGGGGGAATAAGGAGGAAGGGAAGTAAGTTTGTTAGTCTGACTCAGTAAATGAACAGCTCTTCCACTTCATTCTTAATGGTTTATTTCCTGTTATTAAAGAGGGATTTTTAGATAATTAATATACTCCAGTCTTATAAATTATTGTTATTACTATGTTGGGATTAATATTTTTGTTTGTTTTCCTCAAACCAAAAGAAAAATATATTCTTTTGTATAGTTCCAAGACTCTTCGGTTGTCATTCTTCACCCAGTAAATCAATGTGTGGTGTCTTACAGTGTCTGTAGCAAGGCAAACAGAAACAGTACTATTGACAGGGAAGTGAACCTATTCATTCATCTTAATGGAACGGTGAGTTCAAAAACAAATTATGGCCATGCAAAGGGCTAGTTTTTACTGCTAAGAAAAACCCTGTAGGTAGGCAAGGCTGTGGAGCTGCATAGGAACAATATACCACTGCAGTCTGAAACAGAACTGCTTGAAACATGAGCCTCAATTAATGGTGTAGGGTGCGTGCTTGCATGTTCATCTAAATTTTCATTAGTTGTTCCTGACATCCATTTATGAACAAGTTGCATTATTATGCAAGATTTCAGCTTGTGTTGTAGGTTTGTTGTTTGGTTGCCAGAACACAATGAATTGGGCAATTACTCCTTAAACCTGAAAATACAGATAATAGCATCTGAGCTGTGAACTTCTTTGTGCAAAACATATATCAGCTTTTAAGATAAGGTTGCATCAGGTAACAGTTTGATGGTATCCTGTTCTAAGCAAGCATGCATATGTTTCCACAAATATGTAAACCAGAAAGAATTTTTGTACCCTGGTTTCTTTCAAACTGTATCTGCCTTGTCTATCACCAAACAATTAATTTCTGAAGTAAACTACAGAACTCATGGAGTTTATAATGTTTATGTCTATCAGTGAACTGTAAAAGGAAGTTCTTGCTTTTTCAGTTACCAAGTGTCAATACATCTTGTCAGGTTATGCAAGGTTGGTCTTTTTATGCTTCCTTCTAAAAGGCACCTGTATTCATTTTCTTCCTCTTACAAAAAAAAATGAGTTAAGAAATTAAGTCAAATGTCAGTTCCGAAATTCATATAGCCTTTATTTTCACAGTGATTACACTTGATGTAAATTGGGTAGCTCAAGTTAGGTAATAAAGCTTTTTGATTCTGGTATTAAAATCTTAGGCAGATTACTAATGACCTTGAGTTATTCATCAGTTCAAAGAAGTTGGCTTATTTTTATTCACATATTTATTTTTACATAAGTGTAGTCCATCACAGATAAGCACTCTTTCTGAATACAGCACTCAGAATTTTCCTGTAGCAACAAGGAGACCAAGGACTAAGTGTCTGTAGAGACTGAACTTCTCTCTGAATGAGACTGATGCGTTACTGCTAGAGCATATCTCTTACTTTAAGGTACTTACAGATACTGTGAAGAAGGTTTTGCTGATGCCTGTATTGTACTCGTCCTTGTGGATTGTGCTGTTCAGTTGCCCGGCTAGTATTTTTTGTGAGCATTTACAGCATTACAGAAAAATGAGAAAATTAAATAAACAAAACCATTGCAGTAAAAGTATGTCATTCTCTTGAGCGAAATAGTATTTTAGTCTCAAGCTATTAGGAAATCTTAAAAAACATTTTTACCCATGTGTCCCACATCCATATAGACTCGAGTGATAATGAAGATTTTGGAACCTCTACAGCTGTAGATATGCATGAAATGACTTTTTATCCAAAAGCCTCGATTTATATGCCATAAGTATGAGATGAACAGGTGCTTCGTGATATATTCCTGGTGTTGTATTTGGCAGTACTGAGTGCTGTTTGGATATTTTGGTAATTTGTTTTGGACAAATGAGAACAATTGGTATGAAAATATTAAACATTAAAAAATGTATAGCTTAAGCAGATATAGGTTAAAACCAAGTTCTCATGTAATTTGAAGGTGTGAAAACACCACAGAAGAACTAAAGTGTTTCCAAAAGTATACAACTTGGCCTTGTTGAGAAAGAAGGCAAGTCAGAATTTAAGCTAAACGTTATGAGGGAGTATGGAGAAATAAACTGAAGAAAATAGTTGACAGTTAGTGAGCAATGTTTTTTCCATCTCATGATTTATTTAGAGATAGGTGTTTTCAGTTTCAGCCAGCATATTGCCTGTGTTAGGAAACAAGCCAGTGTAGTTCTTGGAAATCAGACTGACACCAGCGCGGAGGGGACGACGACTGCCCTGCATCTGTCTACTCTTCTGAGGTCCTTTTCAAAGTGTCTGCTGCTGGCTGCTCTCAAGCTGGCCTTCAGTATTGGATAGCATATACCTTGGGTTTTATCCAGAGTGACCATTCTTATCCTCCTATGAATTTAACAGCTAATTTTTGGCCAGACAGCACTTCTTTTGGCAAGTCAAATAGTTCACAAACGAGAGGGGAAAAAGCATGCAGGAAACTGATTATTTTTTTTTTCTTATGGAAATCTCCTCATGTTTCCAGATACGTATTTTTAGACCTAAATAATTAGATCTAAACTGTACTCGAGGGTTTGTTTAGGGTATCTGATGTTAGACTTCTCACTTGAGAGTTTTGGAAAAGTCTAAAAGTTCAGTAAATGGTTTGTCAGTAAGATATAGAGTAAGTTAATATGCAATTTTTTTGCTAAATATTTTTTTGAAATTAAAAGCCTAATATGTTTACAATCTGTATCAACTGATTAGCAATATTTAGAAACTGATACACACGTAAAATGTGAGAAACATTTTATTGTTCTTGTATCCCACTATAGCATAGCTATGCTAGGATATATTCTTATTCCAGCTGTGTGGGTAAGATGGAATGTTTCCATTAGGATCACTGGATTTCTCTAACTTGACATTGACACAAAGAAGAGGCCAGCCTTTTGTTTGTTGTGCCTGTTAACATGCTGAACTCTCTGAGATACTGGTAGATAGTGTGGAAATAGACAAATAGAGAAGGAAATTATTTGTCCAAAATCTACTCTGACTTTCAGGAACCATGTTATCATGCAGAAGAGGTCAAGAAAAAAATATCTGTTTTGAACAACACATCTTAAGAAGCTGTTTTTAAACTTGTAAATGATATGCCAATCTTTATGATAAGTTGTTGGAACTAAGAATTACTACTGAAGATTTCTGCTACATGATAAAAACATGAAATTGTTTGGAGGATTTCTTTCTGATCGATACAAATCAACTTACTCAATTTTATGAGAAAATGATTCCCCAGACCTTTTTCTTGGATTACTTTCTAATTGTTGAGTGCCACTTCCTTATCACTTTTGTTTTTGTGAACTTCTGTCTTGGCAACTTGTGTAAAATTTAGGATTTTTCTAGTAATGTTTGTTTTTTCTTACTTGGAATAGGTTTGTATGACCTGTTAAAAACCTACAGATCTATTTATTTGTTTATTTTTTCACAGGGTTTCAAAAATTAATTTTTAAACTTTTCATTCAGTTTTTGTACTTATTTCTCAAAGTAATAGTTATTCTGAGTTCTGTTGTAAAAATGCCAGAATATTTTCAGACCATACAAAAGCCCATCAAATTTAAAAGTTAAATTATCTTAAAATGGTTCATTTCTCTCATAATCCCTTTAGTCTTCCATTCTACCACTTATTCCAGCAATCCTTGTACAAGTTCCAAGGATGCTTTCATTATCAGTCTTGCAACACCTTTTCTTTTTTTTTTTTTTTTGTGTGTAGGTAGACTGTTGATCTTTCCCATGTCTAAGAACAAATCTGTTCAGAATAGGTAGGCATTAAAGAGAAGGCACTTCAATTAATCCAGCATCCATTTGTAACGTAAGTACTAATTTTATTGTGTTACAGAACACAGCTTAGAGACCAATCTTGGCTTTAAATCAACTGCATGTTTTATATGGATATCTGAAGCTTCCATTGTATAAAACAAAAAACAAATAAAACACCAAAGCCATCCCAACAAAACCCAAAGCAAACACCCTCTGAAGTTTTTCCTGGTCAGTAGGAAATTTTTGCTCATTTAATTGTCTCATCCCCACAACATAATACTTCTGTATTCTGCATTTCTATCACTTACTGTCTTGGATCTCTGCATTTGGACTAAGTTCTGTTACCCTGTAAAAAAAAAAAAAAAAAAAAAGCTGAATACCTTGATAATTTAATAGAGTTTTATTAATTTTAATCAATGAAGATGTTTTTATGATGCTTTAGATACTTTTATAGATAATAAAAACCCACAATACACGGGTGTTTTCCCCCCACTTTACGATACTTTACAAATATTTTTCTGCTCTTTAAACAATTGTTTTACAGTATGTCATAGTATGCCGCAACCTTTAAGCCAACGGATACTATTACTTTGTTTTATGAATCTATTCACATTCTAAGCATATAAAGCCTCAATAATTATTATGTGTATTTAAAGAAAATAGGGATATTTTGATATTTAAACTAAGACTAGATTAAAAAATGCTGTACTATTTTTGACTGACATTTCTTTTGACATTCCAATAGGGTCAGTTTTTTAAAGTTCAAAAACATTTATTTTATGAGGAAATTATATCTAGATTGAAATTAAAATTTCCTTTCTGTAGAATAATCTGAGGATTTAAAATGTATTTTGTCTCTATAAACATTAAAATGTGGAATTTACATTTAACAACAGTTCTGAAATCCTGATTCAAAATCCTAGAAACATTTCATTATTAAAAAAATCTTAATGATATGACACATCATATAATAAACTGTGAATGTCGAACATGGACTTGAAACAAGGTGAATTAAAGAACTTTAGATTTGAATCCTTTCCCTGTTCTCTGAAAGTCTGTAAGGAGTAGGATATTATAAAATCTGTTTTTAAATGAACCCAAGCTTTTCAAGCTTTTATCCCTAACTCCTCATGTACGCTTCTCTGCCAAACCCCACTCTTTGTTTCAAAGTTCTGTGTAAGAGTGATTCATTTCTATGCAAAAAAGGAGCCAAACTGAAATTTTGAGGAAAGACTAAATGCTGATTTTGTTTGTATTACCTGCCAGAGAAGACCAAGCTTCATTCACTTGGTTACCAGCATCATGACCCTTAACATTTCCTTAACTGTGGTGTTAATGTTGCTTGAAATACTCTTCTGGAAAACATGGGGGTTGAGGGGGGGCTGGTGCAAAAGAGGAGCCCACACACACTCTCCAGGATGCTGCTGTAGGGGAGGATGTATGACCAGGGCTGGCCTCTATCTACAGATCTCTCTTCCTTGCTCCAGCTGGTACAAAACAGCTCCAGCATAAGAAAGGTGGAAAAGGTCTTTTTTCTTCTCTCCATTCACTCACTTTTCCCTTTCTCTTCTTCCACTGTCCTCCACCTTGTATGTGTTAATACTTTAAGATTCTACTTAAAGTCTCTAGGAAAAGCCAAAAATTTAAAGGGGTAATACTCTTGATTTTAATAGAAATTCTTGGTATGTGTTTAGGTAGATGTTTAAGAAGCTGATAACGTTTTTTGCTCTTAAGAGAGGTGGTTTTATTTGTTCAAAGTTGACTGAATTCCAGACCATCTTTGAAGGTGTCTGCTGACAGGTTCTCAAAAAAGAGTAATATCAGATTCACAGGGGCTAGATGCACAGCAGCTCCTCATAGGTCAGTGCAGCTCCATTGGATAGCACAGGCTCTTATGTGAAAAGCACTAATGTAAGCATAGCAATCCAGAGTGAACATTTCAATATACAGATATGTTAGCTGCATTTGTAATACGGCATTCCTTCATGCCAACAAGTTTTTGAAATTTTAAGTTTTAGTTTAGAATAAAATCAGTGCTAGAAAATAAAAATTTCTATGCAAAAAGAAAAGTGGGCAGTTGGCACCATCTGTAACAAATGACTGTAAAGGTACACACACAGAATGAGGACATAGTAAAAGGTATATTTACTGGGAGCTCTACTGTCTCAATCCATTTAATGGCTTCTGCACCTAGAACAAAAGGGGAAAAGTCACATATAGCAAACAGTATCATTGATGCATGCAATGAGTGATTTGTCTTGGCTGGGACCCTTGGTTAGAGTGCACTTGCTGCTGTAATTTGTATTCTCTGGCTGCTGGTTGCTTCTTAGCTTAAAATAAAGGAATAAAAGAATGTATTAGAAATCATTCCATAAAGAAAAGCACTAGCATTTTAATCTTGGTAAAAGTGATTATCTCTCTGAAATTTCCCAGGCCAATTTTCCCAGTGGGTTCCAGCTGCTGGTTTAAAACCAAATTCTATAGGAAAGTTTCTGCTAAAATTTAGAATTAAATTGTTCAAATATATTTTGGACATGTTAAAGTATGAAAGGACACCTAGCTTTTTTTTTCTGTGGTGCTCCCCATCTTTGTGGCTGAAAATTGATTGCACGAAAAGCATTTGGATGGGGGATTCATATTTCAAAATGTGGTTTGAATGGAGCACTTTCAGCTAAACAAAGTGGGACCATATAAAATTGCATAGTCCTTCATACTCCATGTCTGGCTGTGGAAGATTTTTGAAGGAGAAAGTAAGGGAAATGTAAAAACCTTTGTCTCTGTTAGGTTGCTTTTGTTTGTATTGCTGAAATTGCTAAATGCTTACATGCCAGAATGATACAGCAGGAACATCCACTCAGAGGGTTAAGTTGAATTTAATCATTCCTTTTACTGGCCTTTATTTCTTAGAGGAACATTTAATTTAGGTAAATATGAATAGTGTTAGTATTTAGGAATGAAGAAACGTGATGAGAGGTGTTGCACACGTGAGATTCTCAGCCAAACTGGCGCTCGGGCTGCCATCAGATGCGATGGAAACACAAACTCTGTGACAACAGTAGAAATATTTACCCTGTGATTTTGGTATATGATAAAAAACATCATTAAATTACAGATTTCCAGACTAAGAATTTCAGAAAAAATAGCTTAATTTGCTTCTGTATGAAATCTAGAGAAACACCTGATGGTAAGGGTAAGAATGTGCCTTTGTAAAATGGTGTATATTGGAAGAGATAAAGACATGTTGTATTCAAAGGAAGAGGAATCATTGTGTACGCTGCACAAAGAAAGAAGGTCTACTAGAGAGAGGTACTGTATAAAAGCTGCTTCTGAAGAAATCTGGGAATGTAAAAGCTGGAAATCAGGAAATCAGATGGTATTCCATGTCATGTTAATGGTTCCTCTTGATGCAGGTGAATATAGTGATGTTATCATATACTCCATTTTTCTACAGGCTAAAGGGCATCTTCTCTAGTGTAATGCTAGTGATTGGAAGAAGTCTAACATTCCTTGTTGCTGTTGTTTAACACATGGCTCTGTGCAAACATTAGGCTGCAGGCAGAGTTATTTTTTCAGTGTTGAATCTCTTCAAAACTATTATTTTTCACAATATTCCTTTGAGCAGGCCTTCTATGTCTTTATAGCCACTGAATTAAGGAGAAGAGTTAAAGGCCAAAGCTTTTAGCTTAGGTGATCAGTTTGTGACACCCACTGCATATTCCAAGAAATTTTCATGTGCTCAGAGGTAGGTGGCAGAGGTAGATATGATGTTTTGGTTTTCAGTGTAGTCTTCAGCTAAACTCATTGTTAATTTTTTCTTCCTGTACATAACTAAGTTGTTCTCTGCTAGGAATATTTTGTTCCTGTTTTCAAAATCCATGCTATATCAAAACTCAGTTTGTCAAAATGTTGAATGCAGATGAAGTGTATTTGTACTGCACAAATCAAAGATGTGAAACTTTCTTGCCATTTTGCGTATGTGGTCTCTTTAACAACCTGCCCAAAGTCAGGGCTTCAGTCCCACAGCAGAAGCCTTGGCCAGCTGGCCCATGGAGCTTTTGACTCCCACAGTCTTGGGAGCCAGCTATCTTTGATGTAGACAGTGAACCATAGTGACTACTTCAGTTGTGGCTTTTCCTAACTTGTGTGGGACTTGCTAATTCCATTAGTGTAAAAATGTAGTTAATACAGAATTTCCTTTCCTATTGCAATTTTTATATTTTAAAAAGTTTGGTTTTTTCTCTCCCTCTTCACATATCATCATTCACATAGGATGATGGTTTATTTAGATTGACAGTGTAATCCTCTACTAAATGATCTGAATTATTTAAGGCAAGAGAGATGACATCTTGCATGGCATAAGCATTAGACGGTAATGAAGGCATGCACCTTGCCAGTAGATTATGTTAAGCAGCAAAGGAATTTTGGAACTTGCAAGTAAAGTAAGCTAATTTTCAGGTAGCACACCACGGTTGTCCTCTCTAGGTTGCATAAAAGCTCTAATGGTCATGACCTCCCATTCTTTGGCTCATTTTATTACTTCAGTTGTCCTTTCCCTTCTTTCCTCTTTTTACCTTTCTTAACCTTATTCTTTCACTAGATGGCTTCTGTCCATCAGTGCCCACAACTTCCTTTTTTTTTTTTTTTCTCCTTTTTTTCTCATTGTCCCATTCCTCATTTCGCTGCATGTGGTTCGGGATGTTTGTCTTTCTTTTGCCTTCCTTGTTGTTCCACTCTCTCTGAGCTCGGAATGAGATGAGAGAATACAGATGAAGGCTTTTTGTACTTGTTGACTTGGAAGCCAGAAGATACAATGAAAGGACCATCTTGTGCAGCCTCTCAATCTTAGTATGTAGTATGCTTAGTTGCTCTGTGGTGACAATATCAGCACAGGCGAATTGATACGCGGAGTCTGTAAAGGATGGAATGCACTAAGTATGGATAAGCTTTGGCAGTGCCAAAATTTCAGATTACTGTAGTGAACATGTTCTGGTTGGGTAAATGTGAACTTATAGCAAAGGACATCAGTGAATGTCTATCAAGATGCTTGAAATCACAGAAATGCTAGTGTTCTTTAAGTAAAGATGCAAAACATATTTTCCCTTATTTCGCTCTTGGAAATGTTTGAACGGTTTTGTTTGATTTTTTTTTTTTTTTGTAGAAGTCCACTTCAAACACAGGGTTTGACATAGAATTTTTTAGGTTGTAAAATGTTGAAAAGGCAAAAAACTATGTTACCAGATGAGACACTTAAGTAACATGAGCCATAACCATAGTTAGAATGGAGGTCACACTTGTAGGTAGTTTCCCATTTTGTTCCTTTCTCATGGCACACCTGTTGTTGCCACAGTGTATCAAAAGTTCCAGTAATGCTTAGCCTATTCACTTTACTAATAATAATTTTCCTTACTAATTTTGTAACAAGTAGTTTTGATTTTAAGTAATGTCCTGAAGCCTTAGCATTAGTGGGTTTCCATTATGTTAGAGCAAATTAGGGAATTATTTTTAATGGCTATAGTCCGATAGATGTATTTTATACTTGAGAGATGTGCCTCAAGAAATAAAAGCTGATTGAAATTGGTGCCACAGATGGATATTTTGAAAACAAAAAAGAAATTCAATAATAGATTAGGCTTGATTACATGTTGACATTTAGAACTGCACAT
This sequence comes from Numenius arquata, assembly GCF_964106895.1. NCBI lineage: Eukaryota > Metazoa > Chordata > Aves > Charadriiformes > Scolopacidae > Numenius > Numenius arquata. The sequence goes on from NC_133576.1 coordinate 24,202,649, forward strand.
AGATAATGTTAAAATTTACTGTCAACGGGCAGTCTTCCTTATTTGCATTTGTACCTCCATTCTTGGTTCAGGTGGATCATGCTACATACATTGTAAAGGTTAATGAACAAATTACCATATAGCTCATCTAATTGTTCGGGCTTTAGCCTGGAGGGCTGAATATTTTATAATCTAGTTTGTCTTATGAGGAACCTAATTTGTATAATTTTTTTTGTTGTTTTATGAAATTCTGAATTGCGTGAATGTTCAGATGAGTGCAAAATAATTTATGAACTGATTTTCTGTCCTGCCTTCCTCCATACACTTTACTGCACTGCAGTTTAAGCATAGCTGTACCTGACTTGCATTCTTTCTAAGAGAGAAGAGAGTGAGGATCGTGATCTTTAGTTACTTCCTTTCCAATTAATAAATGTATCAAACAGTGATCCCCATATAGAGCATTATTTCATCTTGCTATGTAGTTTTTGTCAACAATACCTAGCTGTTTATTCCTATTTCATTTTGCCTTCTAGTCAGTTTTTTAATGCAGAACAGTACAATTACCTCCCTCAATAGAATTACAAAATTGATCTTTCCACCCAATTGGCCTTTGCAAAAATTTAAGCCTTTTCCATTTCATAAGAGTGGGGAAGAGTGGCTGGAAAGCTGCCCAGCACAAAAGGACCTGGGGCTGTTGGTGGACAGCCGGCTTAACATGAGCCAGCAGTGTGCCCAGGTGGCCAAGAAGGCCAACAGCATCCTGGCCTGTATCAGGAATAGCGTGGCCAGCAGGAGTAGGGCAGTGATGGTGCCTCTGTACACAGCACTGGTGAGGCCTCACCTCGAGTGCTGTGTTCAGTTCTGGGCCCCTCACTACAGGAAGGACATTCAGCTGCTGGAGCGTGTCCAGAGGAGAGCCACCAAGCTGGTGAGGGGTCTAGAGAACAAGTCATATGAGGAGAGGCTGAGGGAACTGGGCATGTTTAGTTTGGAGAAGAGGAGGCTGAGGGGGGACCTCATTGCCCTCTACAACTACCTGAAAGGAGGGTGTAGAGAGGGAGGTGTTGGCCTCTTCTCCCAAGGGAATAATGGCAGGACCAGAGGAAATGGTCTGAAGTTGCGGCAGGGGAGGATTAGATTAGATATTAGGAAGAATTACTTTACTGAGAGGGTGGTCAGGTACTGGAACAGCTTGCCCAGGGAGGTGGTGTAGTCGCCATCCCTGGAGGTATTTAAGAAATGTGTAGACGTGGCACTTCAGGGCATGCTCTAGTGCCCGAGATTGTTGGTTTGTGTCTGTTGGTTTGTGTCTGTTTGTTTGGCATTTGTTTTTTTTTTTGTGTGTGTGGTTGGACTCGATGATCTCAAAGGTCCATTCCAACCGTGAAGATTCTGTGATTCTGTGATAAGGTGACTAAAAAGTCCCAAGAGGTTGTTAACCCTGCCTCTCTGCCTTCCAGTTACAATAAATATCTTTTTCTTTTACAAACAATAGCTTGGAAAATAACTGTGTGTTGTTATTACTGCTCAAGAACTGAAGATTCTTTGGCATCTCTACTTTTTTGTATTTTTATTTAAAACCCACTTTTGCAGTTTGCAGGGATCCCTTCCTTTGCAGCAGAGTGCACCCTCAGCAAAATAGCTGATGACATAAAACTGAGTGGCTGATATGCCAGAGGGTTGCGGTGCCATCCAGAGGAACCTCAACAAACTGGAGAAAGGAGCTGAGAGGAACCTCGTGATGTTCAACAAAGGGAAGTGCCAAGTCGTCCACCTGAGGAAAAACAACCCCATGCACCAGTATGTGCTATGGACCACCCAGCTGAAAAGCAGCTTGGCTGGAAAGGAGTTGGGTGAGGGCACCAAGGCAAACGGTATCCTGACTGCATTAGGCAAAGTATTGCCAGCAGGTCGATGGAGGTGATCCTTCGTCTCTACTCAGCACTCATGAGGCCACACGTGGAGTACTGTGTCCAGTTTTGGGCTCCTCAGTACAGGAGAGACAGGGACATACTGGAGAGAGTCCAGCAAAGTGCCATAAAGGTGACCAAGGGGCTGGAGCATCTCTGCTGTGAGGAAAGGCTGAGAGAGCTGGGACTGTTTAGCCGAGAGAAGAGAAGGCTTGAGAGGATCTTATCACTATATTAATACCTCAAGGGAGGGTTCAAAGAAGACAGAGCCAGGCTCTTTTCAGTGGTGCCCAGTGACAGGAGCAGAGGCAATGGGCACAAAGAGAAACACAGGAAGTGCCATCTGAACATTAGGAAACACTTTGTGTTTTGAGAAACACTACACTCTGGTGTTTCTTAGCCACACTATTATGGGGTTTGGGGTTTGGGAACACCACGCTGAGGGTTACTGAGCACTGGCACAGGTTGCCCAGGGAGATTTTGAGTCTCCCTCATTGGAGATATTAAAAAGCTGTCTGAGCACTGGCAACCTGCTCTAGGTGGCCCTGGTCGAGCAGGGAGGATTGGACAAGATGACCTCCAGCGGTCCCTTCCAACCTCAACTATTCTGTGAATCAACAAAACATATCACTAAGCAATCCATATTTTAGCTGTGAATGTTTCTGTTTCACTCAGACTTGTCTCTTCCTAGCCTCAACAATATCTGGAGTGTATTCTAAGCTTTCCATTGCATTTAATTAAAGGACTTGGACAGGGAAAGAACATCTATGGAGGAAGAAAGTAAGTTGATTAGAAATTGAGAGTGGGTTAAAGTGGGTTTTCCTTTGAATTGTAACTCCGTAATTATATTTAAAACCCCAAATAATAGTCTGTTTGTATTTTTTCATCCATTTTGTTCTCTTCATCCTTGTGTGTGGACTGGCATAGGTGAATGTGTGCCATTTTGAATTGATAAATAATTTCAGCATCAAAATCTGCATTGGTAAAAGTGAAGCTGTGAATAATTAGTGTTCTCCCAGATGTTTCTGCACTGTGTCACATCTGTAGGATCATTTCAAGAGGAATCAGCTAGGATGTAATTTTACTAGGCGCTATTAAAGTGTGCAGATTCAAGAGAAACAAGCTTGTGTGTCAATGAAAGGCACTGTGACTTTCTTAAAGGGAAGTATAAGAAAGGACAGATGGACCATTTGAATATCAGAGCAGCAAACCAAGACCAAAGCTAGAGATAATAATCACATAATGAATATACATGCTATATATTCATTTTATTACTGTAAGGCAATGCCCAGAGAAATACAATGGCTTCTAGATCAACTGTGACTGAAGAAGGTATCACAAGGCACACCATAGAGAATGGGAATTTTATAACATCTAGTATACTATAATGATGCTAAGCCAAGGCTGGTGACAGAAATCAAATGCACATACCAGTAGGTTTTAATAAACCCAGACTTCCAAATATTGTGAGTTAGAGCCTGGAGTTCTTTTTATTTCTTTTGTCTTGCAGAGTGTGGCAGATGGTTTCAAACTTTTGCATCTAGCCAGAGAACCAAAAAAAAAAAATGGTTCTTTGGTAATAGCTCACTACAGCTGCTGGGTTTTGAGAGAATTGCTAAATCATGACTTGGGACTTGAGTGCATTAATATAGGTCCTGGTCATTTTCTTTGTGTTCTCTCCTCAGCTGTCAGTATTATTTCCATGTTATTTGAATAAAAGTGAAATGTAGCCTTTTGAGAAAAAAGTAGTTTTGAGAACCCTGTTGAGCTGTCTGGCCTAAGTGTCTTCTTCACCTGTACACACACCTCGGAACAGGAGTTGACAACATGATCTGTTAGCAAAAAATTTACATTAGTGTTCTGTACAGCCTCCTTATCATCACCCAGTGAGCTTAATAACTACATATGTCAGGGTTGGTGGAATCAGATTATTTCATGAAGTTGGGAGGTTCCGTTAATTAACCTGAAATTCTAGAAGTAGGAATGAATGAAAAAATCCCCAAGTAGGAAAATTTTTTTCACAACAGAAAAACAGCATACTTTTTGTCTATTTGCAAACAAGGATGGCTGAAGCGAGTCATCTGGAACTGCACTAAATTATGTAAATAAAATTAAAGATACACTTTAATTCAAAAGTGCAAAGTTTGGTTTATATAAAAGACATAAAGGGAATGGGTAGAACTGGAGCTGCTGCATCACAGAAATCAGGTCTAAGTACCAGACATGTACCAGTCCATGCTGATAGTATGGAGTGTGAATGTTACCAATATCGGAGTGTATCAAAGCAATATCAAAGGCTGGGAATGGAAGAGAAAGACAGTGGAGCACAGTTGTCTGTTTGGGTTACTGATGTTAAGCAGAAGGTTTTAGGTTTTTTTCCCTTCCTATTGTAGGAATTTTATTTTGCCTTTGAGACACTAAAAATTGGTTGAAGTGAATACTAGAGTTGAGTGAAGTGTTCTGATGTGATCAATGGGCCGAGGCAAATGGTATGAGGTTCAACAAGGCCAAGTGCCGGGTCCTGCCCTTGGGTCAACAACAACCCCATGCAGTGCTACAGGCTTGGGGAAGAGTGGCTGGAGAGCTGCCTGGCAGGAAAGGACCTGGGGGTGCTGGTTGACAGCTGGCTGATAATGAGCCAGCAGTGTGCCCAGGTGGCCAAGAAGGCCAACAACATCCTGGCTTATATCAGGAATAGCGTGGCCAGCAGGACTAGGGAAGTGGTTGTCCCCCTGCACTCAGCACTGGTGAGGTCATTCCTCAAATACTGTGTGTTCAGTTTTGGGTCCCTCATTACAAGAAAGGCATTGAGGTGCTGGAGCATGTCCGGAGAAGGGCAAGGAAGCTGGTGGGGGATCTGGAGAACAAGTCTTACGAGAAGCAGCTGCGGGAATTGGGGTTGTTTAGCCTGGAGAAAAGGAGGCTCAGGGGAGACCTTATCGCTCTCTACAACTACTTCAGAGAACATTGTAGCAAGGTGGGGATTGGTTTCTTCTCCCAGGTAACAAGCGACAGGACAAGAGCAAATGGCTTCAAGTTGCACCAGGGGAGGTTTAGATTGGATATTAGGAAAAATGTCTTGACTGAAAGGGTTATCAAACATTGGAACAGGCTGCCCAGGGAAGTGGTTGAGTCACCATCCCTAGAGGTATGTAAAAGACAGTAGACATGGTGTTTAAGGATGTGGTTTAGTGGTGGTTTTGTCAGTGTTAGATTAAAGGTTGGGCTCAATGGTCTTAAGGTCCTTTCCAACCTAGATGATTCAATAAGGAGAAACCTCTTTGCAGGTGACAGGTTTGTGTGTCTTGCTCATATTCTCAGAGTAAAACCAATTGCCACCATCTGAGCAGATGAGAATTTTCTACCTCTCCAGGTTGTATGGGACTGCCAAAGCTAATTGTGGTTGGAGATTTTTTTCCTTCACTGTAGCATGTAATATACTTTGCTTATTAGGTTCATAAGGACTCCTATCTTAAAAAAAAAATAGAAAAAATAAAGTCCTGTTATTGACAGGTTCTTCATAATACATCTGCTTAGTTAAGGGTCTTGTTTTTCACAGTGTGTTAAGGAAAGGGAAAAAGTTAGTGAGTTGATATTCAAGCTATGCAAAGAGTGATTGAATAAGTGTTTGTTCTTTTGCACTAATGTACTTAAACTTTTAAATGTGATTGTGGATGCTTGACTCTGACCTAGGGGATTCTTTCTTTTCTGATATCCGGTGTTCTTATGTCAAAATGAGATGGGATTACACCAAAATCAGTGAATAGAATGACGTGATTATTTGAGCTGGCAGGTACTAACTTAGGTTGACTTACAGTTACTCAGCACACACAAAAAAATTGCTTTGAATGTCTGGGGCTTGGGGTGTTTACCACATGGAACATATGTTAGAAGGTTTTTGATCGGTTTTAAAGTAAGAGAAAGCTATGAAAAGTAAATATTCTTGATGTGAAATGCTTTATGAATAATATAAGGTTCTTCTTGGTCAGCTTCATGGACGTAGTATTCTTCGTGCAGAAGTAAACATTTATGCAGCTGTAACGAACATAAGTATGATTTTCATTGTGGTAAAGTGATACAATTTATGACTAAAGCTCCTGAAATGGTAGTGGGCTATCCTTTTTTCAGCTAATAAGATGGAACAGTATGTTTTTTGTGAGAGAGAGGAGAAGAAAATAATAAGAAGGAAGAGAAGATTAAAAATCAAGTTCTTTTGGCTCTCTCTTACATGAATGTTCTAATTTACAAAATTTGGAGTTTAATTTTGGAGGAAAAAAAATCATTTGTTCAATACCACATCATCTCTATGTGTAAGCATACATATTTGTAGATTCCAAGCAGGTTCTAACACTTTTTTAAAGTACATTATTTTAAAAAATATTAAAAATAAATTCATTCCCGTGTAGGGTAGGGAAGAAATGCCACCAACTTGAGTCCACTGATTCCATTTTTATTGCTCAAAAGTGCTACAGTTCATAAAATTCAGTTTTACAGGCTGTTAGTCCATAATGTGGGTTATGTCCTTTGGAGACTTATGTTAAAGATAAATGCAGTACTTCAGAAAGATCTATATTGTAGTTCTGTGAAGAGGGTTCAAGAATTCTTTAACTACTTGTTACTGTGTTCCAAAAGGAAATGGGTTGGAGGGGAGAAGTTACCATTGGCCTTGGAAGACCGGAGGAAATTAGCAATGGAAGGGTAGGTTTATTATTCAGCAAGTGACTTAGTTTCCTTTGAGGAAACATCCCCAGCAGTCACAGGGATGGATGAAGGGATAAATAGGAAGAATCAACAGATCAACTCATGGCTAAAAGACTGGTGTAAACGGCAGGACTTTGCATTCTTTGATCACGGGCTGATCTACAGGTCACAAGGCATGCTGGCAGCAGGTGGGGGAAGCCTAACCCAAAGGGAAAAAAGGATATTGGGACAAGAATTAGCAGGGCTCAGTGAGAGAGCTTTAAGCTAGATTTGAAGGGGGACGGGGTTGGAACCAGGGTTACTAAAGTGGTACCCGGGAGTGGCGTGCCAGTGCTAGTAGGTAAAGGTGCCAGCACGGCCTTGCAACCTGTTGCAGCAGTTGATGTGGGAGAGAAAGACATATGTGGCAGTGAAGACATGAGGAGTAGTGATAAGATGGTAACTGCAGAAATGTCTGCACATGGACAGGTGGGAATTAGTGCTTGCCCTCCCAGAAAAATAGTGGGACGATTAGCCCAGCTGAAGTGCATCTACAGGAATGCACACAGCATGGGCAACAAACAGGAGGAGCTGGAGGCCATCGTACAGCAAGAAAACTATGATCTAGTTGCCATCACAGAAACGTGGTGGGAGGACTTGCATAACTGGAGTGCTGTGATTGATGGCTACCAACTTTTCAGGAGGGACAGGCAAGGAAAGAGAGTTGGTGGGGTGGCCCTTTATGTTAAGAGCAGTATTGTATGCCTAGAACTTAGCAATACGCATGATGACAGCGTTGAGTGTCTATGGATAAGAATCAAGGGGAAGACCAATGAGGCAGACATCATGGTGGGAGTTTGTTATAGACCCCCAAACCAGGATATAAAGGCTGATGAAATGTTCTATAAGCAGCTGGCAGAGGCCTCACGATCACTCCCCCTTGTACTCATGGGGGACTTCAACTTCCCAGATATCTGCTGGAAATATCACACAGCAGAGAGGCAACAGTCCTGGAGATTCTTGGAGTGCAGGGAAGACAACTTCCTAACGCAGCTGGTGAGGGAACCGACTAGGGAAAGTGCCCTACTGGACCTGCTGATAGTTAACTTAGAAGGTCTTGTGGGGGATGTAAACATTGGAGGTCGTCTTGGACAGAGTGATCATGAAATGATACAATTTTCAATTCTTGCTGAAGCAAGGCGGGTGGCCAGCAAAACTGCCACCTTGGACTTCCGAAGGGCAGACTTTGGCCTCTTCAGGAGCACGGTTGAAAGTGTCCCTTGGGAGACAGTCCTGAAGGGCAAAGGTGCCCAGGAAGGCTGGTCGTACTTCAAGAAGGCACTCTTAAAAGCACAGGAAAGAGCCATACCCAAGTCCCAAAAATCAAGCAAGAAGGGAAGAAGACCAGCCTGGCTAAATAGAGAGCTTTGGCTGGAGCTCAGGGACAAAAAGAAGGTTTATGATCTTTGGAAAAGGGGCCTGGAAGGCAGGGAGAAATACCAGGAAGCGGTGAAGATATGCAGGGGGAAAATTAGAAGGGCCAAGGCTCAAGCTGAGCCCATCTTGGCCACTACAGTTAAGAATAACAAAAAGGGTTTTTTTCGGTATGTAAACAGTAAAAGGAAGATTAGGGATAACGTGGGCTCACTGATGAATGAGATGGGCACCGTAGTGGTGGAAGACACGGAGAAAGCAGAGTTGCTGAATGCCTTCTTTTCTTCAGTCTTCACTGCTAAGGCTGTCCCTCATGAATCTCTGGCCTTGGAGGCAAGGGGGAGGGTATGGAGAGAGAAAGTTTTTCCTCCCGTAGAGGAGGACCAGGTTCGGGACCACTTGGCCAAACTGGACATTCATAAGTCCATGGGCCCTGATGGGATGCACCCACGAGTGCTGAGAGAGCTGGCAGATGTTATCGCTGGGCCACTCTCTATCATCTTTGAAAGGTCATGGAGAACAGGAGAGGTGCCTGAAGACTGGAGGAAGGCCAACATCACTCCAGTCTTCAAAAAGGGCAAAAAGGAGGACCCTGGGAACTACAGACCAGTTAGTCTCACCTCCATCCCTGGGAAGGTAATGGAGAGACTCATTCTAGATGTCATCTCCAAACAAGTTGAAGAGCGGGGGGTTATTGGAAGTGGGCAACATGGGTTTACCAAGGGTAAATCATGTTTGACCAATCTGATAGCTTTCTACGATGCTATAACTGGTTGGTTGGATGAGGGGAGGGCAGCAGATGTCATCTACCTTGACTTCAGCAAGGCTTTTGACACAGTCTCCCATAGCATCCTCATTGGGAAACTAAGGAAGTGTGGGCTGGATGAGGGGACAGTGAGGTGGATTGAGAACTGGCTGTGTGACAGGACCCAAAGGGTAATGATTAATGGAGCAGGTTCAAGCTGGAGGCCTGTAACCAGTGGTGTCCCCCAGGGGTCAATACTTGGTCCAGTCCTGTTCAACATATTCATCAGCGACCTGGATGAGGGGACCGAGTGTATCCTCAGCAAGTTTGCTGACGATACCAAACTGGGAGGGGTAGCTGACACCCCGGAGGGCCGTGCTGCCATCCAGCGAGACCTGGACAGGCTGGAGAGCTGAGCAAGGAAGAACCTCATGAGGTTCAACAGGGAAAAGTGTAGGGTCCTGCACCTGGGGAAGAAGAATGTCAGGCACCAATACAGGTTAGGCGGGGACCTGCTGAAGACAAGTTCTGAAGAGAAAGATCTGGGGATCCTGGTAGACAGCCAAATGACAATGAGCAAGCAGTGTGCTCTTGTGGCCAGGAAGGCCAACAGAATCCTGGGCTGCATAGGGAAGAGTGTGGCTAGTAGGTTGAGGGAAGTCATTCTCCCCCTCTACTCTGCACTGGTGAGGCCAGAACTGGAATACTGCATCCAGTTCTGGGCTCCCCAATTCAAGGGGGACAGGGAACTACTGGAAAGAGTCCAGCGAAGGGCAACGAGGATGATTCAAGGATTGGAGCATCTCCCTTGTGAAGAAAGGCTGAGAGAGCTAGGACTCTTTAGCCTGGAGAAGAGGAGGCTGAGGGGCGACCTTATCAATGCTTATAAGTATCTAAAGGGTGGGTTGAAGGAGGAGGGAGCCAGACTCTTTTCAGTGGTTGCCAGTGAGAGGACGAGGGGCAACGGGCACAAGCTGGAACATAGGAGGTTCCACTCAAATATGAGAAGAAACTTCTTCACGGTGAGGGTGACAGAGCCCTGGAACAGGCTGCCCAGGGAGGTTGTGGAGTCCCCTTCTTTGGAGATTTTCAAGACCCGCCTGGATGCAGTCCTGGGTAACATGCTCTGACGTGCTCTAGGCAATCCTGCTTCAGCAGGGGAATTGGACTAGATGATCTCTATGGTCCCTTCCAACTCTAAAAAAGTTCAGTGAAATTCAGTGAGGAAAATACTTTACTGTAACATTACTGGCATTGAAAGTTTTTTTTTAATTGTTCTTGACAGCAGTAGTAGTATTTACATTAGTCGTGTGTGCTAAGACTGTTTACACTGCATTGAGTGGCTCTCTTGATGGTAACTGGAACACTGGATTGGGAAAGACCCGTTACCACAAGCAAATGCCTCTTATGATGCTGTATAAAAAAGTGATTACTTTTCATCTTAAATCTAGTTAAGTGTTGTTCACTTATTACCCCCCATTGGAAGGTGGTTCTGAACTTCACTGCTATCAAATTAAAATGTGTTTATAAGCAACATTTATTAGCGGTCAATGCTTATTCATTTATTCTTCTGTTGGTGTCGTCCCAAAGCTTAAGAACATCTTTCCATTCTCAATTTTTATCCAACTACACTCTTGCAGGAGGAGTTGTATCTCTTCTTTTGGGTTTTGGCATGCTGTTTTCACCACTTATTCAATAGATAGGTGATCGCTATGACAGTTACAGTTGCCTTTGCCTGTTATTCATGCTGTTTTAATCTATTCTTTATTGAACAAAGGTGGCCAGAACCACGTACAGTTTTGCTGGTGAGGTTTTATTACTACTTAGTGCAACAGTAGTATTTTTATTAGAAATATCCGGCACTGTCTGTGATGGAATTTGTCTCCTCCATTCCTGAGTCGTTTGATTGGTCCTTGGTTGTCTTGTCATCAGCTGATATGTGCACATCTATTTGACTCCCACTTCATAAAAGAAATTCTCCTTAGCTCCCTTTGGATTGTCTTATGATTTGTATTTAATGTCCTCCCTTCTTTATTATGCCGGGTACAAAGAATCATTCCTTCTCTCCCCATAGCCCCCCACATAGTGTTCCAGCCTTCAGTTGTGTTGGCAATGCCTCCCAACTTTCCCATGAAAAAATCTCATAGAACAAACGAACTTTGGCCAAGGACATTACTTAAATATTAAATAAGATCAGTGTCGTGACTAACCTTTGAGGAATTACACTATGAATTGCACAATTAAATGCTGTCTGTCTCAAAAGTATGCCTTTTATGCACTTCCTCACCTCTTTTGCTCTCTATTTAAAGCAGCTAAAAACTTCTACAACTTGTTTCAGTTTCCTAACCCAGATTTATTTCTGACATTTGTACAACAAAATGTACATGATAAGATAGAATGTTTGCTACCAGTATGATGTTGCCACACAAGTAGTAATTTAATGATATCTTAACTATAAAAACACAAATCATATTTCATAATTTTTGTAGATTTAAAACACTTTTTAGTTTGTTTAATACTGAAATAAGGCTGAAAATGTACTGCATTCTTGAAGTCAAATTGAATGAAATTATCCTCAAATTTAGCTGTAATTTTACCTTAATGCATTATAATTCAGATGTCAGCTTTTTCTTCCATAATTTAATTCTGCTTGGCTATTAGAATCGCTCAGTACTTACTCTTGTTTTATTGCTCTTAGATGAAATAAATTAAGCTGTATAGCAATATAAAAGATAATATTCATTGTTACAAATTTGGCATTTACACAAATGAAACATCTTAAATTCCCCCTTCATCTGTTTTAAATTGAGATTTAAATCACTTGTTCTGATTGAGAGCAAGCAGTGGAAATAAGGGGACTGTGGACAATCAAAAAGCACACTGAGATTCTGATCAAGGCATTCATTATTGTTGGTGGGAAACAACGTTAAACAATAATTGATTGCATTCATGTAGAGGGTAGAGAAACCTGCCGTGAGATAGTGTTACATTCATAGTCTGAGAATGATTTTGAATAGGTGGGAAAGTGAGAGTAGGAAGCACAGTATTTCAAATTGCTCAGGTATGGCACTAGCTAGCTCTTGTAAGAAAAGAGGCCTTAGATCAATGTGGGTTTATGAAATTTATGTAATATCTAAAATTGAATATATATTTATTATCTCCCTTTATTGTTGCTTTTTTAACTAGGGATATAATTGTATACTTGATTTTCATCCTAAAATATTTCGTTTTAACAATGATCCTCTCTATCTCTCTTATTTAATTCTCATTATAATCTCACTAATCCTTTTTATAGGTAGAGAAAAAATATATGTAAGTAAAAAAAAAGTTTGGCCTGAAACTGTACTTAGATTCAACAGTTTAATTTAATGTATGCTAACTCTGTTGAGGATACTGTTTACTCCAGAATAACTCTATTATTGCTGAAAATGAAGCCTCATTTCTTGCAGACAGGCCTCTATCACACGAAGGGAAGACAGCTTCAGTTGTCCTGTAAATTGTCACATTTTTAAAGACTGTGATTTAGAATTTTAGATAAATCAGTTACTGATGACATATTTTGGATTCTAGATACAATTCTGATGGCAAGTTGTCCTAATGAAAGCATGTATGTGCAAAAACCTGTTAGCTGCCTCCCTTTTCCAACTTGTACATCATTCCTGATGTGCGAAGAATAGTAAACGTTTCTTTTTAACAGTCAGTGTTCATCATATATCCCATACAGCCCCTCTATCCTTTATCACTTTTCAATCTTTCCTGACTGTGTAACAGTCTCTGTATTTTCCTACAACCCCAGTTCTGTCTTCTGTTGTGAAATTTTTTTACTGTTCAATGAAACACATTTTCTTTCTTTCATTCCACTAAGTCTTCCCATACAAACGGTTGTCTTCAGGCTAACCATTTCTCCCTCAAATTTCTCAGTCTTTGGCCCCTCTGAAGCACTACCTCCATAAGGCTGTATTTCCTTTTAGCCTCATCAGTTCACAATATGCTCTTGCAAAGTTCATTGTCTTACTGCTCTAGTCAACCCACTCAATCCATTCTCTGCTCTCTAACCGTGCTGTAATATATTTCTTTTAAAGGAAACTAGAATAGCAAAACATGCAGTTTTGGAAGGTTTCATTAGCAGAACTTAAAAACTTGTGTTGATGATATTTCTAGTAGGTCACTGCAACCCAGTTTTCTCTGTGCTTTGATTATATCTGGTAAAATATTCAATGAAAGGTGGAAACAAAAGATTCTATGGAACTGCATATGTTGGGGCTTTAAAGGAGGGGTTCTGTATGAGCTACAAAATTTCATAAAGGAGGAGGATAAAGTGTTTTTCAAAGTACTTATGTATAACAAACTTTGGGAAGAAGTACAGGGGCAGTAGTAATTTTTCAGGGTTCGTCTTTGTTGTGTTGGTAAAAGCTATTTAACACTAGATCATAGATACATATGTACTGGATACTTAGATATGTAGATATGAACCTCATGAAATTCAGCAAAGTTGTGGATGCTCCGTCCCTGAAGGTGTTCAAGGCCAGGTTGGATGGGACTTTGAGCAATCTGTTCTAATCGAAGGTGTACCTGCCTGTGGCAGGGGGGTTGGACTAGATGATCTGTAGAGGTCCCGTCCAACCCGAACCATTCTATAGTTCTATGATTCTGTGACATACTGGATAGCCTTCCCAGACAAATTGAGCATTTTCACTATATTGTAATCTTCAGGTAGGAGCAAAGAGTAGTTTTAAAATTATTCCCCATTTTTCCTTTAATAGAATATAATTCATCTCCACAGTCATGGTGCTGTTTGTCCCCTTCTCACATTTTCTGGGCTCAAACATTTCAGACAGAATGGCAAAAGAGGAAAAAAAAAATTTGTAGAAAAATGTTATAAAGCAGATTTTAATTCAAACAATACCTTTGCAGTAATCATTCAAATATAAAGGCTCCCATATTTTGCAGTAACAGTGTGGATGTAGTCTTATATAGTCTATATTTGGCATTGCCTTCAAACTCCCTTGGCAGCACTCCAGCGATCCTCAGTGACATTCCCCTTGCATCTCTGGGTTGTATAACAGGCACTTAAGTCTCAAGTAGCCCTTTGAAGCGGTTCTTTGAACTAAGTCACTGAGTGCTACTGCTTTTCCCGCAGTAGTGATGCAGTGCTGTGCCTGCCAAATTATTGTGCCCAAGACATGTTCATTTCAGGTCGTGGAAGTCTCACAAATGCTTTCCACCTTCATGCGTGTTACATATGACAATCCCTTGTTACCAAAAAGACTACTTTCAGTCATATCAGAAGTGACTGTTTTTACTTTACAATGTTTGAGCAGGAATTTTTTTTTTGTTTATTTATTTTTAAAAAAGTATTAGTACTATGCTATTAGGTTCCAACATATTTTTTTTCTTCTGCTGATGTTAAAAGAGCTGTGGACTAGGAAGAGATACATTGAACAATGTTCCCTGCATCATATCCAAATCACCTCTTGCGCTCCAGAAAATTTGAAAAAATCCTAAAATATTATGGAAAAGCAGTCTTTTTACTTTCTCTTCTTGTTTTGAAATCAGAAAAAAAAGTTTATTTTCTCCAATTAGATTATCATATAGTCACAAAAGAAAAAACGAGGGTAACTGTATACTGTTGAGTATGAGACCAGTTATTTAACCGACGAAGCATTCCAGTTTACTACATGAATGATGGCATTCTCAGATCTATTTTATGCTCTTCAGTTATCTTTGAAATTTTAATCTCCGTGTATGTGCATTAAAAGTATATCATTCAAAGCTCAAAGTCTGTATACAGTAGAGGTGAGTACTCCATGCTGTCCAATCTTTTAAAGCAATTTGATCTTTGGTTAGATAGTCAAAACTTATTTCCTGTCACATAAATGACAGGATGTTGTATATTTATTTGTTGATAACGTTAAAAGTATTGCAAACCTGATTATTTTGTAAAAACAATTGAGCCTTCATGCTGATGTTCCACTGTAGGTAAAGAGACAGGGATATTCAAAGCTACCAATTATTAGCATGTACTTCAGCTTGACAGCCTGACCTAGCACCTGTAAAATGTTCATGCTGTGAAAGCTTGGTGCTTGACACCATAAATTATAAATGAAGAGCTAGTGGAAGAAGTGACAGACTGACTCAGTGAAAGAGAGAATTACAAAGCTGAAAAAACATTAAACTGACTGGCTGTGTGGATATTTAATCAAAGGAGATAAGAAACATTTTATCATCATGAATATAAACCTAGGATATCTCTGGGAATATTTGTCAAGAGTGGAAGAACTCTTCTTTCTAATAAGTTGCATTTACTTTGGTATGTTTTTGAGGCTCCGCATTAAAAAATGAAAACATTGAATATAGCCAAACATTAACCTCATGTTTTTTGAATTGCCTTTTGTGTTCCTTCCTGGAAGGTTTTTTCCTATGAGGTCTACTAAACTCTTTTTCTGTATATCATGGTCACTTTCAGACTACAGCAGTGAGGCCAACTGTATTAGATATTTCACTTCTAAAGTGAAACTTACCAAGCAAATGAGATGCCACTTCAGGAAGCAAAGGAGAAAAACTGATCATTTTGCTTGAGAGCGTTGACACCTTTGAAAGTCATGACTGCTTCAGCTTTGCTATGCCCAGTTTGTGGCTCTACTGATGACTTGCCCTAACTGCTGACAGCTAAAATAATTACTAATCCCATCATCTTTAAAAAGCAGAAAAAATACAAATGTAGGCTTGATAGCCCTCCCCTATCCTTTGTATGTCAGTGCTTTCTTAGGTCATTAGGTAGATCAGGGAGGATGTCCTTTTATTTGAGTATGAAATACTAACTTCATCCTGCTTATGTGGCTTTGGCCTAGTTCTGTAACAGATAATAATAATGTCCTGTCACTTATGGAGGCTCATTTATATGACTGGTGGATAAATTCTGGGTGGTTGTTCAGACTGCAACAATGCAACAGAAGAGGATTGAAGAGCTATGCTTTTCCACTCTCTGTACCACTTTGTTAGCATTATTGTTAATTTGGGAAAGCAGGGTAGTCAAGATCTGCGATTTATGAGCTATTTGAACTCTTTGCTTTCTGTATTATACCTTTTCTGTCTACAAAATAGGAATGACCTCATTTCATTTTGTGCTGTAAAAATAGGGACTGAGTGTAGGTAAACTCCTATTTAGCTGTTTAGTGTTAAGAAGTTACGCTGAGCTACAGAAGTAGTAGAAGTCAGAGAGAGTAGTAAAGAGTCTTTGGTTTCAGTGGATGGGTCTGTGCCACTGCAGAAGTGCCTGCCTTTGTGTTTCATGTCTGGAACTTCCTGGACTGCTGTTCCCGCATCTGATTTGACTGAATGTTGGAGTTTCAGCCTCCTGATTCTTGCTCTCAGCCTGTCTGAAGCAGTATGATCTGTGGCTCTGACCGCACCGGCAAGAACACGCACCCTCAAGGGCCCTGCCATAAAGCCTGAACTGGTCCCTTGCCTCAGTTCTTGAGCTAGAGAGTCTCAAACAGCTCTTCACGGGGCTGTGCTGCCAGTCAAGCATGAACTCTCTTTAGTTGCTTCAGCTTAACATCTGTCTATTCAGTTCCTCAGAGTCACCAAACAGCTAATTTTTCATTATGGTTATTAAGTAACTACTTGAGTAAGCAGTGGCCATCTGTCTTCCCAGTCCCCATTCGTCACTTTATCAGCTGTCCTCTTCAAAACTTCTTTCCTTAAAGTGACTGTTGTGGAAAAGGTCTGTATTGATTCTGGTCGAATGCATCTCTTAACAACCTTCCCAGTTACACATGGGACAAAGATAACAAACCCTTGCAATACCATTTCGTACTTCACTCATAGAGAGGCAAGGTCTTTGGATCAGTGCAGTGCAAGAAAGCATGGATGCCTACAGTGGGTTTGATTATCCGCATGAACTCTGAGGGGAGTTGCTCCCCACCTTGAAAAGGACATCCTAAGAAATGCAGAGTATAGGAGCAATAGTTATTGAATTATTAACCTGGTAATTAGTCTGACCGACAGTTATGTGTAGGTGTTATTATACTTTTCCAGAAGCTCTTGTATGGTTTTTTCACTTACGGATTGTTGTTGCATAAACATTTTAGTTCATTTTATCACCACTCAAAAAACTAGTATAGTGAAAGATGTAAAAGCAAATGCTTGTAAGAATGCAGAAGAGAAGAGGTTAACAGCCAAGTGGACAATATTAAATCTAGCATCATGACTCCACAAACCAAGTCCGAAACTAATAGAATTGACTTCAACACAGAAGTCCATTTCCTTACCAGTGCAAGGAAAGATAAATCCATTTGTCTGAATTTCACTTGTTTCTAATTTCCCTAATGAAGATATACTCAGGTTAATAAACAGAGCTGACAAAACTGTCAGGTATTCATGTTCATTTAGAAAAATCTGCCCAATAATCTACTGTTGACATGAACATGATGGTGAATTGAATATCAATTAGCTTTTTCAAGTCAGAATGAAAATTATTTCATAAGGCAGCTGGGCTTCTATCATAATTTTGCAACTCCTATTTTTAACAGGGTTAGCTCTTGACCTCCAATTATCTCACATGTGAAACCAAAAGCTTAGGAAAATAATACAGCTATGTGACATAAACCAGCTCTGGTGTTACCTTCTGGGCCTGTGGAGAACATTAATTTATCTCACTTATTTTAACAGGAATCCCTGCTGAAAGGGAGTATCTTGGAAATGAAAACCGAGTCCGTGGTTAAGAACACACTGCTTCCCTGGTACCTAAATCCCCTTTTTTCCCATCTTGTTCTTTGTGAGGAGTCCATTAAAGTAGAGCAGTCTGCTTCTACCTACCGGGTCTTATTCTTCAGTTCTATGTTCGGTGCCTGTCCTGCAGGGCTGACATCGCAGTGCTCAGCCCTTTCTGATGCATTACAAATGTAGGAATTCATCCCTTCTGGCTGATATGTGGATTTGAAAACCTCTTCCTGTCTTACTCCCCTATTTAGAAGTGCAGTGTTCAACTAAATCACTTTGAATTCACTTTGACGCTGCTCTTGGGGAAAAATCTGTTATAGGCTAGGAGAGGTAGGATATTACCAATTCATTATCCATTCCACAATTACTTGAGGAAAACTTGGGGTTTCATCTGTTTCTGAGGTAAACCCATTTCTTTTAGATGTGAATATGCTTTCTTTTTACCTCAGGAATTTTATTTTTCTTGTGCTTGTGAATAAGATTCACAGTGGAGAAGCAAGCACTTATGTTAGACCTCAAAGTACACAATGGTTACAGTTATCTTAGGGTGAAACAACCTGCTAAGTGGCAGAATACATAGTTAAGATCTAACTGTGTGCAATTTAGTATTACATTATCCCAGAAATATTTCAATGCAGAAAATGTCATGTATTTCTGCACTGACAGATATATTTTCTACATGCTTGGTTCGTTTGGTGCCAATGAATGTATCAGGTTGATTCCCAAGGCTCTGCTTGGTATTTGTGAAATGATATATGGAACCTGCGTTACTGGGAAAGGCCATATCTTTTACTGACTGGTGTTACGTGCCTGTGACTGATAAGTTGTTTAATTTCTCCTCTTTCCTTGGAATATTTGTCTGTATTATGAATAGGGCTTAAAGTCGTGTGATAAGGCAGCACTTTGATATTGAAAAAAGGAAGTCAATGTGTTATCCTAGTAGAATAACCATTTAAACACTTCTGTCTTTCGTAAGTTGCTTTAGAGAGATGTTCACCATCAGACTGGTGATATATGCCTGTGCAGAAAAACCATTAAAGCATGGACAGTTGCATTGGAGTGGAAGTATTATATAGATATTATATTATTTAGGTATTCTATAGATATTATTATACACTCCAAAACAAGGAACTCCTGTTGTTGGTCATCATGCAGGAAGTCTTTCCTCAGTTCTGTTATAAAACAGCAGTAAATGTAATTTCTTTTTCCTTCATTCATCTGTTTATTCTTTTTTGAATCCAGAGAAATAAGTTTCACAAGATGTTTTGTACAGAAAGCTGCTCCCAAGATTTCATTCCTTGGCTTATATAATTGTAAAGGCTAACAGTTGGCCAAATGGTCTCTCTTTTAATTGTACTAAGACTACTTCAGGAGCGAACTCTGCCTGTTAAGGATGTCTAAACAGAAAAAACCCTTTTTATAAACAAGAGCATCTAGGCATAATTGACCAATTTTCAGAATTAATCAGTTGTTTCTATTTTGTTTGTTTGTTTGTTTTTGTTAAGAAGCATTTTAGCACTATTCTAAGTAATTTTAATGCTATTAAAAGAGGCTACAAAAGTAATGGAAAAAACCAGAATACAAAATTTTACTATTACTTCTTTTGGGTGCAACGATTCTTATTTCCTGCAAATAAGTCTGTCCATTTCAGTTTTTATATCTTACTATGTCTTCGGGTCCAACTTTGTAAAATAGATATTTTAGTTTGTTCAAATATTTCTTCATCCTAAAATTAATAAAAAAAAAAAAAAACAAGTATCAATCATGTCATTTAAAGTCGAGGTGTGACAAGATACACGTATGTTCAATAGGCTGTGTACAGGTTATAAATTCCATTTTGATAAGTGTTTAAAGTATTGCAATTGCTTATTTTGCAATAAAGTGGCATTAAGAAGGAAGTAAAAATGCTCTTTTTAAATTAAGAAATGTTTTTGGTTGGATACTTTAAAACCTAAAATTAACTTAAAGCTTGACAACCTGTAGCCACAGACTTATTACTATTTTAAAATCCACTCTCTTGATTTCAGAAAGGTAGGTGTTAACAGTACTAAAAATAAGCCACAGTAAATGCAATAGGCAACTAGCTGATTATATGTTCTAATTATGGTATTTTTATTATTGAAATAATACATAAGGACTGGCATCTATTGTTCCCTGAATATAAAAGCCAAAGGCTTTCTCCAGAAGGGCAAACTTTTATGAACATCTGGCAAAATTTACAATATTTTCAACAGTCATTTCTAGATAAAGAAAATTTAGACATGAAGTAGACCATTTACAGATTTTTAGAAGATGTGGGTAAAAGACAAATACCTTAATCCCTTGGTGCTATAGAAGTCATAAAATGAATTTGGCCTACTTGTTGAAGATTAAGTGTCAAGTATTGCTGGGTTTAATTCAGATTTAGCTTTTTTTATAGAGACTTCGGAGGTGCTGAAACACACATTAGATTATTTGTTTAGAATCTCTGGGTTTTTTTCATCCTACCATGGCTACATGCCTTGTTATTTTGAAATAATTGTAAAATTGCATTTTTGTTCATTCAAATGTAAGTTGAGTGGAATGTTCATATAACTTTACTTTCCACAGATATAATCATATGTGATGTTCATGATGTGTTCTTCTAAAGTAATGTGATGATACAGTCAGGGATCAATTGCATAGCATTAATAATGAATATAAAAATCTGAATGGTTTGTGAAGCAAGTGGCTTATTTCTTCCTTCTATCTTCATAAACTCTGAATACTGAAAAGTATATGGAGTTGAAAAAATAAATATTTGGCAAATGAGTTGCAAACAGAAAGGAACACATAAGCTTGCAAAAGTGATATTTAATGAGTATAATAATCAGCTCTGGTCTTCAGTATGTCTTATCCACTTAATTGTTCAAATGAAATACCATATTATTCTGAGGTTCCATTACTTGCTACTTCCATTTCACTAGCTTCGGGGGTTTGACAGTATGTGGAATAACGGTACTGAGGATACATATGGAATCAATTGCCTCTGCCTCCATCAGTTCTCAGTAGGTACAAGAATTACTCTTTCATTTTAAAAAATTACATAAATTAGATCTCTCAGTGTGATGTCTTAGGATTTTAGGTAGCAAGAACAAAGTACAGCATTTGGTTTACTTATCTCACTTATTTACATGGGACGGTCGCATAAAAATATGCATTCCATAGTCCAAATGCAGTAAAATCTTCCACCAAAAAAGCACAAGAGGAGAATAAATCAGAGCTTCATCTTGCTTTTTCTATTTAACACTTAATCCAGTGGGGTTACTGTGATGTAACTGAGGGGTCTGCACTGGTTGGCAACGCTAATAATAATACAACATGAGAATAAAGGTATTCATGTTGATTTTTCAAGTGAGAATGGAAGAAAGGCAATGTGAAAAAGGATAATGTAAAACTGAAGCTTTTGGTATGAAAATGTTGGTTTACATTCTGGTGAGAGATGGAGCAGTAGGATTACAGCAGTCTTCTGCTCTCAGGAGAACATGCATGTTTGCACGTAAGGTAAGGAAAGGATAATTATATTCACTCTGAAATAGCAGGAGCACTATGAAAGTGTAGGAAAGCATAAAATGATATAGCAAAAAGCATAAATTTTAATTCATTTTTAAAATGATCTTGTTAAGAAGTAAGTAATAAGGTGCTCTAGGAAAAAAGGTTGAATAAAAATGGTGGGTAGTGTGGCATTTTATGCAAAAGAACTAGTGTTTGTTTTTAACATGTTAGCTCAGAGCCACAGTATTTTAAATTATATATATCTAGGTAGTAGTAGGGAACAGTAAGACTGAAACAGATGACTGAATCGAATCAGAGAAGAGGGTAAATTATTCCTTAAGCATCTGTATGTAATGTATGGAAAGAAAAATGGTGCTGTGGGGGAATTAATTTTTGAAGATGCTCACTTGGAGACCTCATGTAACTGGGAGTAAAACACCACCAAGTTAAAGACAGGCAGTAATCCAACATAAAAAATATTGCACCCCGTCTAATAATGTTGCAAATTTCTTAAGACTGAGAAGGTGAATTTATTATGAATGAGATGTTGGGTTTTGTACATGAAAAATTATTCTGATCAGTTCTCGTTCATTAGAGGAGAGTTCTAATCGTGTGTTTGTGTGAGAGTGCAAATATGAAAATGAAAAAGGTGAAAGCAGAAATTCCTTTTAAAAATTCTTGGTTGAGAAATCGTTGATCAATAAAAAAAGGCCAGTTTCGGATAAACGTTCAACCTACATTAGAGGTAACATGAAAGCAGAAACTAGAAATATACATACTTGTAATAATTAATGGAAAAGAGAGGATACATGTGAAAATCAATACAGGTTAGAATATATGAAGTGTAGAAACTTGAAAATAGAAGCTAAGTGTGTTCAGTAAAAGCCCAAGTCTCACAACACTCAGGATAATGGGAATTTCTCTATTGTATTAAGAATAAAAATGTTTGTGTGAATGGTATTGAACTATTTTTAGAAAGATGCAGAAAATAAGGTGTTCAGAATTGAGAAAATTAGAAATTAGTAATTTATTCACATAATGTGAAGAATATGAAGTACTCCCCATCTGGTGTAAATAGTTCTCTTCAAGAGTCCTGAAAGAATTGGCAGAGGAGATCTCTGGGCTACTGATGGTAAATTTAATGAGTTTGGGGACTCAGGGAATTCAAGAATATTGGAAGACCATAGGTGTTAGAGTACTGGTTTGAAAAGAAAAGGGAAGCACCATTAACCAGGTAACTAGATTTTTACAAAAATCACAGCCTTGGAGAGGATTTGAGGAGTCATTTAGCTTCCCGCCTCTGCCCCAAGGCAACATGAGATTATGTAGAAACCAGGTCTGACAGTGTTGAAGGTGTCTTAAAAGCCTCCTATAGTGGAGATTCCCCAGCTTTCCAATTAGTCACAACTATCGCTCTTCTTTACAACTGTAGGGGTAGTAAGGATTTTCCTGAAGTTTAATATAAAACTCTTTTTACTGTAATTTAAATCCCTTCTTCCTTTTTGGCTATTAACATAGAGAACAGATTATTCTCTTCTGCCTTAAACAGCTTTTTGCACACTAGAAGATTGTTAGTGGGTAGTCCTTCTAATTTAACCTCCAAGGTAAATGACTCCAGTTCACTCAGACCTTCCGGAGCACAACCTTTCTAGAGCTCTCATCATTCCCATTGCTCTCCTGTGGTGTCTTTGCAACTGATCCAGGTATTTTTTGCAGGCACTGAAAACTAGACACAGCACTGTTGCTAAAGGCATACAAATGCTGAGGAGAGGGGAAGGATTACTCTATATATTTTGCTGGCTATAATCCTGTTTATCTCAGTCAAACAGTGTTGTCGATACTTTGTTTACTATATGATTTGCTATGACTCCTGTATATTTTCCCGGCAGAATTGGTATCTAGACAGGTGCTCTTCATCCTTTATTACTGCAGCTCGTTAATCTTGCCTAAACTAGATAGCTGTTGCATGCAAAGTAATGGAAATGCTGGAAAACGATTCAATTGATACGTCTATAATGAATGCCAGTTCATTTGTTTTATGGAAAACAGGCTTGGTCAAAAAACCCAAGCATTTAAATAATTTTTCCCAGTTGATTACATGTTAATTGACAAAGGTAACTTGCATATTGCATATCTCCCTCTTCTTTCTGTCTTTCTCAAGCAGACAAGCTACAGAGGTAATATGTTTCGATTTTGTACAGTATGACAAAATACCACAAAGTGTTCTGACAGTAAAAAGCTTACCAAATTTTTTAGAAAATGGATTTTAAAAAACTGTACTAATTAGTAAAGTACTTTTTCAGTGACTCTTTAATCATAGAATCTGAGATATTCCTTATGCTCCATTCAAAATTCTAACTGGTCAACATTTTTCATTAGTAACATGGAAATAAATATAAAATCAATAGGTGACGAAAGAGTAGTGAGTAAAGAAAGAGGATATGCAGACAGGGAACAGCCTTTATTACTTGGTAAAGGTCAGTCCTTCAAAGTTAAACTTCTTTTAATATAAATGAATGGATCTTTGTACATTCAAGAACAAAAATGCAACCCAAACTGAAAAATAATGATGAAAAGGAGTGATTCTGTAAAGGACAGTGATCTTGATAGACTAATAACTGCCTATTGGTGCAATGCTGTGCTATAAAATAGGCTGATGTGACCTTGGGTATATAAACAGGATATAAAAATAGGCAGAGTTCTTTATCCTAATGTATGTTGTTAGAAGGAATGATTTCAAAATACTGCAGGTGATCCTATTTTTATAAATTAAAAAGACCATAAAACCTGAAAAGAACTGCAGACACTTTAGAAAAGAACAACAACTCTCTTGGGGGCTGGAAGTGAGAGACTTCAGAAGCTCAGTATGTTTGTCTTATAAATATAAAGTGAATGCAGTCAATAAGTAAGTTCTCAGAGAAAAAAAAAAAGCCACTGTTGCCTGTTTCTGAGTATCATCTGTCATGACTGCCTACCCTTCTGGAAGCTACTGAAACTTTCCATCTTTTATTTGGGCATCTTTTACCCAGTGCAGCAGAGAGACATCACAGAACCTGTGTAGCTCCTGAGTGTATGGTGTGCATTTGTGGGCGAAGCCACGGAGCAGACAACTAGGGCAAACACGCTGCCAGGCTAAGCAGCAAATGCTGCCTGTTCCCAGTGCAGGCACCTGGCAAGTCTCTGCTGGCCCAGCAGTTGTCATCTGGGTGGGATGTGTTGGACTGAGCTGATCTGTGTCTCGCCAAGTTGACTTCTTCTGAGTCTTGGCATTTTTTTTTTGTTTTGTTTTTTTTTTTTCCGCACTTGTATTTTTCTGCAGCTCCCTGAGTTATCGGTGTTGTCTTAAGAAATTAATGTCTGTTTGTCATTCTATTTTCCTTGCAAATCTTTGGCTTACCCACTAGAGAAGTAGCAGTGAAATGTATTAGTCCATAATGAGCAGGAAGTTAAGCTGCGTCATCCGATGGCCTATTCTGATGTCAGACTATGATTCCATGAAGCAAATTGGTTGAAATCCTTTATTCATTTAAAACTGTTAGATCAGACTGTCTGGAGATGTGTAGAGAGAGAAGAGGAGAAAAGAAACTGGTGAAACAAATGTTTGGAAGGCTTTTTCCTTGGTTGTACAGAGAGGATTGTAGAGTTCATCTTCAGTATTTTGAAATTAGAATTAAAATTCCACACTGTCAGTCCTTTGGAGCTCTGCTCATCATAATTTTAAATAAAACAGTTCCCTCAGGACGGGGCAAAACCTCTGAAAAGATTAATTTCAATTGTAAATTCTAATAATAGCAGTGTTAAGATATGTCCAAAAAAAAAGGAAACTGGAGCTCAATATGGCATAATGAGTTATAATAATGTAATATCTATTAAAGTATGTACTGGAAAACAAAGCTAAGCACTTTTAAATTCTAAGTCTGAACTGTGCAGTTAACTAAAACAATAGGTTTACAGCTGTATGTTTAAGTCTGTATATTATTGTTGGGCAAGTGACAGTATCCCTAGCTCAGTTATTTAAGTAAGGACGTGCAAGTGCTAAATCTGATTTATTTTTATCCAAGGAGATTTTTTAAAGAATTTTCAAGTTAATTTTGACTTGTGACATGACTTTGTAAGGGCAGACCTGCACTCTTTCACTCGTTTACTCTGTGAGTTTTACACTCTATATCACTTCCAAAAACTGGCTGCTGCAAGGGGACATTGGATGTCAGAAATGTCAATAACATTGCTTTGTTGCAACCAATTTATTTATAGCTTTTTTCATAAATATGAGCTGCAGTAGTTCAAGACACGCTTCTGCTTATCCTGGTAGTTAATGGCTTGTCCATAATGGCCACTTTGCATGAAGTCCTTTTGAAGAGGAATGGGACTTTTTATGGCATATAAAGGAGTATAAATAAGTAAACATAGGCGGCAAGGGTCACTAAATATAGCTTCCTGCTTCCATTAACTTTTCAGGGAGTTTTCTCTTGTTTTAAGCATCGTATGTGTAGCGTCCACCAACTCTTTCTAGTCGCTTTGCATGTGAATTTCCAGTTCTTCAGAAACTTTCCCTGTTCTGCAGTCAGAAGAGAAGTGTTCATTCCTGTATGCAATTCAGATGTATACATGTGGACCTTCCTCTTATTCTGGATTTTTTTATCAGAGTGAATTTTCTTCAAGGAGCTGGGAATTGGAAGCTTCTTGGCAGTGCAATTTTTCTGCCATCAGGTCTGTGCTGCTGGGGATAGACTGCTTCTTAATTACCTCATTTAAAGATAGCTTGGGTATCTCTGTCCCCCACTGAAGTCTATCATGTAGATATCTCCAAATCACTGAAGTATGTGAGGATTTTTTTACTTTTTTACCTTACCCATGTCCTCATTTTTATAGCTGGCCCTGTTGATTTCACCACTTTACTGGGCTGTGTATTTCTTTTCGTAAACATAAATGTTTACTTGATCTGCCCGTATTTGCACATTTTTTGATTGATAATTATTTTATGCCTTGTAGTACAAGTACTGTTGGGAAGACAATCTCAATTTTTATGATTTTCATTTCTGACTCAGAAGGTGATAGCATTCAAATTCTGGTTAGTAGTTGGTTGATGGAATTCTCCAGTTTGAGTTTCTACCAGATTTCGTGGATATAGGTGAGCTTATGTGAGCATAAAAGATGCTTGATATGTTAAATGTCTCAAAAACTGTATTTTAAAAAGACTCAGTTATTTGATGGGGTTTGCTTGGTAAATGTATACAAGAAATGTTATTAGATTATAGTTCAACTAAATTTAAACTTAGCATACTTTCAGTGATGAATTTACTCTAGTTCTTAATTTTTTTAATGTATAGCTTTGAGCTTTCAAATAGCACTTGATTAATTCAGGCAAGGAATTAATTAATTGAGGCTCCACTGAAGAAATGAATTAGTTTTCCTTCCTATATTTTGGGGCTTGTCCTTGGATGTATTAGTTTTGAATATCTGGTTGATGTTTATTAAATCATGATCCTGCTACCACAAAAATTGTGAAACTGGCACTTCAAGCCCCAATGCTGGTTGTAGAAACAGTTAATTTCTGCCTGCAAATCTGTAGGTTTAGCAGTAACATATAGTGTTTTTCATTTTATTATTATTTAATTCTGTATTAAAGAATTAAAATTTAATTAGAATAACACTTTATAAGATATAACTTCAGCTGAAAACCAAGTATATTGATAAATAATCCATGTTTGCTGGGTGGAGAGAGGAGGGGAGGAGAGATGGAGAGAAGGGAAAAAATGCTTAAGTGAACTGAAGTATTCTCAAAAGCCAGCTGAGTATTTGGTCTTCTCTATGAAAAGGAAATGTCTAAATCTAGTGGCTTAATTGTTTTTGGAGGTGATAGGTCCCCGGTACATTATACCTTTACATAGGAAACTGCTGCATAACAGACCAAAGAGGAGGACACTTTTCTGACTCTTCAACAAGAGTATGATGGCCTGATGCAAATAGAAAATACTATGACAGCTGTAAATCACAGCTTTGTAAGTAAGCAGAAGGCAGCAGTAGTCTCACTGGGGTTAGTGATTCCACTTTTTAGAAGTAAAATAGGGCTTGCAAAAAAATGTTTATCTTCAAGTTAGTCACAAAGCTTCATAAACTGGTGAAATGGTGAAGAGGTGGAGGGCAGAATACTCCCCTTTGTTGAATATTCTTTTAAAAATGTAATTATTTTCTTCAAATAAATCATTAAACTTTTATTTGGTTAATGCTGAGCTTGTTTTACCTGACTGCAAATTTGCTGATAAGACTATTTCAGTTTCAGGTTAAAAGTCAACATACATTCAAATATAGAGGAACTCTAATTGTCACTAATACAAAACACAAAGAAAGATGGTAGGTCAAGTTTCCTCTAATAAGCTGGCGAGTTCATACAGTTTCCATGCCAATGTGCCTTTTCCATAAGGCAAAAAAATATGACTTGGCTTCTGATGATGATGTTGATGTACTGCTTTATAAAAGCACATTATAGATAGCTCTACATTGATCGCTGGGATAGATAAGAGGTGGAAGATAGTGGGCAACAGTGTAAACGCCCCAAATGTAAGGATAGTGGTGTCATGTTGCAAACTACTAGCTTCATTTTTCTCCATCATTCAACCACCTAAGGAAGAACTGGAATTTTTGAACTGTAAGGAGGAACTGAGCATTCGAAACACACTAACTTGATGATTAAAGTAAACTGCCCTATACAATGCTTAAATTTATGTTTAAATCCTAATTTACATTTCTTAAATTGGAGGGTCAGATCAAACAATTCCATTAGAGGGCAGTAATACATGTAGGTACAATGTCTCATGTACTAAATATTTAGTTAATAGTCAGCTTCTTTATCACTGAGTTGGGTTCTGCATAATTTTTGCATTATTAGTGAAAAGAAAAATTAAGCTAAGACATTACATTAAAATAATGAGAAAGGTTTTGTAATATACAATAATGCACATCCTGTCATGTATTAAAAAACCAAAATGAGTATGGTGGAAATGATGCAAAATGTATGTAGCAGCTTTCAGCACTGTTGTATTCCAGCTAAAATGTCAACTTCGAAGTTGTTAGTTTTTCTGTGTTCTTTCTGAATTCTATGGTTTGTATATTGTATAACCAAATTTCTGGGAAGTTTATGGTTTGTTTTTTTTTAAAGCATCTTACTTTTGAAACTCTATTTTTCTTTATTTTATTTGCTTTAATGCTTAAGTCCATGTGCAGACTTTCTAGATTTCCAGACAAGGGATTGTAGAAACGTGCAGGCTTATTCAGGCACCTTATAATGATTAAGCATCAGTAATGTGTTGTGATTTGGCAATTATTTCTGCAAAAGATTAAGGGTTTTTTATGAATTGTATCTTCTGAGACATTTGATAATGAAATAAAAGCCATGAAAGCCTAACTGTTTAGATTCTAGTTTTATTCATACTCCCAACATTTTAGTTGGATTAATAGCTTTAAGCGTATGTACCTGACTAATATGGCTAGTTCAATTCATACCAGTTTAATACTTTACTGTACTGTATATGTTTCATCCAAGCAATACCGCAAACATACCATTTCTTTTTCCATTTTCAGTTGTGTTACTTGATACTACAGCTGTCCTCGGGGAACTGGGATGGAAAACATTTCCTTTAAATGGGGTAAGTCACTCACCGTTTTGGTTTTATTGTCTTGATTTTGGCATTCTGCCACTCTGGAAGTGAATGGCCATTATACCTGGGTGGATATTCTTGCTATGTCCACAGCAGAATAGACTTGTCAGAAAGATTTTAATTTTTCTCAGGTCTGGAGGAGCCTGTGTTGTGACTCAGAATAACAGATGTGAGAATGACATAAGTATACATTATTATACCCTTCTCTTGCTTTTCAGAGTGTTAAGAATCTGTCTTACTTTAAATCTGATTCTAACTGTTACACATCATAAAGTTCAATATTAAAAGTTCCTACACTGGAGGAATGTGTTATGACTACATTTTTTTGTGAAATAAAAGGAAAAATCGTTTTCCATTTTATATCTTGAAACAAAACTTTAATGATTTAAGTGAAGTTTAATATGGACTTTAGCATCTGGTGAAATGGTATCAGGTTAGCTAAATCAGAAAAACATTATAAACATGTTAACGTCATTAAATCAGTTTAAACATTTATAGAAGATATTTAAATAGTTTTGGTTTTTTCCTGCACTGACCATTCTATATTGTAGTTCCCTATTCCAGTTTAATGTCTTACATGGGTTCACTGTACTGTTAGTACAGATTGCCCGGAGGCGCTTGACATTGCGTACAGAGTGTTAGAAGTTGTCTGGTATACTTGGAGATGGTGTGACCAGGTGAGCGTGGGGAAGAGGAGCATTTTTACTCTTTGAAGTTCAACCATCAGTGTTTTGCCAGTGGCTACACTTTCAAAACCTGTCTTCTCTATCCATCTAGCTAATGCATGTAACAATATCAGAGGCGTTTGTATTTCACTTCTTAATTAAGATACAGTATACTGGAGCATTGAATACCTATTGTATCAGCTTCTAGTTCTGATGTCACTGTACACATTGTGCATCACTTATTTGTGTATTAGCTGGCATTATCTCTTAATTCTTGTGTATGAGGCATATAATTACTTGCTTCTCTGAAATATGCTCAGAAAATACTCTTTCTCTGAGTGAAAAATCTTTTTTCATTTTTAGCCATTTCATTTCTTGTGATCTGTTCCAGAAGGAAGCAGAAATTGTCTATCCTCAGCACCTTAATAATCCATTTTTATAAAATGCCCTCTGTGTGTCTGCCCTCCGGGATTTCAAGCAATGTGACATTTGTTAATCTCAGCCTATTTTCAACTTTATGGGTTACTCTTTCTCAGGGTTTTCTAGTTCTTTGTATCCCCAGACATAGTTTCAGTCTGTTACAGATACTTCTGCGTTTTACATTTTGCATGCAGTCTCATGCAATCTGAGTTACAATTCTGAAAGTTTTATTTCCTTCAAAAGTCCTAGACAAAGCAAATACTGTCATACGCTATGATGAGAAAATACAGCAAGGAATTTTTGCTTTAGCTTTGTGGTGAGCTCCATTGAATTGAACAGGGAGGCTGGCATTTAGAAAGCATACAAGATATAATTTCAGTTATTCTGTAAATTCTTAAAAGCTTTAGTTAGTTCAGTAACAATAACCACAATATACAAGCAGAAAGAAAACTGCCCTCAAAGTTGATTTAAAACATAGCTATTACAACACACCTGTTTTGGTTAGTCATACATACCCTTAACATTAGTTTTGCAGTATATTGAGGTTGTCGAGTGTTTTGGAACCTTTGCTGTGTTTTAAGAATTAGCTGCATATATTGGAATACACTGAGTTTACATTTGAATCAGTACTTGGGATTCAATTATTAGAGAAGAGAAAAGCAGTTTGTAGCATGAGGAAAACATACAGAATAAGGCTTCCTGGGACATAAAATAGACAGAAGAGGCTAGAGCGAAAACTGTGAGAGGAACTCCATAAATTAACTATGGAGAGGTAGTTAAGAGAAGTGTGCATGTGCTGTTAACTCAGGAAGAAAATATGTGTAATCTGTTGATGAATTAATCTGAGCTGTAAACAGAATAAAGATTCCTGTGTACTACAGCAAAGAAGGTTTTGAACAAACTTTTGGCAAGTTGCACAGGTGGTAAACACGATTTGGAGAAGGATGAAAGAACTACAGAAGGGTAGGGGTTGGAAGGGACCTTTGGAGATAATGTAATCTAACACCCCTCCCAAAGCAGGTCCACCTAGAACAGGTTGCACAGGAATGTGTCCAGGCGGGTTTTGAATATCTCCAGAGAAGGAGACTCCACAACCTCTCTGGGCAGCCTGTTCAGTGCTCTGTCACCCTCAAAGTAAAGAAGTTTTTCCTTATGTTGAGAGGGAACTTCCTGTGTTCTAGTTTATGCCTGTTGCCCCTGGTCCTGTTGCTGGGCACCACTGAAGAGAGTCTGGCCCCACCCTCTTTTTTTATTTCTCTCTTTTTATTTATTATTTTTTTATTTATTTATTATTTTTATTATTTCCCTCTTTTTATTGCCCACCCCTTAGATATTCATAAACTTTGATGAGGTCCCCTCTCAGTTTTCTCTTCTCCAGGCTAAACAGACCCAGGTCTCTCAGCCTGTCCTCATTAGGGAGATGCTCCAGTCCCCTGATCGTCTTCATAACCCTCTGCTGGACTCTGCCCAGTAGCGATAGAGACTATAAGATATTGGTCACATTCAGCAGGAGATGGCTGGATATGCATACAAACAAGGTCCTCCATTTCTCATAAAATTCCAGGAAAGGCTGCTGTGAGCAATAGGACCAAGTACCAGTGCTGCTGCACCTCTGAAACGGTGCTGAAAGAAGGAACAAAGTTTAGATATTTGAAGATACTGAAAAACTGCATAAAGCTATTAAAATATGAAAAGTTACATTACTTTGGCTTATAAAATATGAAGATATTAAAGTAAAAAAGTAAACTGGAATGTATTTCTAAACTGTTTCTATTTAAGTTATTCTGGGATACTGTACCTTCCACAAAGGTAAGAAGAAAATTGAGCTTACAATTGCTCATGTAATTAACAGAAGATGGCGTTTGTATGCTTCCTCATGTCACTTTTGCGTGCAATCTCTGAAACAAAGGGCCAGTGTTCCTGTTAATTATTACTTGATTCTTATTAAAATGTAAGGCAAAATAGTGCTTTTGGGGTCAGCTAATAATTCCCATTATACATACTGATTGACTAAAGAACAGTAAGACCGTTGTCTTTCTAAATCTTGCACAAACATCAGAGATGTTTTATGTCCACAGTGCTATCTAATCTGAGTCATTTATCTGTCCTAACAGAATTCATAATATGGGATAATTATTGGTGTGATTGAGATTATCACTGCAGAAATAAGAACCTATTTGTCCCATGATGGGCACGTCAGCATTTTCCCTTTTCCTGGATAGGAGTGACAGGTTTTAGTTTGGTGATGCTTTGATACAGGTTTTTGTTCAGATACTGACTAAATCTTACATGTTAATCAATTTTTTTTTCCCAAAATAAATGTGTGTGTGGTGTTTACGTGTGTAAGAAAAATGTCATTGACACTAACATTTCTGAGATTATAAGGATGGGATGATAGGTTTTCTTGAGACTGTGACATTAACAGAAGTCATTAATTTACTGGCATATTCAGTCACAAAGAACGTTTCCGTTAAATTAAATAGCAGCTGAAATATTAATGCTTGGGATTTGGATAATATTGAGTATGCCTCAGAGATTTTAAACTAACAGGCTAGGGTTGAAGTAGACGAAAAAAAATAGAAGGTATTCTTTTGGAATTTGCAGAACTTCAACCTTCACCACCAGGACTTTTTATTTATAGTAGATTCATAACATAATGTTTGCAAGCTTTCAGCAGTTTTGGTAACTTCTAGAGGTACCTACCCGAGCAAGTAAAGATACAACACAGTAGTTTTGTACGTGGCATTTGTATGCAATCCCATCATTTAGCTGCAGAGATGAGTCATGCACAACTGTGTTATCAATTCCTTGGTGATATAATGTGATTTTATTTTTTCATTTTCTTCTCAGTTATTTGTGCAACCTTCCTGAAGCATGAGAATACAATAGTTTTTCTTACAAATGTGCTTGCTTTATTTGCTTGACAGATTTTTTCCTTGTATTTTGAACAGGTAATAAATTGAGTGCTTAGAGCTACAAAAATGCAGCGTAAAACATTAATATCTTTGAGGTCAATAGAATCAGCTTTTGTTGATTGAGTTCCAATTTAGCTTCTCAGTGATGGGCTGTCTAAAATTTCTACTTTAATAATGGACACATTTGATACTTCCTCTGTTCTTTGGGCTACAGTTCAAAATGACCGATTGATTTATGAAAAAGCATATGCTATGGAATGAAAGTACATCTTTACTCAACAAACTGTCACTCCATAACCTTGAAAATGCACAACAAGTTTTTATTGATTGGTACAAAAAATGGGAAGGAGCCCCTTCATAGTTATCAAAAGAGGATGTGAGTGTGAGCTAGGGGGCAGGCCAGTCAAGTTCTTATGAACCGTTATCCAGGGTTCCAGCTGAAGTCTGTTTGCTGACCTTGAGGACAGTATTATTTGTCTTAGGTTTTCTCACGACACCCTGAGGTGCTGTGACTGTTAAAAGGGCAGGTTTTTTTCTAGGGGATTAAGAACTGTTTAAGTGGTTGATAAGGTTTTGACAATTAGGGAGGAAAGGAAAAAAACCTGAAAGCTTAACTGAAAGGTAGTGGTCCACGACCTTCATTTATCCATTAGCAGTACTACTAATAAAATAATGTACCTTAAGCAACTCCGGTTGTTGGGGTTTTTCCTTCTGACTTTAATGCAACTTTGTTTGTTATTTTTTAAAAAAATATTTATTTCCCATTGCATTAAGAAATGTAACACAATTTTGTGAGCAAAGTTTGCTCATGAGCTGTGGTTTGGAGACTATTGTCATAAGGGCCTGTCTATTCCTGAAAAACTTCTACCATAAGTACTGGTACTTAACTCTATGAATGCCTTATTTTGTATAAGCTGAATCTGCTTTGTAACTGTTAATTTGGAATACAGTGTTCTGTATTAATTAGTAATGACAAAATATTCTGCTTCTAACATAAACCTAAATTTTAACTTGTATGTAGCCACTTCATAAGCTCCAGAAACATTTTAAAATTACTATAAAAGAAGGGCAAGGTGACTCATAACACAAAGCTGTGAGAAATTATTTACATGTAGAAGAGGCTCGTACAAGCTACCTTGACTTGTCATAGTAGACAAAACATATAGCCTCAGCAGTAAAGAGCCTCCTAGAAGTCCTCTAAATTATTTGACAGCTATGTGAGTGATAAAACTATTTTAATCCCAGTTTCTGCAGTTATTTAAACAGCTTCCTTGTCAATTGGTAATTTTCCTATTGATTTATTCACAGAAGTAATTCTCTTTTAAATATCTTCTTTCTTTTAAATCTTTTAAGATTTTTAATAACTATCGTTAATATACAGGTTTAGGAGTTTTTCTCTGTTATGAATTTGTTGAGACTGAACTTGTCAAAGTACTGATTTTTTTTTTCCCTACCAGGCTGATTATTTTACCCTCTCTGATAAAATAATTGTTTTACACTATATGCATCAATCAACAATTCACTTTTTAGCTGCTTCTTAGCTAATTAGAAGACATTTCTATAGTTTATGGTAACACATTTTTGAATGGCTTAGTACTGTTTTTCACCAGTACTCACTTACTACTCCTTTTTATGTTGTAATCAGAGATGATACTGGGGTTTTCCAGTGCCAACCTGCAAACATTTCTTCCAATGTAACTGCATCCATCTTCACCTTCATTTTTTAACTGATATCTCTGAAGGTGATCTCCAATATGTCTTGGAACTTTCTTATATGGTATTTAAGATTTTTAGCTATTAATTTGCTTAAGTAGATTGATTATTTTTTAGAATTCTCCCAATTTCCTTTGAAGTCACATAAAACCAAAACAATTCTAACGAGAGAGAAGCTTAGGCTTATTCCTTTATTAAAACCACCAATAAACAAAGCAATCAGCAAAAAAAGTAGAACTCTACAATACAAAGTCATTGGATTCATAAAGAGTAGAAAACAGTGTAAGAAGTTAGCTAAGAAAGTTAACTTTAAAAAAAGAACAAAGAAAGGCAGTATGAATTTACTGTGTGAAATGATAATACAAGTATCGGGTTCAGCTTTAGGCACAACATACACAATATAGTAAGAAGGAGTATAAAGTGGGGAAATAATAAATGAAAGAGAACAGAGCAAGTAATGTGAAAGTGGTAAAAGCAAGATAAGCAAGTGTCTGAGATATAAGACTAAGATGTGCATAGTGAAATCGCTAATACACAAACAGAAAGTGAGGTTAGAGCATTAAACATGCTCAGGTAGCAGTATGGCATCATAAGAAAAAGGTAGGGAGTGTTGGTAGATACGGTGATAACTCGGTCTCAACATGCATTTCATATTACCTTGTTATCTACAAGCAGAGAACTACATTTTACAAAAGGTAACAACAAATAGTACAGATTACAGCATGAAAGAAATGCAAATTCTTCTAACTATACTTCCCAGTCATTTGAATTTGTCTATGAAATAGAAACCAGGTAAGTTATGTATTTGTAAATATATAAATTTGCATATCTACACGGTCACTTCAATATTGATTTAAAGGATGACTGTGATTTGAACATTTCATGTAGCAGTGTGAATTACAATATCATCAGTACTTCTAATCTTCACTTTTAATACTGTAACTATTAGAAATCAATAGATATTTAAATTCTTTATGACCAGAAGGAGCAATTTATCAGATTTCCCTTATATCAGGGGCTGTAAGATTTCAAGACTTGCCTTTGTGTTTACTCAGTAACAAGTATTTCACTGAAGTATATCTTTTTAAGAGTATATATTTCTTACCAAGAAACCATAATTTCATAATTTCTGTAATTTCACAGAATCACAGAATGTTCATGGTTAGAAGGGATCTTTGAGATCATCAAGTCCAACCAAAAAAAAAAAACATCAAAAAACCGAACAAAAAAAAAAAAACCCAAACAAAAAAACCACCAAAACACCACACACCACGCCCACCCACAAACAGACACAAACCAACAGGGCACTAGAGCATGCCCTGAAGTGCCACGTCTACACATTTCTTAAATACCTCCAGGGATGGCGACTACACCACCTCCCTGGGCAGGCTGTTCCAGTGCCTGACCACCCTCTCAGTAAAGTAATTCTTCCTAATATCTAATCTAATCCTCCCCTGCCGCAACTTCAGACCATTTCCTCTGGTCCTGCCATTATTCCCTTGGGAGAAGAGGCCAACACCCACCTCTCTACACCCTCCTTTCAGGTAGTTGTAGAGGGCAATGAGGTCCCCCCTCAGCCTCCTCTTCTCCAAACTAAACATGCCCAGTTCCCTCAGCCTCTCCTCATATGACTTGTTCTCTAGACCCCTCACCAGCTTGGTGGCTCTCCTCTGGACACGCTCCAGCAGCTGAATGTCCTTCCTGTAGTGAGGGACCCAGAACTGAACACAGCACTCGAGGTGAGGCCTCACCAGTGCTGTGTACAGAGGCACCATCACTGCCCTACTCCTGCTGGCCACGCTATTCCTGATACAGGCCAGGATGCTGTTGGCCTTCCTGGCCACCTGGGCACACTGCTGGCTCATGTTAAGCCGGCTGTCCACCAATACCCCCAGGTCCTTTTGTGCTAGGCAGCTTTCCAGCCACTCTTCCCCAAGCCTGTAGCGTTGCCTGGGGTTGTTGTGACCAAAATGCAGGACCCAGCACTTGGCCCTATTAAACCTCATCCCGTTGGCCGTGGCCCATTGATCCAACCTGTCCAGATCCCTCTGTAGAGCCTGCCAACCCTCAAGCAGATCAACATTCCCACCTAGTTTGGTGTCATCTGCAGACTTACTGAGGGTGCACTCAATCCCCTTATCTAGATCATCAATAAAGATATTAAACATGACTGGCCCCAAGACTGAGCCCTGAGGGACACCACTGGTGACCAGCCGGCAACTGGATTTCACCCCATTAATCACAACTCTCTGGGCACGGCCATCCAGCCACTTTTTTACCCAGTGAAGAGTACACTTGTCTATGCCATGATTCGCCAGCTTTTCCAGGAGAACGCTGTGGGGGATGGTGTCAAAGGCCTTACCAAAGTCCAGGTAAACAATGTCCACAGCCTTCCCCACATTGAGAAGGTGGGTCACATGGTCATAGAAAGAGATCAAGTTGATTAAGCAGGACCTCCCTTTCATAAACCCATGCTGGCTGGCCCTGATCCCTTGTCTGCCCTGCACTTGCCATGAGAGCTCACTCAAGATGATCCTCTCCATGATCTTTCCCGGTACCAAGGTCAGGCTGACAGGCCTATAGTTCCCCGGATCCTCCTTCTGGCCCTTCTTGTAGATAGGTGTCACATTGGCCACCCTCCAGTCATCTGGTACCTCCCCTGTTGACCAGGATTGTTGATAAATAATGGAGAGAGGCTTGGTGAGCTCTCCTGCCAGCTCCCTGAGTACCCTTGGGTGAATACCATCCAGCCCCATAGACTTATGCGTGTCCAGGTGCATAAGCAAATCATTAACTACTTCCTCCTGGATTATGGGGGGGTTGTTCTGTTCTCCATCCTTATCTTCCAGCCCAGGAGGTGGAACACCCTGGGGGTAGCTGGTCCGACTATTGAAGCCAGAGGCAAAGAAGGCATTAAGTATCTCAGCCTTCTCCTCGTCCTTGGTCGCAATGTTTCCCCCCGCATCCGGTAAGGAATGGAGATTCTCCCTGACTCTCTTTTTGTTGACGTATTTATAAAAACTCTTTTTGTTGTCCCTTATATTAATGGCCAGGTTGAGTTCCAGCTGGGCTTTTGCCGTCCTAATTTTTTCTCTGTATAACCTAACAAGATCTCTGTACTCCTCCTGAGTTGCCTGTCCCTTCTTCCAAAGGTGGTAAACCCTCCTTTTTTCCCCCTAAGTCCCATCAAAAGCTCTTTGTTCAACCAGGCTGGCCATTTTCCCAGCCCTTTAATTTTGCGCCTCACGGGGACAGCCTGCTCCTAGGCCTTTAGGATTTCCTTCTAGAAGAGCGTAATAATAATTGTGTAATAACTTCTCTCTGTAATTTGTTCCATTGATTAATTAGATCTCTGTTTAAAAAAGGGTTCCTACTTGTCTGATTCTTCTTTCTCAGCCTCATGCTCTATCTAAATTGGTGAAGTCTTTCATTGCTCCTCCTCCTGCTTCTCCAAAGTTGAAATCATTGTGTGGTTCTTTTTTGAAAATATGGACACGAGTATGTAGTATTTACAGACAATTTCATTATTTTCTGCAGTTAGAAATCATCATGCCACTTTACTGTTCTCCTGTTTAACCATCAAAGAGAAGAGATCCCACTAGGCTTTCTCACTAACATAATAATATTGGGAGCTCACATTCAGTTGGTTATCACTGTGACTCATAATCGTCTTCCAGAACTGCAGTTTTATATCACATAGCAATCTATCTGTTAGGTAAAAGTGGCATTTCCACTCCTAGATATGTAAATATACATCAACCTTCAATGAGTGTTCCTGACCAAAATATTTATATCATTCTGTGTGACTTTCGTGTTCTAAATATTTACCAAAGCATTTATCTTTGAAAAGTCTCATTAGAAAAACCTTAACAGTGTTTCATTTTTATAGCTAAAATATTATATTCACGATGCTATATGACTATATGATGTATGATAGTATTTCCTAGTCTCTGTAATCTCTGCTTGAATATTGTAAACTACTTTTAATCATGCATCACGGGACACCCAATATATTGCCTGAAAAAGGTCATAGCATGTTATGTTCACTAAACTGTCTTTATAAACACTGCTTAGGGTCATGATTTGTGGGGTGAACAAGATACTTTAGGGCACTTAAATCAGAATTAAGACATCTAATTGTATTTATAGGTTCTTATCTGCTCTGTGGTTGGAGAAGTGTGACTTAGTGAACAAGACATAGTAGTTCAAAGACATACTCTGCTTCTTAGTATGGCATATCATGGTGGATTAACCCCAGCCAGCAGCTAAGCCCCTGCCCAGTCACTTACTTACTCCTACCCAGTGGGATGGGGGAGAGAATTGGAACAGCAAAAAGTTGTGGGACAGGATAAAGGCAGTTTAGTAAGTTGGGGAAAAAAACTGTGATGCAAAGGCACTCCTTCACCACCTCCCACCAGCAGACTGTTGCCTGTCCAATTTCCAAGCAATGACTACTTTGAAAAAACTACCACCATTATGCCCCTCAGCTTGATTGCTGAGCATGACACTATATGGAATGGAATATGCCTTTTGTCCGTCTGTGTCCCCTCCCCACCTATTGCTCACTCCTAGCTTAGACCTTGAGAGAGCAAAGTGAGAAACAGAGATGGCCTTGATGCTGTGCAAGCACTGTTCAGCAACACTTACAACACGTGGTGTGTTATCAGCACTGTTTTGGTCACCAGTCTAAAACACAGCACCATACGGAAAACTATGAAGAACATTAACTCTATGCCATTCAGACCTGGTAAATGTAATTGAAGTTGTGTGAAAGTCAATAGGAAAAAATTTCAATTCCAAAAAATTACTCCTCTCTGAAGATGTTTCACTGTTATTTCAAGCAAATAGTAGAAACATAGAATTATTTAGGTTGGAAAAGACCTTTAAGATCATCAAATCCAACCATAAACCTAGCACAGCCAGAACCACCACTAAACAATGTCCTTTACCACATCTAGAGGCCTTTTATGTACCTCCAGGGATGGTGACTCAACCACTTCCCTGGGCAGCCTGTTCCAATGTTTGATAACCCTTTCAGTCAAGACATTTTTCCTAATATCCAATCTAAACCTCCCCTGGTGCAACTTGAAGCCATTTCCTCTTGTCCAATTGCTTGTTACCTGGAAGAAGAGACCAACCCCCACCTCTCTACAACCTCCTTTCAGGTAGTTGTAGAGAGCGATAAGGTCTCCCCTCAGCGTCTTTTTCTCCAGGCTCAACAATCCCAGTTCCCACAGCTACTCCTTGTCAGACTTGTTCTCTAGAGCCTTCACCAGCTTTGTTGCCCTTTTCTGGACTCAATGTCTTTCTTGTAGTGAGGGGCCCAAAACTGGACACAGTTCTCAAGGTGCGGCCTCACCAGTGGCCAGTGCAGGCAGATGATCATTTCCCTACTCCTGCTGACCATGCTGTTCCTGTTACAAGCCAGGATCCTCTTTTGGCCACCAAAAGAGGTTTTGGTGGTTTTTGGCCGCGTGGGCACACTTTGAATAGTCTGTGGAACAGTGAACTGCACCATGTGGAGAGATATTGCAGAAATAGCAAGAAGCAAAGTTTTAACTAAGACCAGAGAACATTTTTGAGAAAAAATACATCCAATTGTCTGAATTCTTGCCTCTATTACAGCAGTTCAACTGCAATAAATATACGTAGTTACATCTATGAAAGCTCACCAACAGGATTTCAGAGGTGTCACGGAGGCTGTAGTTTTCATAACAAGTTTAACAGAAGGTAGGGATTTAGTTGTCAGAACATTTTACAGGGATGAAGGAAAAAGAAGGAAGCTAATCAGATTTTCACACAATGTGGGGAATTTACAGAGATAACATTAAGTAAAATATTTGAAGTCACGTATTTGAGCTGTAATTTGGACATAATCAGACACCATGCTCTGCAATGCCATATTTAGAATCCTTTTTGATGGTCAAGACATATTGTATGAGGGAAAAGATAAACTGGGGGGTATTTTTTGAGATTAATTTCTATCTGCAGGGATTAAACAATTAGGGATATCCAAGATCTAGTAAAATGTCTGGGAAAGCTTTTCTAAAGGAATTGCTGTTGCTACTATAAGATGACTTGGGTGTGGGAGTCAAATTTCCATGTTTCTTTTAGGAGCATCTCTTAGAGCATAAAAGGTTCTCTTGGAAACTGTAGGTATGTCCCTGGTACTTTCAATGTCTAAGTAATTTGGTGCATGCCTGAATTTTTTTTTTTTTTG
The DNA here is from genome assembly GCF_964106895.1 of Numenius arquata. Taxonomy (NCBI): domain Eukaryota; kingdom Metazoa; phylum Chordata; class Aves; order Charadriiformes; family Scolopacidae; genus Numenius; species Numenius arquata. The sequence continues at coordinate 24,243,225 of NC_133576.1, forward strand.
CCTGTGGTTCCTGTTAAAGTGGCAAAAACATTAATTTGCCTGCATGTGTGACCTGAAAACCCTGGCCAGAGAATTAGCTGTGACTATGCTGGGAATTTGAGTATCTATTGGATGAATGAAGGGTTACCAGAGCATGTTCCTTCTCATATGGTTAAATTCACAAAATGTACCAGGCACTATGAAGAAGAGATATTATTTGTCATCCTCATTTTTTTTTGTACATACATTTGGGCAGTATCCTCATTATTTTTCTTTTGGTTTTGTGTGAAACATCTAATTACAGATTCCACAGAGGATAGTTATTGGCAAAATACACCGTTGTGTTCTTATTTGGATATTGCAAACACATTAGGGCCCATTTGTGCTTGCCAGTGTGCAGTCACGGATCTAAAGCATTGATAGCCTAAAGAATGAGATATAATTTTCTGTAAATTAGAAAAAACAACCCACTTGTAGGAAAGCAGATATAATGAAGGAGGAATGTAAATGTACTGGAATGGTTCAGTACAGAACAGCTATATACTTAAATAGTAATCTGTAATAGTAAAGCAATACTAGTCTCTAGACTGCTCAACCAAAAGCAATTTATTGTATTTTTAATGGATTATGTAATAAGTCTGAACTTTATGATAGTTATGCTGCATATACTTTTTCCATTATTTTTCCATTCCTGTTTAATTTAGATGGTGTTGTATACAAATATATTCCTAGTAAAAGTAAAATTTCCTGTATATAGCTGGAACTATGGGCCACCTGCAAAGCATGAGCATTTTTCTTACTGGTTTTCTAGATGGATGACCTCTTATTAGGATATAAAGCTAGGAGCTTGTCATCTCCATTTCATCCTCCATGAGTATTCAAATATTTAACATAAAACATACCAAGCCACACAGCTGAAATTCAAGTGTATCAACTTAATAATGGAACAATATGATCCTTAATGAGTTGGGCTCTTTATTGGTGAAGATCAAACTTCCCCAACTCCCTCCTCACACAAAATACTCTTTGATTTCTTGCTTGACTGTATGCTTTCGTGACTGTTAAGCACTCTTGGGTTTTTGGTTTTGTTTTTAAAATCACTTTTGAATACCATCAGGAACACAGTGAAGAAAAGGAAGCAAAGCAGACAGTCTTGGAATCCTTGATGCAGAGAAGTGCTATTTAAAATACAAACCTTTTTTTCATTAAAAACTTTGTTTGTACTTTGGTTAGAACCTGTCTATGCACTCAGTTCCCAGAAACTGCCAATCAGCAAATGTAACACTATTTACTTCATTTTCTTGGCATGCTGATTTTTAATGTATCTTGTGTAATGCATATCCTTTAATTATAATGCACAAAGAAAATTGATTATTTTTTCAATGTATGTTTTATATTATATAGCAAAAGAGGGCTCAGAGTAGCAGTAGCAGTATTTATATTTTCTGTTATGTTCCTGCTGGTAGGTATGAGAAACACTTTAAGTAGCGGAGCACAGTAAACATTTGACTTTTTCAGTTGTGCAGCCCCACAAAATGTATGCTAAATCCTGTATTGTTTTTTCAAAAATATGTCAGTTGGAAGTTAAAATAAATCAGAGCACCACACATGGGTTGCACATCTGTGTACTGAGTGCATGAAAAATAGCTTTTAAGTCTTTGTAGGTTTCACATTCATATCTTGCATTCAGAAGTTTACAATATCTTGGGTTGGCAAAAGTGGCAGTAAGAAAAAAGTATAATTTAGTGAAAATAAACAGAATCTTGCCTTTTTCTGTAGAGAGAGAAGCATATTTTCAGAAGGAAACATACTGGGTTGAGGGAGGAAGAATGATTCAATTAAATTGCATGGGATATATTTTCAGCAGTGTTGAATTACAGAATCTTTATGGTTTCTGCCAACAGGTAAATACTCTGAAATGAAAAAAATTCACTCATATCTATTCCCAATTAAATATAATATTGTTCTGATATAATTTAGCATTCGCTGTGCACATACATGAGGCTTTGAAGAATGTCAAATTGAATGTTGCCTTCATTAAAAAATAGTGGAAAAGAAAGGAAAAAAGGAATATGGAAGAAAAACAATATTTATGGAAATACTATGTGCATACCGAACATATCTTTACCATCTGAACCATTGTATTTTTAGAGACTAAAACCACTATAATGAACTCATGGGAAATACTCCTTGGAATTCCTATGTGCTTAGTAAATGGTCTCCTAAATGCTTAAGCACTTGATAAATATCCAGGTATTCTGAAAAGCTATCTCTCTGGATTTTTTAAAGCCATAAAAATATTTCTTTTCCAAGAGAAAAAGACAGAAGTGGCAGGAGCAAAAGATGCTTCACTGCCTCAGGACCAGTTGCTGCTTTTTACTCATGTGCTGTATTCAGTAATTGAAGGAAACACTAAGCAAACTGCTGCCTTCTTTTTACCATTTTTAATGACAGGAATAATTTATTTTCTAAAAGTGGATCTTCTATGTATAATGAATCATAGAATCATAAAATGGTTTGGGTTGGAAGGGACCCTAAAGATCATCTAGTTCCAACCCCTGCTGCCATGGGCAGGGACACCACCTTCCACCAGATCAGGTTACTCAAAATCCCATCCAGCCTGAGCTTGAACGATTCCAGGGATGGGGCATCCACAACTTCTCTGGGCAACCTGTTTCAGTGTCTCACCACCCTCACCGTAAAGAATTTCTTCCTAATATCTAATCTAAATCTCTCCTCTTTCAGTTTAAAACTGTTACCCCTCGTCCTATCGCTATACTCCCTGATGAAGATTCCCTCCCTGTATCTCCTGTAGGCCCCCATGAGGTACTGGAAGGCTGCTATAAGACTTCTCTTCTCCAAGCTGAACAACCCTAACTCTCTCAGACTGTGTTCCTGGGAGAGGCCTACATTTTCCCTAGTCTTCCTTTTATCACTGACATACTTATAGAAGCTTTTCTTGTTGCCCTTGGTGTCCCTGGCCATATTTAACTCTGTCTAGGCTTTAGCTTTCCTGACCTGATGACTAGCTGCTCGGACAGTTTTTTTTCTGTATTCCTGCCAGGATACCTGTCCTTGCTTCCACCCTTTGTAGGCTTCCTTTTTCTGTTTGTGATTGTTCAGGAGCTCCTTGTTCATCCATGCAGGCCTCCTGGTGGTTTTACCTGACTTCCTCTTTGTTGGGATGCATCGCTCCTGAGCTTGGAGGAGGTGATCCTTGAATATTAGCCAGCTTTCTTGGGTCCCTCTTCCCTCCAGGGCTTTACCCTATGGTACTCTACCAAGCAGATCCCTTAAGAGGCCAAAGTCTGCTCTCCTGAAGTCCAGGGTATTGAGTTTGCCTTGCACCCTCCTTGCCACTCTAAGGATCTTGAACTTCAACATCTCATGGTCACTGCCTTACTTAACTCCAGAGTCTCTCCAGATGTGACTGGTCTTTCGTCTTCACTCTGCAGAGCAGTGAAGCGGTTCTGCAAGGGCACCTCAAGCTTCGGGGGAAGTCTCTTCCTCCTGCTGGTCCTTGCCGTTGCAAGCTTCCCTTCTTCTGGGTTATTGGCCCCTCTCCCTTCTGTGTGTGTTGGTGGGCGAGTTTTTGGTTGGTTGGCTGTGGATCCACTGAAGACTGTGCTTGGAACCAGCTATCTAACTCCTTCTCAGCCTCCCTGATGGTATGCAGACTTCTCACCGCCTCCTGCAGCTCAGCCACCTGTGGCAGGAGGTCCTCTACCCGGGCACACCTTTTGCAGACAGGTCTGCCACCTATCGCTGCCCCAGGAGAAATATTGAGGCACCTCTCGCAGTCTCAGGTCTGCACTGCAGACTTTGCTCTCAGATGAGTGCCCACCATTCTGCCTTGAGGGTCAGGTAGGATGAGTACCCTTGACCTGTGCAAATGGTCACGAACAGTGCCCAGTTGCTGGGTTATGTGTACTTAAATGAAAAGGAAAGAATTAATATATCCTTAATGATTTGCAGTAGCCTGAACTTATATTAGAAGCCTTTACTTAGAATCATCAGAAAGTTTAAAAAACAAAACAAAACAAAAAAGATCCCAGCTTTACTTCTGAAGCTTTTACAGATGTTTAAATGCTTTGAATGAATTTTGAAGTTACAGAAAAGTAACCAATTTATCAAGAAATCTGCAAAGCTGAAGCATTCTCTAAGCCTCTTTTGAATACTTAAGCACACACATAGTTCCCTTTGCAAATTGCAGTAAATCATTTGTGTTCTGATGGTGCTTTAAATTATGCAATGTAACATGGGTACCAACAGTTTCAACAGTTGTAAGATGGAAAGACTGTAAAGGAATAGTTTTTCTGCTCCACTGGAACTCTCACCAAGTGGATCTTAGTACAGCAATTAGGATCAGTTTGGGGCACAATTAAATACCGCTCTACTTCCCAGAGGTTTTTCCCTTGTGATGCTGAGACAGAGTTTTCCATTTCTTTTTGAGAAAGTGTGGAACCAAAAAGGATTCTATCACTACCATTTTGACATTACCTGCAATCTTTATGTTAGTTGCAGTCCTCAAGGGCTTAATACACTTGGTTTTCTTCCTTGTAGGCGGAGACAGAGTTTTCTCCCTGCTTTTCCTTGCTCCATTTCTTTTTCTTTGTCTGTATTTTATTTTCTGTCAAAAGGTTCCTGTTTTACCAGCTTCCTCAGTGACATGTCCTTCCTTGTCTATGAATTCATGCTAAAAACTCGAGTAGACATACAGGCTATGACTATTGCTAGCTAAATGATGGCCAAGAGGCAGTAGTTAGTGGAGTAGTGTTGGATTGTGTACACTCCTTGCCTATTGACTTCCTCCTTGCTGCTTTGAAGTGATCCCATTTACTGTCTTTAAGAAAAATCTTCCATGAACTCAGGGCTGAGATGAGGTCCTGGACCTCTTATAAACCTTGGAGTAGTAAAACTAAATCTGAGGCTACTGAAAAAAATTACTCCAGCTGTCCTAAAAGAGTGGTGTTGAAGAAATTCTTCTCTGCTCTCTTTGCCAGTTGGTCTCTGTCTCTAAACCTCTAGTACAACACTTGAGCTTGAAAATTCTTCTCTGAGGAACAATTAACATTTAAAGTGTGCACCAATTGCCAGTCTAAAATATAAAGAATTGAAAACTTAGGATTTAAGAAGAGGCACTTTACACAGTAATTTGCACACATGATTTAATGTGCATACCCTGCAAAGGGATCCAAACAAGTACAGAGGCCTTTACCACATGGATTATGTATTTATGTAAGCAGTCATAGCAGAATTGGGTACTCTTCACATATTTCTAATAAACTGCTTCAAAAAGTGGAAAGTAGATAATTTGTAGATATGTTTATTGACTGCTAATAAGGAAACAGTCATTTTTAATAATCACAATTTTGTGAAGAACAAAATTGAAAGAAACTCAGTAGAAAATCCAGGCGTTTATGATTAATAATTATAACTATATTTCAGATTTAAGAGGATAATCCTTCCCTATTGTATTTAATCAAAAGGATCCCTTCTTAAGAGTTTAAAACATAATATGTGACTTGCAGAAATAAATTGAAAGATCACAAGTGCTGTTGAGATGTAGAACAACATTTGAAGAATGCAGATGTTCTAGCTAACTTTTGTTTTGTTTTGTTAAGACAAGCGTATAACCTTGAAATGAACCGAAATGGATGGTCGAACTTGGCAAAATGGTATGGATGTCCTTTACATTTCTGGAGGCTTGAAGATCTTGTGGGGTTTTTTTAGAAACAACCAAAAGTTTTCCAGTGGACACACTCAGACAAGATGAAGGTGGAGGTGAAGCTGCCTCTAATGTTGGAGAAGAATCTTATCAACCAGATCTGTTTAAAAAAACAAATCAATAAAGACTCCCAAAAAAGGCTATCGCTAAATGGAAGAAATACAGATGAATTCAACTAGCAACAGTTATTTTAAGAAGTCTTTTAATATTTTTTTGGAATTGACTAGTGTTAAAAAACTGGGCATATTGCAGAGTAAGTAAAAAAAAGAACGAAAAAGTAGCAAAGTTTAAGTTAGCAGACACAACAGCTAAATTATGTGTTGATATGCTTAATATGGCCTTGTTCAGTGTTTTCTCTGCATGTCTTTTAGTACTTTTTGTCAGCTTTCCAGACTATAAGGAATACTCCCAATTTCCTAATTTTTCTCAAGGAAGAGCTCGGGTTTTTTTTGCCTCTCAGCTAACTGATACATAGATATTTTTGCATTATGCTTATCACTAGTAAGTCATGAAGTGGTGAGCATTAGGCATCTAATTTACACTATAAAATTTGGCTAGCAATGTTCAACTTACTGTACCATAGATATTACTGCATATTCACATGGCGTCATGGTATGTCAGAAGAATGCTACTAATAATTTTATATCAAAATAGTTTAAAAGGCAGATAGAATTCATTATTAACAGTAGCATAACTAAGGAGATTGCTTTGGTTCCCCGTTTCATGTAGGATGGCTAAGGGGATTGACTTTAGCTCCCTGATTCTTGCCATGATGATTAAGGGGATTTGTTTAAACACCCCATTTCATGTGGTATAGCTACTATAAAAGGATTAGTTTTGGATTCCACTTTCACGTGGGAAAGCTAAGGGGATTAGCCTTAGCTTTTCATTCCATGACACAATAACTAAGGGCAATTGCTTTTGCTGCCAATGTGGTTGCATCAAGATTTTTCTTGCCTTTTCTGTTCTTGGTTTTCCTCTGTTCCTACTGCCCAAAGTCATTTTACTTCAGGCTTTCTGCCCTGCAATTAGAAGGCCCATGGCCCATTCTGAACTTTTTATCCATTCAGAGAAATCAATGAAAAGTAATTAAATTCCATGTGGTTTTGTTCTCCTCCTCATTGAAACTCAAATGTTAGTATTTCTTTGGATAAAATCAAGTGTAGCAATTGCCATAACCATCACACTGTGATCAATTTAAAGCAGTATTTGATTTCTGACAATGAACATGACCATGAGCTTCAGCTGTAGATGAAGGACTTGTAGGACTATTTACACTACTTGTTGGAGCAAAACTGCAGAATCTCGAGCAAGTCCAATGAAGGTATCAGCTGAGCCACAAGTAGGGTAGCCAATTCAGTGGGCACCAAATCCAAGCACACAGGCACTCCAGAAGGACAGGATTTGTTACCTAGGGAGCAAAAGCCTAGACTTTATGGCTCTCAGAAACTCTCCTTGTGTTTCTGCACAGCACTGCTTCTGTGAATATACCAGTTCAGTAGAAAAAGCTCCGAGGCCTTTGTACCCAATTGCATTGTGCAGCTAGCACAAATTAATATTTTCAAACCACTTAGACAAATGAGATGTCTATATGTAAATTCAAAACAAGTACTTCATGCACAGCTAATGAATTTATGTCTATGCTGTTAAATAAACCAGGATCTGTGCCCTGGCTTTGAAGGCAGGTGTCTCCACAAAGCAATTTTAAGTACTTACTCTTACCTGAGTCTCTGTCTAGGGGATGAACAGTTTTTAGTCTATAAATCTGGAAAGTAAGGAGCTTCCTTCTTTGGCAATCTCTTTTCATATCTTTTTTATTGTTATTTATTTGTGTAGTGGAAGTGCTTAAAAACTTAGGGTTTTTCCTTCCAAGCGCTTTAACTTGGCCCTATCTTTAAAGGTATAGCTATTTCTTTTGAAGTGGCGTGCTTAAAGTTAAAAAAAGTGTTTAAATTCTGTGAAGAACTGGCCTTGTATATCCGTATTGTGTCAGAATACAAATGTATGTAAGCAATCAGAAAAAAACAGATGTTGGCAGTTTAATAACCATTAGCTTACTACAGGCCTCATCCATACCAGTTGCTGGGAGAAGTCCCTGTCTGACATGCACTACCGAGATGCACCATGCCCAGAAAATATCTAGAGGAGTTGCTAGTTGGCAAAGACCAAAGCCACACTGGAGGCTCTACTAACTAATAAGAAATATGGATAATAGTGCATGAGTGTTCGAAATCTACTGCCCTAGCCCTGTCTACTGTACTAGTACAGACATGTCCTTAGGGACAGTATTCTTAAGAGAATACTTGCAAAAACATATGTTGTTTTCCAGTTTTGATCCTCCACAATGGAATACGGCAGAACTATTTCAGCAGCTACCTGCTGCTGTTATTAGCTATCAGCTCAAAAGCTGGGTATTTCTGTTATGTGTGCGGTCACTTCAGTCTTATATATAAAGTCACGATTGTATATGAACATGAGAGATGTGCAAAGAGATACACACTCCTCGAGGATTGTTTGTGCTTAGATCTGATACATGGAGTTGTACAATTACCTGTTTTGAAATTACAGCACATTCTGGAATTTCTTTTGCACTTTGTGCAACTCAGTAGAACTCAGCGTTTGAATTTGTTCCTTCAGTGCCCTAACTCAGCTTTAAATTTCTAAGGCTCTTTTGCTGTGACACTTTGCCCTTTGCCTCTGAAAATAAAATGCAACAAAATAATTAGAAAAGAAAGCTGATTTTGTATGAAATTTTGCACCTTTCTGAAAAGAAAAAAGGAAAATGCAATGGAGAAGTTCTTCCAGAAACACTAGCGTGCCAAATACTGTAGTAGATCTTGAATCTTGTATGGAGTAGATAGTAGTATGTTAAGACAAACATGCAGCAAATGACCTTAGTAAAAAATAAAATTCTCTGCTATGTATTTGAGGTAGCCGTGCTATGAGAAATTTGGCTTTAGCTCAAGCCCAGGTGATTTACCTGCAGGATAGGATCAGTGTCTGATGAAGATGAAAACAACTTAGATTTTTTTTTTTTTCCCCATTTGGGTCAGTGCAGGAAATTTCGTAAGGGAAAATGTTTTGTTCTTCAAAATTATTTTGATTTATATACTGAAGACTGTTTCTAAGGGTAAAGGATTTCCTTCTTTTCTACAGAAGAGCCAGGATAACAGGGTAAGAGTTACTGCAATGGCTTTAATCTGAATATTCCTTCCTCACGGGAATCATCATGAATCTACAACCTGGTTGCCTGAGTTAGAGATCATTTATAATCTATGATTATTAAATTTTCTATTTCTTGACTCCCTTGGAGTAATGTAACTTCCTGCATGTATTTTAAAGTTATGAATATACAGTAAAATATGGTCCTAGGGATAACAAATTAATCACAAGCAATGGGATAAATTTTGTGTAAGAGTGAAGCTTGAATCTTTATGGAGTATTTGGACAGGTTTTTCACTGCTATCATAGTTATGCCTTTTTGTGTAGTACTGTTGTATATAGCAGGGCTTTTTAAAATTTTCATCACATATGTTTTGTGCCCGCAGAGTTATGGTTAGTCAGAAAAAAGACAGAACTTCAGTGAAGACAAATTTAGACATAGGAACATTTACTAAGAGTAATGAATTGTAGGGTTTTTTAACAAAATGTCAAAAATAGGATAATAGCAGTAACTATAATACATGGTTGTAGTCAACTGCATTACATTATACAGAGGAAAAAAGCCTAGAAAGCTTTTTTGGCTTTCAGCCCCAGAAAACTATTCTCTTTAAATGTTCCATTGAAAAGAAGTTTTTTTCTTTCCAATATCCCTCTTTTTCTTCTCTTTACAAAGTAAATCAATTAAATATTAGTGATACGTTGGCAGTAAGCAGAAAAACTAACCTTACTGTGGTTGCCATAGTTCACTTCCCACCAACTCTTGCAAAGTTTCAGAACAGAAATTTAAACTGAGACTTGACAGTTTTTGACATCAGTACAAGAATGATTTAATATTTATATGAACTGTAGTCCAAAATTGCCTGGCATTTTAGTGTTCTGCGAGCACTTCAATAAAACTTTATGATTGTGTGTGACTTCAACCTGCATCCTGCTGATTCACAGAATGCATAGACATGGAAAATATTCAATTATATATCCTGGCTAATTTGTCTTCCTGTAATGTTATGAAAAAATATATTATTAAGATTTTGTTTACAAGTATTAAAAGTCAGGTAGGGGATGCTTTTGGAAAGCTTTTGAATTTTACCTAAAATAAATGGTTGCATTTAAAACGGCATGTCTAATTATTTTTTAGACTTGTAATTTTACATACAACTATTGTAGGTGATGTGTAGAAGAACTGAAATGTCAAAGAAAAGTGCAGTAAGTGTTAAACTACTTGTTAAGAAGCGATATACTTTGCTGAAGCAACTATTTTACGTGATTGTGCTGGAAATGAAATGGGTTAGCTGCTAAGTTGTGATTTAAGAATAAGGTCAAGGCTATCAAAGATACCAAAAATTTTTCTGAAGATTAGTGAAAAATTGTTTCTGTACAATTCTGTCAGTGATTTTGTACAGTTTTTCAGTCACTTTGAATAGAACCTTTTTTGATTATTTTTTTCAATGTTTTGGCTTCTTCAAATTTCACTTCATTACAAGAGTTGAATGTTTATTACTCATTTTTGATCTGCTCACATTTACACTGATATTTAAAAACTGCTTTGTTTAAATTTTAGGAATGATGACATGTAATTCTTGTAGTTCCTTGGCATAGGATATCTAAATAGTGTTGACTAGTGTCATAAAAGTTCTTCTGCATCAACTGCATCACACCTAGATTCCTTGGAAGTTGAATTTTTAGATACTGTGTGGTTCATATGGCAAAGGAAGTACAGCCCTGTAAAGTTCATAGCCTTGTATGATATGATTTGTAATTACTTTCATTACCCTTGGGAATATGACATTAGAAGAATAATACTTTTATTCAAAATCTTAGTTTGTCTAAAATAATGCCACAGCTAATGCTGACTTACATGGTATTTGAGACAGCAACTTTCTTAATCCCAGGATTTTAAAAAATCCTTTCAAAGAGAAAAGTACATTTTGAGGCCTTAAATTAAAGGCAAATGTAAAGTTCTTACCATTCATGGATTTCCCGGCTTTTTTTCACTTATTAAACAGGGGACTAAATTTTACCACTTGCAGCTGAATGCAGAAGAAACAAGGAGACTGTCTTGGCCAACAGCTGAAAGTGGAGTACTTCCATATCTACACCTTGGTATAGATACAGATGGCATCTCGCATACCTGATGGAACTCCTTGATCTAAAAATGTGTGCAATATAGGTTAATGGGTGTGTCTTTTGTACCTGTTAAAGTCACAGACAGGGGTGATATGGACAGTATATGCCTTAGAAATGAGTGAAACCCTACAGAAACTGCAGTAGCAAAAATCTCTGAACCATTGGCATATAGAAGTGGCATACATTAAATGCATCTTACCAAAAGTAAATTCATCTACCTAAAATGAGAATGAAGGCAGGACAATGACTATGAACAAGAACAAAGTATTACAGTTAAATGCCTCTGGAACTGGAGCGCAAATACTTGGGCCTGTGTTTATGGGCTATATATATGCTCACCTGAGACCACACTGGGCATTTAGCTTAATCTGTAGATTTACACAAGGGATTTACTACATTTTCTGTCTGGCATACAAGCGTGCCAGAACATGGGGTTTATGCATGTAAAAATCCCAGAATTTTTAACTTCAGATATGGCTCTTTTAGTGCATTTAAGGTTTACAGTATGCATCTGTGGATCTGACTTTCCATTTGCCTTGGATGGGGACTACACAGCCAAAGGTCATTTTGTCAGAAAACTAGTTACACAAGTGTGCTAAGAGTGCAACTGGAAGGACCAGCGTTTTAAGGAAGAGGCAATTCAATAAAAAGTTTTAGCTGAAAATGAATTTCCATGTCCGTAAAATTTTTAAATAAAATTAAATACTAAGGACTTTCTTCTTAAGTGCATTGATAGATTGACATATCTTATAAAAAGGAAGCTCAATCTAATTTTAAAGACCCCATAGACAAATGACATAAATAATAAGATTTTCTTTTCTTGGGATCTGATTCTAATTTGAGAATTCTGAATGGCATCTTCTTTTCCCCTGTAGAAATATTGTGCATTCTTTTCTATCCCAAATACAATGAAAATAGTCTTCAGGCCATATGACAATATATTTTGTATATCTGGTATCATACCTTGGTAAAGAGTTGTTGAAAAGTTTATAGACTTCAACTACCTAAGAGAAAATATAACACCAGACAAAAGTACTAAAAGAATTTTGCTTATGAATCCTGAAATTAGTCAAGGGTAAAGGAGTGATCAACACATGCCACATTTTTTACTCTGATTTTCTTTGTAGACAGATAATGAAATACATTTTCCAGCAGAAAATTCAGAATGTTTTAGGTAACCGTGACTATTTTCAGTTTTGTCACTTTCAGTTTAATTAATTAAAAGACTGTGTTAAGAGCAGAGAGCATTTGTTTAATTAAGTAGTTGCTGACTTCTTAATAGCAGAAGTGACGTTATAATATACAAATATCTGTAGATCATTTTCTATGATCATGCATGTCTTGATATGTGCTGAATTTTAGAAAGTATTATTACATCCCAGTAGTTGTAAGTCTAGCTTTTTTGCACCCTGCTGTCTCACAAGTTTTCTGGCTTTTCTGGCAGTTCATTTGGCTTCCTTCTACTCCTTTCCAATCTGTCAGCAGGCTTGCAACATTTTCATTTCTGCTAGCTGCATCGGTTAGATTCCCCGTAGTGTTCAATCTGTTCTGCATTCATTTTGCCACGTTCTGTGCTGAATTTGTAATTGTGTCTAGAAATAGTAACTGACAGTTGGTCAGTTGGAAAATGGGACAGCTAAGAAATTATGATGACATTAGTTTAATGTAGTTAAAGCAAAAATATATAGGGTAATTTGATAATAAAGTACTTCATATGTGACAACAATGTTATTATTGAATTTTCTGAGTTGAGTGACATTTTGCTTTTTTAGAAAATATTAATACCTTGTAATTAAAATACATAGTCTCCATCTTTAAACTTTCACCACCATCTGTCAAATATCCCCAACTACAGCTAGCCTTTGAGATGCTGTGATCCCAGTTATCAAACACTGAGTGAGGATTTGCTCCAGTTTCCCATGCCCACATCATCTAAATTAGTCTAACTGGCAGGTATCTTATTGCCCATATATGTTTATATTGCTATATCCGTTGATTGTGATTTCAGACTTGAATGCCAGCTGAGCATATCCCATCATCAGTATGTCATTGTAGTATTAGAGTATCATGCAACTCTGAGCACTGGAGTTCTTTTTCTTTATTACGCTCATATTCATAGGCATAACCTCTAAATCTTCAACTTGTAAAATACATATCAGAGTATTGTAGATATTAGTATTCAAAGTATTGTAGATAATAAAACAAAAAAATAATAAAAAAAAATGCTTTCAAAACAAGACAAAACTGACCAACACCCCTGAAACAGCCCTTTGGCCTTCCTCTGTAAGAACATAACGAAAACAAATATGCTTGTTTCCAATTTGAAACAGTTTGGAAACAGAGATGTTTGTCTGTTTAGGATAGTGACACTATATGATAGCATCTACTTTTGCGATCTTAAGTGCTTCTTTACTACAACTATGCATTTGTGTTAAGAATATGTCAGCAAATGAATACTAAAGTGCTCCCTAAGAAATTTTTGAATAAAAGATGTGCTTGGGTTCTTAGTTGGGAAGGCCTTTTGCATGAAAGCTATGCTGGAAATGTTCATTACAGTAACTGCTTTAACAAACAGGAATTAGTAAAAGAGTGCTTCCCTTTTAGGTCATGTTAAGCAGGTAGTATTGCATGTGTCACATTCGGGAGTCATTAAGAACTACTGGGTTTGGACAGATATTGAAGGATTAACAAACTAGAAATGTTAACAACTAGGCAAGCACTACTCTAGTTTGAATGATGAAATCTGCTGAAAGAAAGAGTCACTACAGGGATTTTGAAGATAGCATCATTTAAAGAAAAAAAAATGGAAAAAAGAGATGCATAATGTAAGAGACTTTTTCTCAACAGATAACAACATGATCATTCCTTTAAAGTTTGTGAATGATGAGGTCATCTCATCTTGGTACATATTGCTGTTACTTTTTTGTGTTATGTATGACTTCATTACCAAATATAGACATGCTTTAGAATTCTGGTTTTTATTCAGGCTGATGGATAAAATCAGATAAAACACATCATGCCAAATGTTTACCAGATGTCTGAAGTGCTTCAGAAAAATTGCGTCTATAATGTAACTAAATTACCAGAAAAGAGAGTAAAAATAATCGGTGTAAATAATTTGAAAGTGCATGAAAGTGGCATAGTACAATTAGTAAAATTGATGCAATATAGATTAGACATGAGCTTTATCACTATTTCAAAATGTCATGGTATATTAGCGTGCAGTGGAATATACTGGTCTGAAAAATACATAATGATGTTTCACTGCAGTATGAATTTCAATAAAGCTTAGTAGCTGAGTATATTTTGTATATAAATTTTACAGGCCAGTTGCTATTTGGGAGATAATTTGCATCAAAAAAACCAATAAAGAGTAATGGGAAGGTTTTAGTGTAGTATTGCTTCAGGTAGACTAGGTGATGTAATACAGAGCAGAAATCTTTCAGATCAGTAAAATGGATCGTTTGACAGGTAACATTGATTTTGGCACAACACATTTATGTACAAGTTTGGAAATTTGGTCCATTCATAAATTTAAGAGACTATGAAATTATTAGATCAAATGTTAGAAATGCAAATTTATGCGTCCTGTATCCTACCAAGAAAAACTAGCCAATATTCCCATGTTGAGTGATATGATAAAAAAGACTACTGCTTTTGCAAGGGATAAATTGGCAAGGTTGCAGGTACCTTGGAAGGCAGGATCTTGACAAACTGAAGAAGTGGTGTTGAAAATTATCTGAGGGTGTGTTTTTTTTAAAAAAACAAACCAAGAAATGTGATAGAATACCACATGTGTGATAATACATCACAGAAATTTTGGCAAAGCTAGGCATTACTTACACTGCCTGAATGTCCGGGATAGCTTTGAGTCTAGGACAATTAAACTGATACGATATCACCATGACCTAACATATAACGCATTATTCATTGAAAACATGTATTACTCAAATACGTATTTTAATTTAGTATGTTTCTTACTATAGATAATACATATTTTAAACTACTTCACAGTTTCGGAGAACTGTTTAAGCATTTGAGTTGATGGTAGGGATAGGGAATTTTTCTAAACATTCGTTTTGTAGAACCCAAACAAAATGTGCTATCAATTTGCTGGTCAATGGGTCTTTGGTTATGTAAATGTTGTATCTATGTATCTTTTGGGCAGGCATAATCGGAAGGCCTTTCACCTAGGATTTAGTGATATGCAAACTGAATCACCATGGCTTCTGGCTTCAGGAGAACACTGATGGAATAGCTTGTGTTTCGCTAAAGAACACCCACAGAAATAAACTCTTTGTTGTAAACATTTTGCATGCTGTTCATTTAGATCTGCTTTTGGAACAGGTCACTAGAAAACTTTGAATTTATTCGTCTTTTTCCATTATAGCTTACAGAGTCCTCTTTTTCTTTACACGTGTAATGCTCTTCCGATTTAAAACCAAAAGTAGAGATTGAAATGGTGTCTTACAAAGAGGTACTGTTTGTGTTCTTTGTGGTTTATGCTGAACTATACAGACAAGTCAACATTGTTCTGTTGTTTCTCATTTGTTTGTTGTACTGACTGAAAACTTGCAGCCTATAATTTCGTACATTACCAACAGGTCATTCAGTAAGTAGATCCTGCACAACGTTTCTAAAGTGTTAAGAAAATAATTGCAAGTTTAGATTAAAAAGGGAAATAGCTTTTGCTTTTTGGTACCTTTTCTGTTACTGTAAGCTAATTCATCACATCCATGAAGTTTTGAAATATGTTTTAAAAATACAATTAGGGGCTTGTTTTAATTACTTAAAGTCCTATAGGTAAATACAAACCATCTTTCTCTACTGACCTTGCTTTACTCCTGTTAGAAGCTCCAACTGAAGGTCTCAATACTCATACTTTCTTCAATACAATTTTAAAATCTTTTATTACTATTTATAGTAGTTAAAATTCTTTCTTAGATTGTTTTTGATAGTTGTAGACTGTCTTCCAGTGGACATTTTGTTCATGTTGCCAGTTCAAGAAAGAAAAATACATAGAAGATAGGAGAGAGGAAAGAAGACTTGGTCAGGAACTAAATTTAGTACTTCTCCTTTTGATTAAGACAGGATCAGTGCACCCCAGCAATGTGACAGCCCTCTGTTATACAGTGAAAAATGGATGCAGTTAGGGAAGGTTTTGTTTATGCTCTGTGGTAGCCTACATGTTACTATTCTTTTTGTTTTAACTAAAGATAAAGCTGAATTAATGCTGTTACTTTCATGATAGCAGTCTATTAAGAAAAAATCTAATTTGGAATCAGATAGGAAATTCTGTTTGTATTTTCTGTCAAAAATCTGTGGAGTTGTTGTGGTTTAACCCCAGCAGCACCATGCAACCACTTGCTCACTCCTCCTGCAGTGGGATGGGGGAGAGAATTGGAAGATTAAAAGTGAGAAAACTCCAGGGTTGAGCTAAAAGCAGTATAATATATAAAGCAAAAGCGTGCATGCAAGCAAAGCAGAGCAAGGGATTCATTCACTACTTCCCATTGTTAGGCAGGTGTTTAGGGCCATCCCCAGGAAAGCAGGGCTCCAGTTAACTCATTTTTCCTATTGTCCCTCTAGCTATGATTAGTCACCATATCTCTTCTAAGTGGAATGGCAAAAATCAGTCATGAGAAATGGTTTAAAGGCCAGACAGCCTAATAACTTCTGCAGGCACACAAGAGTAGACACACTAATAGAGAAGAAGGAGGTGCAGAGTTCTGATATGATTTAAACAAAGAAAAGAGAAAAAACAGTGAAGATGTTTAGAGAGGGGTAACATGGTCATAGCAACAGGTAATTAAAAAAAGGCTATAGCAGTCATGTTTTGCAGAGACTGAAATGGGCTTGTAGAAATGAGAATGCTCCCTTCTAAGAGACAGGTTCCAAAGGTCAGAAGACAAAGAGTCGTGCCCATGATCTTTAGGGAAGAGAGCAACATTTGAATGTGGTCAGATGGCTCCCAAGTGACAGATCCTGTCACTGTTAAGAGGAAATGGCATATTCTGTTTTGACAATGCTAAGACTGGTAAAGGCAATGCCAGTAAGTCAAGCAAAAAACCTCACAAAATCATAAAACTATAGAATAATTTAGGTTGGAAGGGACTTTTGGGGATCCAACCCCTTGCTCAAACAAAGCTAATTTCAAAGTTAGACCACGTAGCTTAGGACTTTTCCAGGCAAATTTTGAGTATTTCCAAGGATGGAGATTCTTCAGTCTCTGGGCAGCCTAGTTCAGCACTTGACTGTCTTTGTTGTGAACAATTTTTTTCCTTATATCTGTCCAGAGTGCTCATTGCTGCAACATGAGGTGGTTTCCTTGTGTCCGTTCACTGTGTTCACAGCAGAGTCTGGTAGTGACTTCTCTGTGACCAGATGTTAATTAGCTGCAGACAGCATAGGAGATACCCCCTTAGTTCTTTCTCAGGCTGAACTCAGCTTCTCCTTACATCTCATATGCTCCACCCCCATCACCATCTTGTTGAACCTCTATTAGACTCACCCCAGTATGCCAGTGTTGTTCCTGTACTGGGAAGTCATGTTCAACTTGTGTCCACCAAGATTCCCAATCTTTTTCTGTGAAGTGGTTTTCTGGCCAATAGTTGCCAACCTTTACCACTACAGAGGCTTATTACTTTCCAGATGCAGGATTTGGCAGTTGCCTTTGTTGAACTTTCAGAGGTTTCTGTTTGCCCATTTCTCCAAGTCTCTGTGAATGACAGCCCTGCTCTCCATAACATTATCTTCTTCCTCTGCCCGAGTGTCATATGCAAAAAGCCAAAAGCCTAGATAAAGTGAAGGTAAAGAATAACTGCCACACTCCTCTTGGCCACACAGCCACTCATCTCATCATAGAAGTCGATCATGTTGATAAGATGAAATTTGCCCTTAGTAAATCTGTGCTAGGTCTTCTCAGTCACATTATTCTCCTTCATGTGCCTTCTTTTGAGAAAGATTTGCTCCATAATCCTCCCAGGGACAGAAGTTAGGCTGACCAGTCTGTAGCACCCAAAATCTTTCCTTCATGCCCTTTTTGAAGATTGATGGATTTTTTTCTAGTCTGAGATCAGACTTTGGCAGTAAAGACTGAGGCAAAAAACTTAGTGAGTGCCTTAGCTTTTTTCACGTTGTTTGTTCTCAAATCCTCTGCTTCATTGGGCAGTAATCCCACATTTTTCCCGTTTTGTTGCCAGTGTACCTAGAGGAGGCTTTGTTGTCACCTTTTACATCCCACTCCAGGTTAATCTGAGCTTTAGATTATTAAATTCTGTTCCTACATACCCAGGGTATGTATTCCTATATACCCTGTCTATATTCTTCTCAAGATGATCCTGTTTTATTTTTCCATGCACTTCCTTTTTGTGTATAAGCTCAGGCAGGAATTCCCCAATTCCATGTTGACCTTCTGCTATGCCTGCTTGGTGGCTTCTGCATTGCAACAGGACGTTCCTGTGCTAGAAGATCAATCAACCAAATATTGGAGACCAGTCTAGAATGTTAGGGCAGATTTGAGTCATGTAAAGATGAATGAAGAATATTTTTGCCTAGAGGAGTAAGCTTAGAAAGGCTAAGCAATTTTTCTGTATCTTTTCTGCAAACATTTAATGAGTTAAACTTTTGTACAAGTCCTTGGATAAAAAGAAAGTTCTAACAAATTAATTTGACCCGTACCAATAACTTGAACAGACAAATTTGCATGCTCATTATCTTTGATACGGCAAAAGGAAACACAGTATAAAATTATTACAATTTTAAAAGTTAAGTAGAAATGCAGCTTAAGAGGGAAAGAACAGAAAGTCATAATAGTTGTCATTATTATTTCTCACACCAGTCATAAAAATCACTGAACACAGTGCACTGCATTACTTTGATCACAGAAAAGCAGATCCCACTTCCTATTTTCAGCTATAGCTGCACTTGCTCAGAGATTGTAAAAGGGAATTGTTTTCAGGCTGTTGGAATCTTGTCACTTGTTCTCAATGTTAAAAAGACTGATTATAATTTTCTTTTAAAGTAATCTTTTGATTTTAAAATTCTACAACAATATAAGGACGTGTACACATGCACAAATATATGTAGATATGAAACAATAAATGTCATTGTGATGGGGTTACCTGTTTAGCCAGGAGAAAAGGAGGCTGAGAGGAGACCTTGTTGCTCTCTCCAACTACCTGAGAGGGGGTTGTAGTGAGATGGGGGTTGGTCTCTTCTCCCAGGACATAAATGATAGGACAAGAGGAAAAAGTCTCAAGTTGCACCAGGGGAGGTTTGGATTGAATATTAGGAAAAATGTCTTGACTGAAAGGGTTGCCAAGCATTGGAACAGGCTGCCCAGGGAAGTGGTTAAGTCACCATCCCTGGAGGTATGTAAAAGACCTGTAGGTCAGTGTTGGGTTGATGGTTGGACTCGATGATCTGAAAGGTCCCTTCCAACCTAGACAATTCTATGATTCTATGTGGCACTTAGGGACATGGTTCAGTGGTAGTTTTAGCAGTACTAGGTTAACGGTTGGACTTAATTATCTTAAAGATATTTTCCAACCTAAACGATTCTATGATTCTATGATAGTAGCACTTATCAATCCAGTTTGTATCACAAACATGCAAAAGAAAGGTGACAAGCATACTAAGATATTCCCAGGTGGACTAGAAACATGGTCTTGAGAAAAAGTAGAAAGTTCTTTTTGGATGAATGCTAATTAGCTGGGTGCTTTAGAGGAAAGACAGTAGCTTCTGTTTCCTTATTATATCCTCATCCAAAAAACCCAATGTTCTTTTCTGTCTTTTGAAAAGAAATGTGACTTCATCAAAGTTATTAACTGTCTGTATGAACTACCATGCTTTCTACCAGGAAATTGCTGAGTTTCTTGAGGGTCTGTCCTGGCGTCTATCCTATTAAATACCTTTTTCGACATCCTGGAGGAGGAGCTGGAATGTACCCTTATAAAGGCTGTGAATGACACCAAATTGTAAGGTGCAGTTAGTATTCTTGAGGGTAAGATTGCCATTCAGAGGGACCTAGGCAAGTTAGAGAAATGGGCTGATAGTAACTTCGTGAATTTTAACATGGACAAGCAAGGTTCTGTAGCTGGGATGGAGTAACCCATTGCAACAGTACAAGCTGAGTACTGATTGATTTGGCTAGCAGCTTTGCTGAAAAGGACTTACCAGTCCTGGTGGACAGCAGGCTAAATGTGAGCCAGCAGCGTGCCCTTGCAGTGCTGAGTGCTAACAGCATGTGCTGTTGTCATGGTTTCTGCTGGGATAGACTTGACTTTCTTACTAGCTTTCTTACTAGCTAGGATGAAAATAGTGTTGGTAAAACACTGATGTTTTTGGTTGTTGCTAGGTAGTCAAGGCCTTTTCTGCTCCTCACACTGCCCCACCAGCAAGTCGGCTGGGAGTGCACAAAAAGTTGGGAGGGGACACAACCAGGACCATTGACCCTGGCTGACTAAAGGAATATTCCATACCATATGACATCCTGTTCGGTATACAAACCTGGGGGAAGAAGAAGGAAGTAGGAGACATTCAGAGTTACACCATTTTGTCTTCCCATGTAACAATTGCATGCGATGGAGCCCTGCTTTCCTGGAGATGGCTGAACACCTGTCTGCTAATGGGAAGCAGTGAATTAGTTCCTCGTTTTGCTTTGCTTGTGTGCACAGCTTTTGCTTTACCTATTAAACTGTCTTTATCTCAACGCATGAGTTTTCTCTGACTTTTCCGGTTCTCTCCCTCATCCCAACTGGGGGGAAAGTGATTGAGCAGCTGCGTGGTCCTAGTTGCTGGCTGGGATTAAACCATGACATATGTATTAACAGGAGCATAGCCAGCGGTGATGATTATGCCTTTTTACTTAGCACTTGTTAGGCCCTGATTGGAATACTTTATCCAGTTTTGGGCCCCCAGTACAAGACAGATGTTGATTAACTCAATCATCTAGCAGCTCACCAGCATGGTTATGCCCTTTCAGAAGACATTGAGGGAAGTGGGTTTGTTTAGTCTGCAAAAGAGAAGTCTTTGGGAGGACCTAATATCCTCATGTCAGTGCCTACAAAGGGAAAAAGATAGAGCCAGAATTCTTGCTGGCATGCACAGGAATATGATGAGAGACAGTGAGCATAAAATGAAATGGGGAAATTCTGACCAGGTATAAGGAAGAACTTTTTCTCCCTGAGGGCAATTAAGCAATGGGACTGGGTGGCCAGAGAGGCTGTGTATTCTTCATGTTTGGAGGTTTTCAAGACCTGACTGGATGAAACCCAGAGCAATGTGGTCTGAATTCAGTGTTGATCCTGTTTTGATTTAGAGGTTGAACTAGATGACTTCCCAAAGTCTCTTTCACATGGATGATTCTGTAATTAATACATTAAAAAGAAAAATATTTCTACCTGCATTAACTCTTTTTGATCTGTTTAGGGAAATTTGTTGGAAGTTCTTTTCTATTCTTTTGCCTCCAGAATGAAAAAGCTGGATGGAAGCTAAGCATTTTTTGTCATCCTTGGTGTTATTGGTGTAAACTTCCTTAAATTTCTCTGATGCCATGATGTGTAGTGTTTAAAGTTTCACAGATACCTGAATGAACATGTATAATGACTGAAAGGTATTTTGACTCAATGGCCCAATGGCATTTGGAAACAAATACCTCATTTTAACAAATATGATATATAATAATAAAGTACGTTGTCACATATCCTTCTGGCAAATTGCTTATTTTTCACATCTTTGTAAAATATTTTCTAGCTAACATCATTGACCTGTTTGGGATTTTTTCTTATCAAGATGACTTGATGTAAAGCTTGTGTTCATTATCTTTCTTAAAGAGGGATTTGAGGAAGATAAAAAGTTTAAGCATTAAAAAAATAATATCTGACACTAAAGGTTGTTCCTGCAGCAAAACAAATCCACTCTGCTGTCTCTGAGAATTGAGTCCTTAGCGTAAGATGCTGTCTTGGTCAAGTTAAGATGCTTTTGCAATTTTGATTCTAAATAGCATAATAGGAGGCAATTCCTGAGAAGAGTGTATTTCAGTTGGAGTGAATTTCTCTCTAGGCTCTCTACCCTAACAAGATCTAGATATCATTTATCTTAAACATATTCTCAAGTTTGAGGCTGTGATACAGATCCTGTGGACTTTGACTGTATGTAAGGGCATCGGTTAGGAAGATTTACTGTGGTATTATTAACTTGATTAATTTATGAAGTTTCTCAAAGTCAGTGCTCTGGAGAAGCTTTACGGCCGTAGCAGGGGGTCTCAGCTTACCTGTACCAGTGGGGCTCAGTGTTCTGGGAGATGTGTCCCCCTCCTGTGTTCCATGGATTTCCACTCTGTCACTCCAAAAGGGTTCAGCATACCTGATGTTTCTGTAAAGCAAATGGGTTTTAACCTTTTAGGCTTACTGAGTTCAAGATAGTGCTGATAATATAATGCCAAATTCTTCCCATGAAAAACATCAAATCATAGTTGGGAAATGCAGTAAAAAAGAAGTGGCTTATCTCACTCAAGCTACCTCGGGGTCAGCCAGTAGTAGACCCATATTTGGAATTAAGAAGCTCTTAAAGCTTAAGAAGGCTTTTTCTTTCTCTTCCATTCTCACATCATTACACTCAATATAATGATCTGCCTCTTTACAAGAAGTGATTTTTTGCAATTACTGATAGCATACTCAGGGTTCAAATTTGACATTTTAAAAACAATATTTATTGTAGTGAGAACTTACATGGGGAGCATTTCTTTAAAGAGCAGCACTAGATAGTTTAATGGGAAACTGGTTTTACTGCAAGAGTTTAGAAAATGTAATCAAAACGTCTGATCTATCATAATAGAGCCTTTTCTCAGTGTAACTTAATCCTTTTGATCAATGGCACATGAATAGTTTTCTATTTCACAGGATCACAAAAGTGATTTTTTTTCCCCTACTTCAATTGAAGCACGCTTTCAAGTATAAAGCTCGACATACTGTTTCAGACAGCTATCAGCAACCATTTTGTTTCATCAGAGGCTCAGTGATGCCAAGGGAAACTGAAGGAAGATCTGCAAATAGGAGCCAGGAGTGACCGCAGGCGTTCCAGCATAGGTTGCAAAGAGCACATCACTCGTAGCTCAGAACTGTAGCATTCAGACAAAGACTTTAAGAAATACGATGTCAAGAGTGAAACATGCACATGACAGGAACTTTACATTACAACCGCTGCTTTCAGATTTTCTTCAGCCACAGTAAACAGCGGTCACATCCATACTCACAAAGAAACAGACATTGGCAGTGAAATGTGCTGAATTAATTTGAATTCATTTATATAAAAATTTCCCCTCTTCCTCTGATTTGAGGGATATTTGCAAGCCCACACATTTAATACAAGAACAGGTGTAAAATGTGATTGTTTTCCAGTGGGTCTTTTCAAAACAAATGTTTCACATGAATATTTCTGACAGAAAGAAAATGTGAAAGAGTTTGGCCCATATAGAGAAATATAGATTTCAACTTGCTTCCCAAAATTCTAATAAAAATGTTAAAATTTGTGGGAAATGATGCTTCAGCATGGATATGTAACAAGTTTTTGTAGGTGGTTTAATGCTTTTGGGTGGAATAGATGGATTAGAAATGTAATGTGTCTTGTAATATTTTAATCTTTTAATTTTATTTTCAGATACTGTAAAAGAATGAGAAATGAGATATACATGTAAATGGAAAAAAGGCTTTATCAAAAGTTTAACATTCTGTAAAGAACAATGTGTTTAAAACTTTTCTTTTTTTATAGGTGATGGGCCAAATCTTCTCAAGTTAGGCTTTCTAGTGAGTCGTGGGAAATAAAAATCAATAAAGGACAAATCGTCCTAAGAGACTGGAGATTACTACAGATCTGTCACAATTTCAATTGTGTAGCAGAGCTTCTCTGCTGCATTTGATGTTGCTATTTCCCGTCCCACTGAAGTAAAGGATAACAGTGGATTTGTTCACTTACAGAATGTTTTCCATATTGAGAAAAACATTAGCATTAATGTGCAGTAAAAGTTGTATTAAAATCTGAATGCCCCATACTCGATTGCAGGTAAAATAATGAACTTTTTTTCACTGTGATTTGATGTATCATGTCTTTGACAGTAATATATTCAGTGGAGCAGAGAACAAATCTTGAGAATTTGATCCTAGAAGGCATAATTTGCACAAATATTAACAAGTGGAGTATAAAAAACCTCACTCACTCAAAATACGAAGTTCACTGAAAACCTCCCAACTGCAAGGCAGCAGGCCACAGGCCTTAGTATGGTTGTTTCTGCTTTCAGATGTCGTCTCTAATTACAGGATTTTGCAGTCAGATTTTGAGGCTGAGGGTATAGGATCGCTAGTAGGAGAGTGCTGTAGGTGAAGCAACTGGTAAGAGATGGATCACTCTATATAAAGTATAAGTAGTACTGTTAAGGTGATGGTGGTATGTGGACGTGAATTAGACAAAGTTTGTAGGTGGAGGTAATTTAACTCATTAGACTGCTTCAGCCCACAATCTCGCATGCACAAAAGCCTTTCTTCTGGTCTGCTTTAGATAGATAGAGGAGAAAATTTGCCTGCTTTTTCCATTATATCGAATAGTCCAGTAAAAGCTATAACCTCCACCTACAAAGCTTTTGATATCCATGGAATAAAATAGTTTATTTCAACATGTAAAAGCACAAGCAGCTAAACAATAATATAAATAGTATGCAAATTTTAAAAGTTTAAAATCTCAAAGCACAATTACTGCAAACCCTTGAAATACAACAGCTACTAAAATCTTACTTGTCTAGAGAAATTGTTAAGCACTGGACAATTAAGAGTACATTAGGAATATTGTTTCCAACAATATTTTCATTCAGAAGGTAATTGAATCTTTCAATGTTGCATACTTTGGTGGGACTAAATAAAAATGCAAGTTTCAACATGTGCAATGTGATCTAATTTGCATAAAATGCACATTTATAATAAAAATCTAGAGCTCTGTGGGAGTAACTAAGGCTATGTTGTAGATAAATCTTTAGCCTAAGTTCATTTAAATATATGGAAGATTTATAGAAATAACTACACTTAAGAGATTCACGTAAGCAAATTTTAGTAAATGCTTAACTGTTTGCAGTATAAAGACTTAAAAAAGATTATACATTTCTAGAAATACTGAGTTTGACACAGGAGCAGAGAGACAAACTCAATAGAGTGTGTCTGAATGTGTAGGCTATGAGTAATTGCTCATTCACATTAAACAACTCAAGCTACTCCACAGATCTGCAGCCCTGTGACATGTAACCAAGTATCAGAAGCCCAGATTCTGTATAACTCAGGGCAGTATGGGATCAACAACTCCTTCACATTTCCATTCAAATCAGTGAAAACTGAGACCATGAAATGTGCTGATTGTTGGAACATGAGGACAAAATATAAAAAAATTTCGAACAACTGTCCTGTTAATTTCCTGTTTTATTAACATAGCTTGGAAGAAAATTTAAAAGCTGATTAGATATAATTTAGCAGATGTGTATGTGGATGCAGTAAAAATATTTATGTGGTCTTTAAGCAAACACAGATTAAAAAGTATCAAGGAAGCAGCTGAAGCTATTTTTGAAAAGTACGTGGCAGTCCTTCATAATGAGCAAAGTTTCATTCAAATTTGTATGCTGCTTATACCAGTATTTCTGTTGTGTCTTACTAATACTGCTCATATCTCAATGCAGGGGATGCTCCTTAGACATCTCAATGATCACAAATGAGTGTTAAGTTATGTATGTCTGACGTGTAGGCTGAGTATAGTGCTTCAATCTGTATAATAAAGTAAAATTAAGACAACTTAGAAATTCCATCGATTTGTAACACAGTGATTTTATGAAAATTCAGGAACCTTTGGCATCTCTAGTAATATTTTTTCCTCTTCAGCTGTTTTTTACATAGTAGTTTAGGAACTGTTTACTTGTAAATGCAGACTTCTGTGGCTCAGTTTTGCAAATGTAAATGTCTCTGACCATCCTAGCAAAGACTGCAGCAATCTGATTCTGATTTCTGAGGAAAGTCAGTAGGAAGAGATAAAATGTCACACTGTCTCCCGCAAATCTGTACCCACAGAGAGGGCTCTCTAGAATGACATCAGTACCCAGGTTGGTAGTTATGAAGGAAATGTATGTTCAGAATAGCACAAATGAAACGATGTACGTGCAAAGACTAGAATTACTGTTTAGTCTCTATTCCTAAAATTCATGACGGTTTATGAAAAAAAAAAATCTTTGCTACAATATATAATCAGCTTAATAGCATACCTGCCCATTAGCTTGAGAAAAGTAAATCCATATGTAGCCACAGCATTTCTGTGAAAGTCACTCCCCAGAAGGAAATGTGAAATTCCTGACAGCAACTTTCTATCTAATGCCTAAATCTAGCTGGAGCAGCACTTCAGGTAAGTGCTTAACAGTGGAACCCCGAAGCCTGGTTTTCTTCATGCAAGTGTTACATATGTGTGGTAGAATACACTAAATCAGGAGTATGTGCTTTTAACAACATTGCTTTCTTTTCCAAATAAGGAAAAATATCTTTCGTACTTGTCCTTGGAATACTCCATGGCCCAAAGAAATTACTTACTTAATGCCATTCCAGTTTAATGATCACATGAGGCTCTGTAATCAAGTGTACTTTGGAAAAAAATTACACAGGCTGATGAAAACACATAAGGCTTCTCAACAGACTGTCTTGTAACCTGTTCTGCTTAGCTGTGATGAAGAATGTATTTTGCCACAAGAGTGTATTGCTAATCTCTCAAATCAATGCTTCCTATGCAGTAAAGCTTCCATCAGAGATCTAATCCTGTTCCTATTTAAGTCAGCGAGAAAAATAGAATAGGTTTGAGGCCAATATATGCAGAGATCTATGTATTCTCTGTAAATAAACAGACATTCTACTTGTAATCAATCACAGGGCAAAGAGCAGCAAATATTAGGAAAATACATACAGATAATTTGCTTCTGTTACTGTACATTAAGCCTGTGATTTTACTGGCTTAAGACTTCTAGTGCGTAATAGTAGATAACACTAAAGTAAATGTTGCAAGGACAGAAAAGTCATTTTTGTATATTGCAATACTGCGTGTCCCTGAAGAATAGAATGTGGTAGGAAGACCCCCTAGAGTTCGTGTTCCAAATCCAATACCCACCCAGTACCCAATAATACTATTTATTTCTTTGTCTGACAACTTTGGAACATCTATTCTGGTTTCACTCCTAAAAGGTATAAAATATTGTGAAGATTTTTCTTTCTAGTCACTGGCACAGCAAAGAAGACAGGAAAATAATAGTGAATTCGTACTGCTTTGCCTCAAATCCCATTTTTGCCATTTGTGATCTTGTCCCATTATTTAGAATACCAAGCCTTGTTTTCAAAATGTTAATGCATTGAAAATGGTTAAATCTGTTGATAGAGTGTCAAAAAGCTTATGATAAATGGTTTCTTAACTGACAGTGTTCCGTGCCATGGAAACGTGCCATTTCCCATAGAAGATGGACACTTTGTCACTGCAGAGGCATTATGTTTCTAAGACAGGTGGTGTGGAACCAGTGTTGATATTGTCTTTCTTCAGATTGAGTAAATGTCACAAGAAATACAACCTGGTGCTGTTTACCTTTGTCATGAGTGGAAATGACAGATTGCACGTTGACTCTGAGTTACCACCATTTATCTCATCAGCTGTTCCCAGGGAAGTAGGTTAGAAGAGATTGCTGTTCACACAAGTTACTTAATTTTCCTGTTTCAGTACCTTTATTATAGGAGGTGATCCTTTCCTGTCTCAGATATTATGAAGATGAGTACACTAGTGATGGTAAAGCACAAGATGGTGGGAAAAGACCAACTAGATATGATCCATCGTAGCAGCTCAGCTCTGTACATGCTTACTGAAAACATTTTTCCAGTGAAAAAACCATTTCTAACTCACTTAGAAACTAAAGACTAGAAAAGAAGTGGCAGTTCGCAATATTGGTAGCCAGTGCCTATCTGATATTGACTGGGAGGGTATAATTGGAAGGTTTTGGGAAAAGGGCAATATATACAGGTCTGTATACATAAGATCATCTCAGATAAGATATCTTAACTAACAGAGGGAAATGTTTCTTTAGAAAAGCAAATGAGTTAGAGTCTCTGTAGTTTCATTATTCACAGACTCTGCTGGCCCATTTATAAATCTCAAAAAAACTACCCAACGCAGATTTTTTTTTACAGAACTAGATTCTAGAGAAATATTGAAGTAGGTGATGATGAATATGCCTTTATTTCCCAAATGAGTAAAAATGTGTTAATTCTGTGTACAGCAATAAGCTCTTTGATTTTTTTCTCTTAGATGCTAAATTTTGGGCTAAACGTTTAAAGGAGTAGTCCTGAGCATAAGCTTGCTGGAATGTGCATGCTTTCAAATACAGAAATGTGTAAAAGGGATATCAACATCTTGCTTTCCAGCAAATAGGGGGGGAAAAGTGTATAAGATGGTATAAAGCACAGTTTACAGAATGAGTAACTCGAGCTTTATGTGCCCTTCAAAGTGTCTTCAGCTTCTTGAGGTACATGGTTCATTAGTGGACACTTTAAGCATACATTCTAATGATGTAGTGCTTTCCAAGTGGTGTAGTAAGTGCAGTCGCTTACACCTGTTAGGTTTTTTTAGTATACCATCAAATATATTACATACTCTTTGTCAGGAAATGTAGTGACAGGACAAGGGGTAATGGTCTTAAATTGGAAGAGGGGAGATTTAGATTAGATATTAGGAGGAAATTCTTTACTGTGAGGATGGTGAGGCACTGGAACAGGTTGCCCAGGGAAGTTGTGGATGCCCCATCCCTAGAAGTGTTTAAGGCCAGGCTGGATGGGGCTTTGAGCAACCTGGTCTAGTGAAGGTGTCCCTGCCCATGGCAGGGGGGTTGGAACTCAATGATCTTTAAGGTCCCTTCCAACTCCAACCATTCCATGATTCTATGATTCTATGAAGACAGAAGCACAGTAATAGAAAAAGAGTACCTTGTTTAATGTAAGTTGATCTGTGAGACACATTAACAGCAAAACCACGTTATCTGTCGATCTGTCCTGCAACTCCATCCCGCATGCTCTGCAGGACAAGAGTTTTATGCTGGAGTAACCACCACAGCAAAGGCAAGAAACAAGATGTGCTGCAGCTGATTCCAGCCAGCCAGCTCACAGAAGAGACCAAACAGCAGACCAGAGACCAAACAGTCTTGATCTTTCCTTCATTTGGGTCACTGTTTTCATGCTCTGATTCTCACAAAATATTTGGAGTTGGTGTAACATGGAAATTTTCTGTAAGCTAAGCTAAGAAGTTCAACAGTTATTAATGGAATTATGGACAGGCAGGCAGCAGTCACAGAAACCTCATTTCTTTTGGAGATCAACTATCTCCTTTCATATGTTGGTTGGCTTGAAATCTTTTTACTTCTTTCTTTAAAGTCTCCTGTTCTTTTATTTTCAGTAAAAGGCCGATGAGACACTACCATTAAAATGCTATTGCAGAAGCTGAATCAAAGTCATTTCAATGCCTGTGAAATGCTGATGTGAGATGGCAGAGCTATCAATAAAGTCAGTTGCACACAGTTTAATAGAACAAAGGTACTCAGTCCTGAAGGCGGCCTTGGACAGTAAGGAATAAAAAATTTATGAAAGTACTGGAAAATAAAGGTGCAAGTGACAGTATAGCACAAGTGGGAGTGGGGGTAAGTGTTGAGACCTCCAGATGTTTAGTAGGTGAAATCATATGGAAATTATTTTCATATCTTTTCTGTGATTTGTAATGAAGGCATGAACGTAAATAAACAGTAAATGCATATTTCAACAATTTAATACATAATGGATCTGCATCTCCCTCTTTCTAGCTAGATGAATTTTTTACTTTATCTGCAGTAAGTGATAACCAATCCAGAAAGTCTATTCATCTCTCTCAGGTTATGCTTTGGTACACTTCCATATTGACGTTCCTTTGTATCCAAGACAAATTATTTTAGACTGTTCAACATCTTGAAATAGTTTATCCTCAGACTGTTGTATTTTCTCTACCAATAATTTCACAGAACATACCAGGACAGAGAAGCCAGTATTAGTTTATTGTATTGTAATGTTTTCAATAGCTAGCATTTCCACTAGCTTTAAAAGACTCCATCTTCTTTCACAAGTTAAATAGATTTGTTGTGTATTGGCAATTTATCTTCAAATATATACTTTAAAGAAGGTTAGGCAAATGGTAATCTGTTTGCAAATGCTGTAATTAGAAATAGCAATCACAACATCTTTTTAAAGCAGCAATTGCTTCAGTAGTTTGCCATATGTAAATTACTGAGAATTTCTCCTCTGATATCTTGGAGATACCTTTTTTCTGTAACCTTAACATCTGTCACAAGTCCAATGAAATTCGAAATACAGCTTGATGGA
Source organism: Numenius arquata (assembly GCF_964106895.1). Classification (NCBI taxonomy): domain Eukaryota; kingdom Metazoa; phylum Chordata; class Aves; order Charadriiformes; family Scolopacidae; genus Numenius; species Numenius arquata. Next base: position 24,273,666 of record NC_133576.1, read on the forward strand.
AGAGAATGTGTAAGAATGTTTTCACTCTGTGGTGCCTCAGAGAGGGATCGTCATAGATTCTTTCATAAACCACTTGTTATAAGTACTAGGAAAAATCAATTAGATCGATTAGATTAGATCAATTAATTAGATCTTGGGAATAGATTAGTTTAGAAGTTGTATTTAATATGTACAAAGACATATTTTCTGTCAAATGAATCTTGAGAGCCCTACATCTAACTTAGCCTTACAAAAAGGTTTTCTGACATGTTGTCCTTAGAATCATAAAAACCCCCCTCCTGTAAGATAAGCAGTGTAAGTGACACGCTGCACAGCATTCTAAATAAAACACTGGGCCTCCACCAAGCATTCCAAAGTCTGCATCAGGATTGTATTGGAAGGTAATCCGATAAATCCTATTGGAAAACTTGAGCAAGGAAGAGTCTTTTTCAGGTATTTTCTCCTCACATTAAATAAATACTGATATCGTAGTGTGTATGGTAGTAGTAAATGACATGGTGAATCATATTAAGTCATGAAGTTTTACGTGTCATACTTAAATAAATAATCACAAAATAGAAGTTTCTGCTATTTTGAATTTACACAGCTATATATGCTGCTGTTTTAATTTTTCTTCTTAAGGTATTGGCCACATACTAATACTTAAGAGAAAGACAAGAGAATTAAAATAAATATTGTAAAGAATATACATTTGGTATTAATGGATTGTTTTGTAACAATTCTGTTGCTGCTGCCTGGGTGGGAGCACAAGGGATGCTAGTGCTCCCTTTTCTGCTTCAGCAGCCCCAAAGCAATTAACAAAAAGTAGCATTCATTGTGGTAAAAGGCTGTATTTCATTGGAATGCCAATAAAACCTTGAAGACTTTTCTAAAGTCACCAATAACCTCATTTGAAATGCCTTGCATAAAAAAAAAGTAGGGACAGGAGAGTGAAAATTCAGACTTTGAAGCAGAGGTTCAGTCTTAATCCCAGAATTTAATTTTAGGGACAAAAGATGTAGAATTAAATACAACTTTAAAAATCATGCAGAGACAACTTGTTTATTTAACAAGTTGACTGACACCAGATCTCATGGTGGTAAATTTTACTTTCTTTAAAATCACAAGATAGATATATGAAAATTACAAAAGAAAAGTTTCATGCTATTGGTTTAAGTGAATAGTGCAAAGACAGAACCCTATACAAATACGGAATACACCTACAAACAGAGCATGAGTACTGCTTACTGAAAAGGTGGACATCTGTATTTCACATTTTTAAGTGCCTTTTAAGTTTTGTAAATTCCTTCCCTTTTCCCTAGTTATATCTACTGTTAGATAAATAAATACTTTCATAATCTAATGTGAAAAGACAAAACTCAACATATTTCCAGCCTGAGTGGGAGTTTGGGATCATTTGGTCCCAAGAAACCACCAAAAAGATAAATCACAAAATAATCCTCCATATTTTCTTAATCCCACCCATGAAGCGTACCTACTTGGTTGTGGAAATGATAATACAGGACTTGTTGCAGTCTGAGAACGTGCTCTTGGCAGTTTTTTAAACCTTTCTAGTTTAGCTGTGAGAACTGTAGCATAGAATCAATGGTAACAAGGAGAACACAACAAAATATTTACAGCTCATTCCATGCACTTATTCAACATGTTCATTGAGGGGCCAGGATAGGAAAGGTATTCTTCTTGTTGTCCCTTCTTGTATTAGATTCCTGGGAAGAAATATGTATGATAAAAGTAATGCAGAAGGGACTCTGATGTGAGAAAAATCATTAGATCACGGAAGAATCACTTTTATGATATTTCAACAGTAGAGATACACCACAAAATTCACAACTCATGGAGGGGCTCAGGCTATAGGACATGTAGTGAGGAGCAGTCCTTCCTCTTGAAACATATTTAATTTGAATTTATTCAGGAGATAGCACTCCTCAGTCTTAGCACTCCTCTACCTACATTAAGCAGCATTTCATTCCTTTGAAGCTGCAATCGTCTCGTAGTAGGACATCAGTGGTACTTGATGGTTTATCGAGGAATTCTTCACACAGAGAAGGCTGATCCCTTCCCACCTCCTTCCCTACTCTGTACTCTTCCATCTTTTAGGAAGAAGTGCCCTTGTGACTGACCTTTTCATTTTGTATCAATCTATGTGTTTATGAATATACTTGATGAAAACATCTAATTCAGACGTGTACTTCTTTTCACTAAGATCAGATATAGTGACGATCAACTACTTAAAGCAGCAGTGTAGCTGGAGTTAAGAATCCCTGAAATCTCTGTTTTTTCCAAGGGTTACAATAAAGCAGTTTTAAAAGACTGCTGTTTGAGGTAATCAGTTGCTTCAGGGAAGCATGCTGTTTCAGGTACCAAAGCAAAAACCTTTCTTCATATCCTTTCATGGTGAATGTGGGCCGAGTCCTACTTACAGAAATTCCAGTGTTCCCTTAGACAAATAAAAACACAGTGATAAAATATACATTTTCCACTCCCTAACCTCTGTTCTTATCCTAACAACATCCACATGAGGTACAAGTAAAGGGAAAATTTGCATTAAAGTGCATTACGGTGTTGATTTATAGTGGCTAATAGTTCTCCTTCTGTAAACTGTCATAAAGCTTAATGCAAAATGGATGCAGGATTTTTTTATCTTCTCTTTCAAATTCAGTCTCTTACATGGAAGCTAGTGTATCAATTTTTAATTCAGAAAGTGAACTTTTGAAGTCCTGACTGTATTTCTCTTTAATCTCTTTTTATATTATTTTGTCTGATTTTTCTATTTAAAATGTAAGTCAAAGTCAAGTAATGCACTCTACATATTCTGGAGTTTAACGTGCTTCAAGCCCATTCTCTTACAGCTATCTTTACTGCTACACTGATTGAGATTTTTTTTCTTTACCTGTCCATATTTCTGCTCTTTTAAATCCTTGGATATGTCTGGTTCACTCTCTTTTGTCTTCAAAACTGCTGTTCTTGCCCTAATTCTAGCATGTACAGTAGGATTCCTCCAAGTGTTTTTCCTTTGCTGGATATAGATCTTCTTTTGCTTATACTCTCTACTTTCTGTTCTTTAACTAGTTCTATTCAATATTTCTGTTCCAACTTGGTTACCTGCTGCTTTTAGCCTAAGTAATCCATCACATAGGACTTTTATTAAAACTTTCCCGCAGACGATGTAAACAGTGTTCTGTATACAGGCATTAGATATTTTGATGGTAAGTCCTTCGGTGGCGGATGATAAAAACTTTTGATGACTGTATCTGTCCTCGTGATTTTGATTTCAAATTGGAGCTGCTGTAGTTTTCGTGATATTTTTACTTTTTCCACAAAGAAAATTTAGCTTTTATTTTTTTTTGTACCATCTGTACAAATCTTTCCTTTTGGTTTAGTAGCCAGGCTAAAATGTACAGTGTGGCTTAACCTTTTATGCTTATTAAATATCTAAAATGTAACTGTCTTAAATAAGTAGCTTTGCTTCAGTAACATTGAACTTAGCTTCAGTAGTTATCGCTGCCAACGGGCAATGTTGTACTGCCATTATTAAATGAAAAAGTCATTTACTTAATAGGAAATGGTTAAGCACAAATACCCAATCAGTTGAGCTCTATAGCTCTGTGGTTAAAAGTTAGTCTATTGAAAATGTGACACGCATCTGAGCACCAAAGTTTTGGTCACCTTTTGCTGCTTCCTGTAGTGAGGAATTTTGCCACTCAAGTTCGTGATCTCTTCCACTGAAACTAAATACTAAAGGTAAATGTAGATGAATGTGTATAAGATTCTACACATTTAATTCACTACAACCTTGAGTCACCACAGTTATTAGCACCTCAATTGACATTTGATTTGGTTAGTGTAGAGCTATGAAATATAGACTGAAGATGTAAGTTTGTTACAGAGAAGATAATGTGGGGATAGTTTATTAAAGTCAGAGTAGATTTACTATCAATTAGGCACACTTAAGTCAAAAGTAGAAGTTGTCTGAAAGCTGTATTCTTGCAGGAGATTACTGTTCCACTAGCAAAGCACAAGATCCAGACTTACGTTACACAAAGTTGGAGGGAAACTAATGGAATAACAACCCTGTCAACAGACTGAATTGCAGTGGACTGAAATGGCTACAGTTTTGTTTGTGTTAAGGAAATACCAGGAATGAGTATGTGGTCAAAAGAGCAGCTGGCCGAGCAGAAACTACTCATATGGTGTCAGCCTGGGGGAGTTGTCAGTTGGAAAATCTGAGAGACAAAACCAATTTAATAACTGCCTTCCTCCCTTATAAAAAATGCAATGTTAAATTTAGGTAACTGTGTACCTATTATGTGCCTGACCTTTCATGGCATTTTCAACAGATAAACTGTCTTAGGATAGGAGTAGCGGGAGGATTTAAAGAGTGAAGAATGTGCACAAGCACATGGGTTGCTTAAATTCAGGTGTGAGAGCAGCCTGGACATGTTGACCTAAAAAGAGCTTTTATCAGGTTTGAAGCAACCAGTACTTTATTATTTGCTGAAATAGAAAGCAATTAGAATGAACTGTGAAGTCTCCGGGAAAAAAAAAAAAAAAAATCAGAAAAAGAAATGGCTAGATGTAAGGTCCAAGGAAATAGCTGTTTCTCTACTGGAAAAGGTTTGATTTTCTGGGGAAAAAATGTCATATTCTTTGTTAACTGTGACTTGTTTGATTATGCTTCCCTTGTGACTAAGATAATAATGAAGTTTCTCAATGAAGAGTGAAAGTGAAGACATAAAGTGGCTAAACATAAATGATAACAATAGTTGTAATCAATATAAGAGAACATAGTCTGGCCAGTACCTTTTCTCAAAGCAAACTAGGTAATTATTTAAATCCAGCTGAAGAACTGTCTAAATGAACAAATGAATGAATGAAATGAGTATTTAAGTAAATGCAAAATCTGTTTTATTGTCCAGTTCTAAGTGATGCAGGTATCTGGGAGTAGGCTGTTCTTCAGTACCTTGTGTTGGAAACTTTTTCTTGGTTCCTTGGAGAAGAGAGCTCTGTCAGTATGATGGATTTTTTAATGCCCTGTGAAGTAGTTTGTTCTCCTGCTCCTTTCTCTTTGGATTGCCCTTGAATTTAAGGTTGTTACAATAAATGTCCATGTTTTGCCAACGTATTTGGCTGAACAAGTAGGGAATGTTTTGTTCATCTTAATAAACAGGGGACACATTGGGTTTGTAAAGAACAGGCAAATTGCCAGTGTCTGGAAGTTACTGATGTTAGTTTGTGTGTTCCTCCTCAATTGTCCCCTTTTATTATGGTAGCCGATTGAGCTCTGTGAAAAATTTCCCTACGTTAAATTACTTATTTGTGAAAACAATGTCAAATGGATTGTTTGGGCAGATACATTAGTGATTTAAAAACAAAATGTGTCCCTCAGCATAATCAGTTTGGAATGGAAAGTACAGAAAAGATGTCTCTGTTTCCTCCTCCCACATTTACCTTGTTTGACTTGCTAATTTAATCACTAGTGCTGAAGCTAAGGCTCAAATTGTCAGTGGAAGAGGTGAGTGTCTCCCACTGATGTTGTTAGTTGAAATTTCTGTCAGAGTTGAAAGTAAATCACGAAGAAGGAAAAAACCAATAGAAATGGTTGCGGGCACTTGGTAAAGCCATTTTCCAGTGGGGCAGGGAGGCTGTTATACTCATCAGGTATATGGATTTAATGAAGAGCTGCTGCAGTAAGAGCCCCAGTAACAAAGTTCTTGTTTTCACTGAATGAGAGCACTGTTTTACCACTAGTTCATGTGTGGCTTTATAACATGCACAATTATCTCAAGATAAAAACGTGTCAGTTTTATTACTGTGGCATCCTTCGCACTTGGCTTATGGTTGACCATCTTTGATTGGAGTTGCAGTAAAATTGATTTGTCTTGTATTCCTTACATGTTTACTCTAGGAAAAAAGATTTTTAAGAGTGCAAACAAGGCTTTGGATGACTGTAGGCAACAGACACCGTTGAACAGCACTGGCTGAACTGATATATCCGCATTAAATATTTTCTTACTTATTCTGTTGCCAATTCAGAGATGAAATACATATATCACTTGGCTGGAGTTATTTGGTAATAAACATAATAAAGCCGCAAAGTAGTTCTGATTCCTAACATGGCCCTAATTAATTTTGTTATTCTTCAGTGTAGGAATGAGTATTGAAATCACTGGCATTGACTGTACTTATAAATATGATTTTTGTCAGTAAAGGGAGGTACACATATGTTGGGAATTGAATTACTTTCATGCAGAGAAATCGTATTTTTGCCTTAAAATAAGACAGTTGATAACCCACAATAGAATTGATAACCCACAATCCTCCTTTACTCTTCATAAGTGCAAAGCTTATTGTTAGTCACTGAATTATTATATGTTTAGAACTTCTATTTGATTCTAGTACTTTCTCAGGACTCAGATGTCATTTGTTAAATTTATTGGTTAGTATTTCTGACAAAGGCAGATATGCAAAGTATGTTAAAGCCTTAAGGAGCTAGTGTAACCGAAGCCTGTGAACTTTCAACACTGTTCATTCCAAGTCTTATCAAAGTACTCTCTTTTGGGAATTTCTCTGGATTTTTCTTTTTCAGAATTGAAATAGCCTATGCTGACTCTATATCTAGAGCCTGCATACTATGCAAGCTCAGTGAACCTCCATATACTTGATACAAACCTAATTTCCTGGTGGTTTTTTTTTTTCAAGGATTAACAGATATGCAATCAAACTTACTAATGCATAATTTAGATCAGTTAGCATACTCTATGCATGAAATAATGAATGGACTTTTCTTATTCATCCTGTGAATGATGTACACATCCCTGGTGCTCATCCTGTCACTAATTTCAAAATTTCATTCTAGGAAGTGAATTTTAATTATACAATAACTTTTAAGGTGGCAGTTGTGTTACTAGTTACTAGTTGTGTTACCTCGATTAAAAAAAAAATCAGGGAAAATTATATAAGACAATATAGTATATGTAAAAAATTATATGGTGTTTATGTGAAATTTGCTGGTTAATTTCTCTCCTTTTCTATTCCACCTATTATTCTTATTAGTAAAAACTTAAATAATACATCTTGCAGATCAACTTTGCTGACATGCTTGGCTTCATTGTTTCACTATTACTCCTAATAATTTTTATTTCAAATCATTATCTAAACTGTTTAACAAGGGTGCATCTTGTCCTATTGTAGTAGCTACATCGAATTCTTCAGGTAAAAAATCATAGCTCCTGCAAGCTTTGAAGTTAGAAACAAAACCAAATAATGTTCTTCAATTTCCAGAGGAAATTAACCACAAAACAGCAAGTCTTTATTTCCCTCCAACACAGATTCACCAATTGTGTGGTACCATCCAGTTGTGCCTCGGCTGCATTGCAAACTGCATTAGCTTTGAGATTTCACTAGATCAATAAGCTTCAGTTTTCCATGTGAATGTATGATTTGGTAGTTGCCAGACTGATTTGCCTCCTGGGTCAGCATGCAGCTTGGTAAAGGAACCAAGGGAGAGAGGCCTCAGCCTTGTATTGCAGACACCTGGGGAGTGCATAGTCATGGGAGAGGGCTTTCATTTAACAAATGAAGGTGCTTTCATTTACCAAATGCTACAGCTGAGTGGTTCATGGGTGGCCCTACAGACCTCCATTCTGGGAATCACTGCTTTAAAGGCAAATTGCTTCTGCGTTTTTCTTATCAGTATAGAACAAGCTCTACTAGCAGTGCCTTGACCTGTTGTGGGGCCCATCGACACCTTGGAAGCTCCATGATTGCTCTTTGTTGCATCAAAAGCTTTTGCCTTTCTCACCTTTGCTAATGAAGTGTGTATTTTTTGTATTCTACTGTTCTTTCTCTGCCTGTGTTTCTTCTTGCTTTCCCAGTAAGGAAGCAGGAGTTGCCTACCAACTTCAAGAACTTCCTTCACGTGAAGCTTCAATGTGATTACTTTAACCTATGCCACAGATTCTTAACTGTCTTATGAAACACTTTTCATTCTTGCCTTAAAATCTAACACAAAGTTGGCCAAAGGGTTCCCAAAAGTGTAATAAACAAGCAAACCAGAATGTAACCCTGATTTTTTCAGTAACCCAGAATCAGTAAAATTTATTCGTATTACTGTATTCTGGTAGAGTAATACCATCCTTTAAGGCTTCCCGGAGCAGGGAAAAAGGAGCAGTCTTCTAATTTCTAATGTATACCTCTTGCAGTGCAACAGTAGGATGAGCTGATGAGAGATTTGTTTGCAAAATTATTGATTCAATTTTTTCACATTTATTAGCTCTCTTCATTTTGTTCTCAGCTTCCTTCACTTTGCTGCTTCATGCAGCAGTATTCATTTGACTTAATTTGGAAAGATATAATCTGGATACTACTGTCAGTGAGCCCTGAAAATTCCATATTTTCTAATACAATGTTGCAAAAATGGCAGTTCTGACTACCTTAATCTCTAAGCACCTAGATGAGTTTGGCTTTCTGTCTCAAGCCAAATGTGTGTTTTTCCTGTCTGGCTAGCGTGGTCTTCTTACACTTGTTTATGTATTTTCCTTCTCCTGTGTTTGAGTCTCATTGTACGGAGAGTGGCTTGTTACCATAAGCCTTTATTTTGTATTTTGTGATGGCATTTGTTTTAGTGATTTGTAAATGTTGATCATACTTCAGGGGAAGTATCTGCCCACTCTGTAGGCGTATTAAAAGCTTGCTACTTGAGATAAGCATTTCCAGAGCTAAGGATTTATGAACTAGGAGAATAATAGTTGTTTTCCATTCATAGATTGCATTATTTGGCCAATCATGTAGTTCATGAGAGACCTATTATCCAGCATGGTCTTGCCACAAATTAGTTTTCCAAGCTTGGTGGATGAAAAAAGCTGTACCCGTTTTGTCAGGATTTCAACAAAACTCATGTGTGTCATAATCTGTCATAAATGTTGGTGACTGCCTAATCAGATTCTTGTCATATTTCCCTGAAGAAAACCATTTTACATACAGCTTTCCTTTTGGAGAAAATTGGTCAGACATATAACTCAAGGCTCTTTCAAAGGGAACTTTGTCACCAATTCTGTTGGAAAATGAATCAGAAATGTCATTTTCTCCCTCAAGCTGATGGGATTGTCAGAATTTAACTTTCCATTTTTGACTTTCAATATTCATTGCACACAGCAGATTTCTAAAAGTACTTTTCATTTCTCCTCATGGATAGTGAATCAGAGAGGTAATGCAAATTCTATTTAATCTTTCCCTTCTAAACATCTTAGCTTTCAATTTGTATATTCTCAGAGATTGCTGCTTAGTGTTGTCTTAGTATCTTGATAATTTGTTATTCCTGTGTGAGCACCCTGATCCCTATTTTGTCTGAGTACAAGTGGACTTATCAGAGTTTTCTACTGTGTATTTCTTGGCCCTTTTTGTCCTTTAGAAGGCAAAGGCAATGCCAGCTCTGCTGTTGCAGAAAACTAGCAAATAGCTTTACTACAAGAAGTGCAAGGAATTCGCCAATATTTGCTAAGCTTTTAACCTTTGGAAGCCGTGAGTATGTATTTTCTTCAGTACAGCATCATCCAGCTGGTAATCCATGGCTTCTTAATACTGAACTGAGGAGAAGGGGTTTCTCTTTTCATTGCTTTCTGCTTCTTTTAGCTTTCCCACCATGTCAATTGTACTACTGTGTGGAGACAAGAAAAAGTACATAGAGAGATAAGGAGATAATTTCCCGTGTCAAAAGGGTAAAAGTCTCAAGGACCTGAAATTCTTACATCTCATAAAATTGAGAGTTGCAGAAGGATGAGAAAGGCAAGTGTTTAGTGGCAGGAGGACAGCTGTGGTGTAGCTCCCCAATTAGCTGGTCTGATTTGCTGCCCCAGCTACAGCTGGGGGTTGTCCAAGCAAGAGCATTGCTTGCAGCTGGCCATGCTGGAAGGACAGAAATGAAGGAACAAAGGTGACTGAAGATGCGTGGTGAATTCAGGGAGAAGTTTTTTTATGTAGCGAGGGGCAGATTTAGAATGTAATTTTATAAAAAGTAAGGATGAACTTCTTTTCTTGGAGAAGAATTTCTTTGATCTAGGTAAGTTCAATGAGCATTGTAAAGAGAGCATTGTGTTTGTAGGTATTTTTCTCATAGGTATAGCTTTGTGCTCTGGCTTTTCTGAGTAAGAAGCATTGTTGGTTTTCTCCTTTTTTTTTTTTTTTTTTTAACAAGATGCTTATATGAATTTTAATCTTAGTTTAGCTACATGACCCAATAGTGAGTCACTTGGATGTTTTGCTCTTAAGGTCTAGCTGAAGGTCAACTTCCTCCAGAATTTATGTGTCAGTGTTTTTATATCCTGTGAAGATATATTAGTACCTGTTATAAATCCTTCCTGTTCTACTGTTGTTTTTATTAAGATTGTAGTCATGCTTATACACTGCAGTTTGGCAGATAATGAAGCCTGGATCTATCCTGAATAAACTCCTAGTAAGGTTCAGACCTTGCTTCAAAGAGTTTATAATCTATTTCTGGTGTAATACTACCATCCTGCCTTCACAGAGGATTTTTTTTCTCAGTTACTTAATAGCTTGGAGCTGACCTTTTTTGATGTGAAAGGCTCAATTCCAGAAGCAATTGCTTTGGCTAGTAGACTGTGTGAAGTTCAGGTAGGAGTAGTCGATCTACTTTGTGTGAATGCAAGCAGGCAACACCTCTGTTTCTGAAGTTCCTGAAATAATGTTAATATCCCTCTTTAATTGGTGCCCTCTGACACTTTTGCCTGTGTTAACTTGCTTTTCCTAGCTTGGCTCTTTCCCTTAACTATTGTCAAAAGGTTTTTGGCTGTAGTAAAAACTTTAGCAAAATCATTCTGGCTCTCTGTGTGCTATTTAGATATCTCTGCCAAAGAGACCAGAGCTAATGTATGTTCAGTTCCTGCAGCTCTGTACTCCACCTTATCCTACCTTTATATTTTGTAAGGGAAGCTGGTTTTGTTGTTGCTGTTTAAGCCATTCTGCTCTACCAGTTCTTCCTGCATTTTGAAAGGTACGGGGGCAACTTAAGAAGTTGTCTTCTTTCTGCCCGACAACGCTGTGTCCTGGTTTGAGGCCCAAACCATGACACACTGGTAGACTTTAATATGCAAAAAAAAAAAAAAAAACCCCTTGTAATAACACCTATGTCCACCTCTCCCACCCCTCAAAAAATTTCCTCCAGATGTCCGCTTCTGTGTTGTGAATGTGTACATTATAACAATCCATTATGAAAATATTCTCGTTAAACCATTAACTGAGGTTAGGTATTTGCCTTTTTGGAGGGAAGGGGTAGAAATACTAAATTGCTGTGTGTGGAACGCTTGAGATGGAGATGTATTATCAGAGCACTCACAGGTGTTGGATCCCTGTGAAGGCTCATCCGAAGCAAATGTTTGGAGCAGTAGAGGTTCGTAGCACTGAGAATTTTTCTTGGGAAGTTATGCTATGATGTGTAGGCAAGAGACCAACTCTAGACCCGTCTTTCTTTTAATGCACTTACAGTAACTGGGCTGTTTTCATGAATGCATGACTGTTCTGCAACCTGCAAGTGTTGGTTTATGTATTTATTTAAACAGACCCCACAGGAAGCAATATAGCCTGGCAGAGATGGAAGAAGACTAGGTCTTTGCCATCTCCAATCTCTGCTTTAACTCTAGGGGTCTCTGTGTCTCTATTCTTTCATCTATAGTGCAAAGCTGAGGTGCTCATTGGTAATAGATGGCATACTGTATTCAAATACCAGGAGGAATGCTAAGATAAAAATTTCATACCAGAATGAAAAATAAAATCTCATATTTTTAATTACTAATTTATGAAGCAATGCATTAATGATATTGGCTTCATCAGAATGTTTCATTTCACTTCTATTTTCTGAAAACTTTAGAATTTTCTAAAAAGCTTTAGAATATTTGCTAAATTTTAATGTGCCAAAATAGTATATGTTTGTGTTTGGGTTTTTTTGTTTGGGGTTTTCTTGTGTTTGTTTGTTTTGTTTTGAATTTCATAACAAGCTGTCTTCTCACCATCCTTAAGAAACCCAGATGAGAAAATCGGGAAAACCAGTCCTGTTGTTGAAACAAACTGTTCACAAAATATGATTCTTTGTGAAAAAAATAATTAATTGCCAAAGCAATGAAACTGCTGAGTATTTTCCCTATTTGCAAAGCCCTTTGAGATCTACTGATTAAAAAGTTCTGACAGAGGTGATGATAATAGTTATTTGTCATGTTGGCAACTGAAAAATAATGCATAGGAATTCATGGGAAAATTATTAATGTATTGCTATAACACTTGGATAGCTCAAGTGAATAAGTAATAGGTGGATAATTGACAGAAAGTGATGCAAGTAATCTAAATCTCATTCTAGTCTTGAAGTCTGTCAGTAGAGATGTTTCAAAAGTGGAATTTATGACCTGTGGGAAATTCAAATAGTTGATCTACAAAGCATATTAAAATCTTATAAAGGATGAAAAGGCGAAGCAATGAATATTTTCACATAATGAAAAGTTTCCAGAAATATGTAGTTAAAAATTAGGAGCAAAAACTCTTTGCATTTTGAGTGTTTTAAATATTTAAGTGATTCTGCATATTAACATAATTTTCCATATTGATTTCCAAATTAAAATTATACTTCATGTTCTTCTGACTTAATTTTTTCAGAATCAACCTAAATAGCAGGTTTGCATTGAACTATATTTTCTGAAAGTAACTTTTTTGGTTAAGAATTTTTTTTCCTGTTTCTATCCTTATTTTAACACATACAGTATCAGTAGTAGTTCCTTCTGGTAATGTCCTAATCATTATATGATATGTTTCTGTGTAAAAGCTTGAAGACATTTAAAAAAAACAACCTTCTCCTTACGAAATTGTAGAGGAGTAAGATGACATTAGAGTTACCTCTGCCTGTATCTGGGTTTTTCTTACAGTTCAAGTAGGGGTCTTGGGTTCTTTGGTTTTTTTTATGTCCTTATAGATCGCTTGGAAGACAGGTATAGCTTCAGTTTATGATTTAGTATATAGTGGTATATATAGGATATATGGTGTTGTCTGTTTTTTCCCTCAGGCTTGCGTTATGAACTGGTCAGGCTATATGAGGATTGTTCCTGTAAAAGTGTGACTGTGAAAATGATCCATAATGCTTTTTGTGCTGATGTTCCTATTTTGGAAAAAAGGTGCTAGATACAGATCGGGTCTCAGTGTGTCTTATGTGGTACAAAGACAAGAAAAATTATTATTGCTCTCCTAGTGTTTACCCTCTTTTTGTCTTCTCCTTAGTTTGTAAGAAGACCACAGAAAAAAAGCTCAAGGTTAGAAATAAATTAGCAAGATGAGATGTTTTTATAACCAAACACATAAAGTTGTGCATCTTGATGTGAGGATTTAGCAGTTAAAGATAAAAGAATGTCCAGATTTATGTTCCTGAGTGATAAAACGGCTGATGATGGGGACTTTGTAAAAAATGGAAGAGAAGGCTTGGATTTACTTTAAAATTAGTAGAAGTCAATATATAGAAGATGGAAAGATATCTGAACCCCAGTGTATTTATTCGTATGGGTGCTCCGAAGCAATGAAGTTGTGCCTAAACCACAGGAAAAGGAGTCTCTCTTGAATGTAATTTTGATTAGTTATGTTCTTAATTGGATCATATTATACAGTATTCCCACAGCATTAAGCATTTCATTCATGTTCAGAGAGCTCCATGTGGAATAAAATAACATTTCTGTTTTAACAATATTAAATTACATAGAGTGCTAGCAGCATATCCTACACCAGTATTTATTTGTAGGTTCACTTTCATTAATCTCTTGCACATTTTCTAGGTTAGCTGTTCCTCTGATATTTTAGAAGAGAAAGCTGTATTTTGATGAAGGGCCATGCCATATCCAGTCATGCTGAAATACATTTCAGTTTGTCCATCTTTTATTCTTTCATAAGAAAGAATAAGATTTAAAAATAAAGTATACTGAGGTTGTGAAACTTATTGCTCACCTGAAGTGTAATTTGGTACCTTCTGTACGTAGCACAATATTTATGTCAAGACCTGGGTTTTGTTGTTTTTTTTTTTTTAGATTTAAATATATAACAAACCTCCGACTGAAGTTGCCATATGTTATACTGACATTTTGCATTTCAGTGAATGAATACTACTTAAGTATTATTTTTTTTTGTATCAACATATTTCTTTTCTTTGAAATGTGAGTAGCCATTTATTATTTTTATGCATGCAGACCAAATAGGACTTGGCAAACTTTCTTTAAAAAAAGCATAAAGAAGTTGGAGGCGAACCTTCAAAATTCTTAAAGTTTTGAAGATTTGTAATGTTCAAGGGGACTCTAAATACTTCACAGTACTCTATTATATACTCTTTAACATGCTTGGTTTCTCAGTATTACTATTAGTAAATATCCCTTCCACAAAACTCATACTTTCTTGTTATCAAATGTGAAGTAAGACCTATGGAACAATCCAAGTGTGAGTTTTTAAGTTTCCAGCTGCTTTAAGCCAAGAAGAAAACTGGGGATTAAAAACATAGGCCAAGACAAATGTTAGTGTACAAAGCAGAAGGCAAAATAGTTCATTTGTGTTTGCTATAAAACTAATAGAATGTCGCTTCCTGGTTGAAAATAAATATGGCAAGTGGGATCCAGCTTTAAAAGGAAGATACCATGAATAGGAACAGTCTTTCTAAATACAGAAGATGCAGCTTAGTGCTGTGGATTTATTTCTTGTTTAAAGGTTTTCTTTAGCATAGAGTTTTAAAGGGAACGACTCAAACTTCAAATATCTTGTCCAATTCAGCAAATGCTTGTGGCCAGAAAAAGCATGTCATAAAGACTTAATTTTGAAAATACAGGTATGTTATGCTTCTGTATGTTCTAAGCAATATTTTTTCTTTTTTACAGTATATATAATTTTAAAGGAATCTAGATTCCAAAAAGTGAAAGGAAAAATAGGGTGGGCTGTTTTAATCCACCATTCATTTCAGAGTGAGTGGAATATTCTCGTGTCGCTTAACTAAAGTGTGTGTGTGCATACATTTTTTTTTTTTATTTATTTTATTTTGCTAACAAGCAGAAAAATTCTTATTTTACTTCAATCCAGTTTTCTTCCTCACGTGCTTACTACATGACAGAATAATTATTTGGCTCTGGGGTGCATTGCCATAATAATCAGAGAAGACTGGTTTTGTTGGCAAAATAGGCAATAGTTTATGTACCCCCTGAAGGAATCTTGAAGAAATTACCTAAAAGCTTCACAGGCTTGCTGGTCTAGAATTTCACATTTGGTCCATTTTAAGTATGTTTCTATCAAGACTTAATATACTACTCAGATTGGACTTGGTTTTGGTGATTTTTTTTTTTTTTTTTTTTAATGCTGTTGAAGTTATGACAAAACTTGCATTTACTTCGTTGGGATGAGAATGTGTTATTTCATCTAGAATATTAGAGAACTGCAACCTATTACAGTGTTGTGATAACTTGCATTTCAAATAAACATCAACAGATGGAGTTAATATCAGACGAGTAACAAAATAAATCAGTTCCGAGATGTTTCTGGCAGTGAAAATTTGTTCAGCATTCAGTTGAAAGTGGAGTCTTTCCAGTCAATAGTTTAATTTTTTTTTTGCTGATGAACATACGCTCAGTATTGTACTGTGAATATATCCCCATGCAGTAGAAAGTGTCCCCTTTTATTTGGCTTTTAGCACATACCAGAAGTTAAACTCCTCTACCGTGTATCAATTACCACATCTTCATATATCAAGCGCTACGGAGTCAGCTGTTCAAGTAACGTGAAAAAGCAGATGACGCGGCACAGAAAGGCCACTTGGTGACCATTCTGATGTGATACTATACAGCATTCTTACTGCCCAGAACGAAGTTGCTAAGACCACCAAATAAGCCCTATAAAAGAAAATATTTGATATAGCTTTCCTGTGATTTTTGCAGACCCACTTTTGACACTGGTCAAAAGGAGAGAAAAAAGAGGATGACCTTGAGAAGAATGTCCACATTGGACTCTGCTTCTACTATGCATGTTCATGCTACTCCTCCAATGGAGTCAGCTTGGATACGTTTTCAAGAAGCGGACAATGTGGTGTTCGTAGGTTCTTTGTGTGGTGTTCCTCAAAATATGCTGTACAGGATACTTCTCTACACAGTTTTGTAGTATTTTGCTTGGAAACATTGCTGGTGTAATTCTGCGGTATTATAACTTATTCCATGTTGAACTTCAATATTGTTTACTAGGCATTCTGAATATGAAAACTAATTTAGATGCGGATCTCAAAAGGCAATTAGTTTTAAAATTGGCTTGTTGCATTTTTGTGTTTGTATTGAGTGAATTGCAAGAGCTAAATCTTCTCTGTCCAGGAGTTAAATAAAAATGGCGCTTTTTTCTCAGCTGCAGCGATTCAGTGTGGGATCTAAATGTTCCTGATGTGCATTTTGGTGGTCTCTTACCACTTCTTGAAGAGCTTTTGCTTTGTCTATTTCTCATATCACTTATATCTGCAAAACCTCATCAGATACAGCTACCCTGACTAATCGTAAGGATTTTGCCTGTTCCTTAGTTAATGGCTGTGATGAGGATTTCTGTAGCAGCTGGTAGGCATTAGGCAGCAACCCTTGTTACATTTCAGTGAGGCTTGCATGCTCTGATGTTTGTGGCTTTCCTGACAGTCCAGCCCCTGTTGCTAACATTACCAGAGGAGGAGACAAAACTGGCAGCAGCAGCAGCATCTGCTGTCCTTCACTAGGACAACGCTACCTGTGAGAATAGATTTGGATGAAAGAAGGCATCCTTATTATATGTTTTGTGATGCTCTGAGCTGTTACTCAAGTTAGTCTTGCTTGGTAAACACTGATTGTATAAGCAGTTATTTGTAGGGGGTGGGAGATACGTTGGATTGTAATACAGCTTACTCAATGCTCTTGTTAGGTCATTTTCTAATGTTGAAATCTGTAGTTTGTATCACTTTGGTCCATCTAGGTAACAAAGTAGTAATTGGTGATTGGTTTCTTCTTCAACAGGAAATAATATATTATTTCATCTTTACCCCATATCTTAGAGATTTTAATTCTGCCGGATGGACTTTGTTCTCTCTGTGTTTGGCAGCTTCACCTTTTGCTTCCAGAGCTCAATGATAACATTCAGACTCTGTTGGTATCTGCGCTCCCTGTGGCCTTCCCGCTCTCCCTTGGGCTGCAGTACATCATGCTGCCACTAGACCACTGTGTCAGTTCTACTACAGCTTTTTATTGTATTAAAAAAAAAATTTAAACATGGAGAACTTGAGCTGCCATTTATGGATGAGCCATTTAGAGCTTATTGAATTTAAGTAATAAAGGATTCATAGCTTAATAAATTTCCATTTGCCTTACACTTTAAAATATGACATAAAGACAAGCTCGGAAGACGTACTGAACTACTCAAATCAATTGGGATTAAATGTAACAGAGTGATTCATTGATTCAGAATGTCAGTTTCTCACTACCTGATAAACTTTAATTTGCTTTTCTGTTGTTTTGTCTGCAAATGATCAATATTTAGAATATCAATGCAACTGTGCTGCTTAAAAGAAACACGTTTTCTTAAGGGATTCGAACCTTTTTGTGTAGGCTTTTTGTCATATTGGTCATTAACCATTTAATTTGGTATATCTGCTTAATGCGTAAAATTAGTAGTTAAATATGCATAGTGATTTCTGAAGAACCGTTAAGCTCCTTTGGGAGACTGCTGTGGAAAAGAAGTAATAATCTAGGGAAGAGGGGCTCAAAACATCAATCCCTTGTTCCCAGCAAGCCAATATCAAAGCATCCTTCGTGTTTTAGGGACGTTTATGAAATACTGTGTTAGGGTTTGAGATACTGTCACAAAAGATTCATTTAGAATGGCTCATTTAGGACTTTCTGTCCATTAGTTGTCTTCTACTACAGCTGAAAGCACTAGTGTTGGCTCAGACGTCACAACTCATAGTTGTGTGTTTTGGCAATGGCTGTACCCTCAGTAAACACCAGAATGTGGTGTGTGTGTCTTGTATGTATACAGACAACATCAGAATCTCGTTTCAAAGGTTATTAATGGTGCTATTTGTAGAGATCAACATCTTAAAAGAGAAAAGGTAAAATAGAAAAAGACAGTATAAAAAAGTTGAACAAATTGGGTATCTTGACAAGACAGTTGCAATTATAGCTTTAAACCTTCTTAAATTGCATTATAAAGGATTTCCGGGAGTTGAAAGGAAACTGAGGCCAAACACTAATGTTCTGTTACCACAAATATTCATCTTTCTTGTAGAAAATGTTTTTCAACTCCTTTTGTATATCTGTTAAAGGAATCTCTTTATTTTGTCTTTCTGGATACTAGGTGGGTGTTAGATAGCTTTCTAGTTGACTTTAAAATATGAAATTGGCTTTCTGGCTTGTCATGTTCTGTTGTAATTTTGTTCCTTCCAAATGAGCTAACAATACTTCTATATTACTTGGCCTTTTGTTTATTAAGGCAAAGTATTTTAGCAATTATGTCAATTAACGTTCAAAAGAGTTTTCAAAAAAATAACCTAGTAGCAGGAAAAGAGCGGACTGTATCATAAAAGAAGAATGTTAACGTGAGAATGAGATTAACTTTGAAGAAGTTTCTTTTTAAACACCAGCAATAGCCTTCCTTGTATGTCTTATTTGACTTTAAACTTTGATTTTTAAACATTTTACTGTAAAATAATTAAAATGGAAATGGCTTTATAAGACAGCACTTACTGTTAATTACTACTTAGATGTTTTGGTTCTAGATGTATAATTATCTTGGTAAAAGGAAAAGAATCCTCCAGACAGAGTTGGAATTTAATATAAAGAAGCAAAATGCTGTATGACCTTATTGCTCCAGCACTAATTACACTTTAATTACTAATAGGTACTAGTATACATGTTTCAGGAAAAATGAAGTTTTAAAATAAAAGTACAGCTTAATATTCTGAGGTAAACGAACAAAAAATCCTATTTGAATATTTTACTTGTGATTATTTTCTTCCTCTTAAAGTTGTGCATTTTAAGGAGAGCTTTTCAATGTTAGGTGCCTTAATGTGAGCATTTTAACTGTAGTTCTTTGGTAAAATAATGCTACAAGTTATTTTATATTTCATATTTCTGCGAAGTAAAGTCTCTGCTGGAGAGTTTGTTTTTTCCTAAGGAACTGGAAAATTGTTTTATTACGAATAGAAGTCATAGGTAGGTGTTAAGGAGGAAAAAGTACTATCTAAAACTTCTCTTGGATATACTTTTAATTGCACTTTGTTTGTTTAATGATATTTGCATTTTTAAGTTTGTCATGATGAAACTTCCAAAAGAGAAGTGATCTTCCAACACACATAACTTGGGAATAGAGTCTTTAACTGGTGTTGTCTTCTGTTGTTTAACTGCATTTTCCATGTGTATTTACTATGTGTACACTATGTATTTACCACAGCTCTTAGTATAGTCTTATTTCCCCTGTACAGTTTGCAAAACAGTTATAGAAAGGGAGATTGCAGTAAAAGATAGGATTATTTTATTACTGCATGATATATTGAACATGTATCAACAGTTGTCTGTGCAGTAGAAGTACGTTCCCTAGTGTATATGGCAACGGACAAAAGTGGTACTGAGGGGCTTTCAGTATGATTCTCCACTCTGCTGTAATTTAACTGGGTGTAGATAGGAGTTGATATGGATGTTACAAAATTGATGACAGAAGAAGAGAATTTTTATTCTTGGTTATCACAAAACATCAGCTGTGAATGAGCATCTTTTTTTAATATTAACCAAAGAGAGATAAGCACAGTGTTTGGTTAAGTCACTAGGATAATATAATGGAAGCATAGGAGACATCAGTATCAGTAAATTAAACATGCTTGGGATGTTCATTGAAATAACTTGCAGCTATTTTTGAGTTTGTTAGCCTCCAGAAGAGGGTCATTGTGTGCAAACTGCATATTAAAAATGGCCTGTAGAAGCATTTGGTTTTTAAGTCTGGTAATTGTGCCTGGTAGTTATCTGGGGGAGCATTTGGATGTGCACAAAACATGAGGGACAACAATTTGTTAGTACTATCTAATAGTACGATAATATTATATCGTATATAATATCGTCTAATAGAAACTATTTATAGAAAAATAATAGCTCAATTATGTGCCAGTGCCTGGCTGTTTTCCTGGACGTTTCATTTACCAGTTTAGTAGCTTTCTTGGATATTGAAATGCTGACCTACCTTTCAAGCTGCTTTTGAATAAGCTGATTATTATTTATTGATTGATAAGGGAAATGTTTGCTGTACTGAAAAATCCATGAAATAAGTTGTAGGCAAACTAGAAGTTCAGCTGAAAAGCACCAAGGTGCTGAAGCATATGACATACAAGAAGCAGCTGGAGGGTGGGGCTTCTTCAGCCTGGAGAGGAGAAGGCTCAGGAGAGCCAATTGCAGCCTTTTCCTGTATAAGGAGATGTTGTAGAGGCAGGAAAGGGGCAACATTCGCAGCCTGTGACAGTGAAATTTAGTTTGGACAACAATTTTTTTTTCACTAGTAAACTCTAGAGCAAATGCTGAGGAAGATGGTTGGATGTCCCTCCCTGGGGATGAGCTGAGCAAGACTCCAGGCACTCTTATCTAAATCTGCTGCTTGCTTTGCTGGGTAGAAGAGGTGGGAGTAGATGACATCCAGATGACACTTCCTTTTTTGGTTGGTTTTTTATTTTTAATTTCTTTTTCCCTCTGTGTTCGTGCAGACTGCCACTGCTTTTCTGCAGCATGGTGAATTTTGTAAGACCAGTGGCTATTATATTTCCCCTTTTCCAGTCAATGGGAACTTCACTGGACTGCCAGGACTTCTCAAGTATGGTGGATACTGGCTTAGCAACTTCATCTGCCAGTTCCCTCAGGACCTGCAGATACATCTCATCAGGTTCCATGGACTTATGTACCTTCAGGTTCCTTATATGGTCTTTAACCTGGTCTTCTCCTATAGTGGGCAGTTCTTCGTTCTCCCATTCCCTGCTTTTTGTCTTTTATGACTTGGGTGGTGTGGTTAGAGCACTTGCTGGTGAAGACTGAGGCAAAAAGGTCTTTGAGCATCTCAGCACTCTCTGTATCCTGGGTGACTAAGTCTCCTTTTTCCTTCTGGAGAGGACCATATCCGTTCGCTTTTAAGATGTTACTAGTATAAACCATCCTTTAATTATGAGCAGTTACCGTATTCCCTACTGAGGGATACACGCGACTCCTTTCCAAAGAGCATACGCTTCTAAAGAGCACTATTTTTTTTGTGGGTGATATCCAGGTGCTTTCAGCAGGCATGTGACATAGCAGATTTTTGGGTTTAAAGTATATCTCGCGTTTATTCCTATCCTGGATTATTTCCCGTACTAACTCCTATTATGGTTTTCCTAAAATGTTCTTAGCACTTGCAGTGTTCTTGTTTGATGTTATTCTTTCTGCACAGATAAATAACTGTTGACTTGTAGTGGTAATGAAAAGTCTTGAAGTAAGACTTAACTAACTACAAGGAAATTATTCTAGATTTATTTCCTAAGGGCCTCCTTTGTACTGTGGTTTTTGCCTATACTGGGAAATAAGAAATGCAAATGATAGGTTTCTTTTACCGCTTTACAATTTGACTGTCATTGCCGAAGATGTATTTTGGTTTTCATTACTCATATAATTTCCATAATCAGAGGAAGTTGTTCCAGAATCAGTAACTCTGTCAGCTGCAGCATCTGAAGATGATCACTGGGAAGTACAGACATGTTAAATGGTGCAGGGAAGTTCAAACAGCCATTGAGGAATCGTAGTTATGGCTCATCTTGTCTTCTAGATTCTGTTCAGGAACATTTCTTCTAAATAAGAGTGCCGCGGACACTTTGTCATTCAACAGGGCTGTGGTTTATACCTTGTGTTGTGATATAAAACCTATGTTAAATGTACCTTGGAAGTGCTATTTGCGTTTTGCCAGTGGAAAGTACCATTTGAAGTAGGGATAAATAAATAGCTGACATCTTAAAGTATATTTCTATTAAAAATGAACAATATGCACTTTTATTGGAACAAATATACTTATTCCTAGAGCAGTGCTGTAAGAGGGAAGAGGCAGGCTCTGATCAGCAAGTAAAATGTTTCTTTTTGAACGAATACACTGTTGAAGTCTAAGGCAAGGTTGTGAACTGTATCTCTAGAAAAGATGCAAAGTAATCATGTTTTAAAAACCAACCGAGCAAAAAGGAAAGTTTTCTTTAAGAGTCATGATCTTATTCATGTTATTTCATTTTTTTGTTAAGACAATAACAGAACTAATAGAAGAATAGTTTTCTATTGCAGGCAGTGATACTTGTGCTGTATGTGATTAAAGATAGACTTGTGGGAGGTGTCACTTGATGAACACTAGATAACTATCACTCCATGAAGAAACTTCTGTTTCATTTTCTGTTTTTTCCACTTCAGTGGTAGAAAAATCAATGGGTCTATCTGTTTTTTTATTTACTGAGCATGTTACATCAATTCCAAAGCTCATGTGACTATGGGGTGTGATTTTTTTTTTTTTTTTTAATTCAGAGCAAAACCTGCAAAATATTGAAAAGTAAAATTTTATCTCCTACTATCAAAGAAGCGAGAGTTTAGTTTGATATTTTTTTTTTTTAGTTGAGCTTTTTGTCCTTTTTGAGAATGTCACTGAGACTCTTCCAGGCACTTCTTTGTGAGTATATAATGAGTATATTTCTCTATTAGCCCATGCTAATATGCAAATCAAATACACTGATGTGCATAAAACTACAAAACTGCACGCAAACGTATATTTCAAAAAATGGCATGCCCTCAAAAGTAATGGTTTATTTAAATCGCATGCTGAACGTTTTCATGGTAACTGCTGCCACAGCAGTTCCGTCAGTGTCCTATCAAGTCTGTTCTCATTTTATAACAAAATACCTCAATTTCTCTGCAGGGGCCAGAAGCTACTTCATCTGTTTCTCTTGCCCAGTTCATTTAGCCTATAGATGTGTCAAATTTAATTATAAAACTAGACTAGAATATGAGACAAACTTTGATAATACTATCAAATGTTAATAATAAAATTAAATTTACAATATCTTAACATAAATATTTTATCATCTGTGTTGCATAACTTGCTGAATTAAGAAAGCCATTAGTGTCAGGTTATGAATACAGATGAAACACCCAATTCTGTAAAAGGTTTTATTAATCAGTAAGACACATTCCAAATTAATTGAATTGTTAGATCGTAGGATATTAGCCAGCTCTACAAAGCAGCCTTATCCTTGCATTTGTGAGAAATGCAGAATATTCTTCACTGAGGCTAATAAAATAGGATCAACAGTTTGAATTGGAAATAAATTAACATAAGGAAAAGACTAATTAATCTTTCCTTTCTTTAAAACGTAAAGGGAGAACAGACTTTCAGGAATGAAAGGCAAGCTGAAATGGTGTTGGCTTTGAGATTGTAGGGTCTCTTTTCTGGGGGGAGAGACATGCATGCTGTAACAGGAAACCTGGGAAGACAGACTGAAGATCTGTAGGTGCAGAAGGACATGTATATCTGTAGTGATTAAATGCAAGTACTGAATTCGGAACAATTCTTATCTTCATGTTATCAGATTTGATGTTTGGCTTTGTAAATCTCTGTTTTAGAAAAATTGAACTCTAGTTGATACTTGATAGTCTGAAATTCTTAAATATTGTAAGATTTCTTTGAGAAGCTCAACTGAATATATCGCTGCTTGGGGTTTTTCTTGCTTTCTTATTACTATTCTACTTGTCACTTTCTATCTGACTCTGTAGATTTATGGCCCAAATCATGTATCTCAATACTTGCAAACTGATGACCTGAAGCATTCTGGTTTTAATAAAGGGAAAAATAGAGCACAAATGGTTAAATATATTGCCTAGTTGTTCCAGAAAAGTTTGGCAGAACAAGCAGTACTATCTGTATTTCCTAAACAGTAGTTGAGCTCTTCAATCCCAAGTGATTTTTCCAGCTTTCAATAGATTGCTGTTTTCCTGTTGCCCACATCACCTACATAGAGAATGAGAGGATATGACACGGAATTTGTCTTTTAGTACAATGTTTTTGAATTTCAGTTATTTGAAACCCTCCCATCAGAAGGCATCATGGGTGCACTCCATCTTTCTCTCCCATGTTTTCAAAACTTGAGCAAATAGATCTTTTTATATTAAAGTAATGAAAAGGCTTACACTATAAGAATGGTATGAGAACTAACATTTGTATGTTTCTTGGATTTCAAATGTTTATTTATTTCAACTGCTAATTATAATCTGTATATTATTGGAATGAGAAGTATAACATAATTTTGAATGGAAAAAAAAAGTAGGTGGAAAAAGCAGATAAATTCTGTGGGTATTGAACATTAAAGAAAGTTTCTGTGTGTTCATTTTGAGACATACTCCTTGCTGCTGTAAGGGAGGTTGCAGGTGTGCACTGACACACACACACACACGTGCCTCACCCCAAGCAAATGCCTGACAAATAAGAGTGGTAAGTACTGATTCTTAGAAATGGGATTATTTTTTTCTTAGTATGTTTAACAAATAAATATACAAGAATTTTCACAAAATGATTTTAAACTGAAAAGCATAACTTTAAATGGAAGTATCTTCACTCTTTTCCCAGTCTTCATCAGAATACTAATGCCTCAGTTCCATTATGCAGAATATCAATTGCAGTTTTCTTACATTGTCAGAATTTAAATGATGAGAGGTATGCAAGATTAGGCCTGCCTGGTATGCTGAAGTTAAGCATGCTCTGTTTAGATGGCTTGCCTTAAATTTACATTTTGTCTATTACAGAAAGTAAGTAATGTATTTAAAAAAAAAAAGTAAAGAAAAAATATAGGTGTAATCTTGTAATAAAATCTGTGATTCATCTTATGGAGGTAAGGGTTGAATGATATGCAACCATAGGGTCTACAAAATAAAGCTGCAGTCCTCTCTGCTAACCTTCATCTTAACCTTCACAGATGGAGCTCAGTGAGTTAAAAACCCAAAACTTTATTACCCGTGCCCAGTAGAGTAAAGGTTGTTTTTCTTTCTCTGGCAATATTAATGATTTTCAGCTGACTGCATTTTAATTAAAAACACCAGGTAGCCTCTTGGCTCATCACATGGGAATGGTGGTGTTTAGCATCGGCAGACACTACCTGTGCATATGCACGCACACACACGCATAGCCTGTGCAGCCAAAGTGAGGCATTTCTTTGTGTAAGGAAGCATTTCACTCTCTCTTCATTTTTTTTGGGGGGGAGGTAATATCAGTTACCACAGGGAGGCTGTCAAGGAGATAAATTCCTGAGCTTTTCAGAGCTAAAGCCAGGAAATGAGCAAGTGTTTATTGCTTAAACAAGCTCTATGTTATAATCCATGCAAGTTGAAAATTCTTGTTCAAATGTTTGTTCACAAAAAGCTATGCTTGTACGTACAAACACGTGATAACTATTTTTATCCTCATCAAAAGTGAAACGCCACAGAAAATACCATCGATCTCTTTATGTAATTATTCTCTGGATGCTGTGTCTACACAGAAGTCAAGACACTTAAAACAATATTCTTGCTTTGAGAAGTTCTCTGCAACACATACCCAAAAAGTTAAGGCTAAGGCTGAATGGTACAAAATGCGTTATAGAAAGGGAAGACAAAAGCAACAGTTACACTAGTCTGAAAGTATTTTGTTCTACATGCCTTTAGTGCTTTCTAAGCCACCTCTACATTGAAACTTGCATATGAAAATAAGACAAAAATATGATGGAGTATGGTTTCTCCTGCTTAGAAGAATAAAGACAGAATATATCAGACTTTGTTTTACTTCCAAGTATGCTTGGGAAACAATTCTTTGAATTAGAATATCCATTTTAGTTGCGTTTGCTAGTTTCAGCATCTTTATAAAATATAGCACATGGATACACTGACTTTAATGTGAATTGAAAGAAACATGTGGAAAAGATGTTCTTGAGACAGTCCTACAGTACTATTCATCTTTGCTTAGCCAGGTAGATATGGGCAGACTTTGAAATCTCGAGATTCAGCTATGCTTTTAACTTTTTTCTCTTATCCAGTCAAATCAAGGCTCTTGTATTCTGTTGTCCCTCATTTTATTGGGGTTTTTCCTTCCCAAATTTTACTATAGTTTCAGATTGTAATCGGTTTGATGGGGGAGCCCTGGAAAAAACTTAGAAAGATGATAGCTCGCAGCCAGGTTGTCTGTGAGACAGCTGGAGACTTGGGGAGTATTCTGGAGCAGCATCCCTGCCTGTTTACCCTGTTCTTAAATTTCTCTATGAATCTACTGTTTGCCATTGCTAGGGATAGGCTGCTGAAACAGCTGGGACTTTGCACTGTAACTACTAGCCGTTCGTGCCTTCTCTCTACACCACTCTGAGTTATTTTACTGTTTTTTTTCTTGCTCTGCAATGTTTAACACTGTTGATCAATTCTGGCCTCCTGTAATACTAACAATATTGGCTCATATTTCAGGGAGTTTTTTCAGGTGTCACGTTCCACGCCCTTCCGTACAAAGCTTTTGTAATAGAAATCGTAAGGATATCAGCCATTAAATAAATATTCAAAATCCCAATTACAGTGATTCAACACTTTTTCCCATTAAATTTCTCTGATCTTGATAAACACATCCTTAAAGCGTGTAAACCATGACTTGGTTTTTTGGAATATACTTGGGTTTTGTTTGTGGGTTTTGTGTTTGTTTTGTTTTTTTTAAGTTAGTAAAACAAGCTCAATGGATGAAACCAGTAGACTATTACTCTGTAAATGAGAGGTAATCTGCGAGAAGGGAATACCGGCATTCTAGATAGATTATGTGTCCTGGGAAATGCCTAAGGTTCAGGAAACTTCAAGAGTAAGCATAGCAATATTTTATTACTTTGTGTGGATTTCTATGTCTTTAGCACCTTCATATGCTTCACTGCAGTTTTTCGGTGCTTCTGAAGAAGTAACTGACTAGAGGCTCTGGTTGGTTACTGGTTACTTCTTTGAAGAACCAGTGAACCAGAGGGCTTAGAGTAGTTGATCTTTGGGAATAAGTATGAGTAAGCAACTGTAACCCCAATATTGACATGTGTATTAGAATTTACATAATTGATACAGGAGACTTTCATATGGGTTACTCAGCAGGTGATGTCTTCCCTGGAAGTACCTCTGGAGATCCAGAATTAGAGGCAATGCATAGTCTGCTCTCAGCTCAAGAGGATGTAGGTCCAAATTGAGAAGGGAAGCTCTGGGGAAATCTAGTAGTTATATCAGAACAGTGATAAATGATAATACCTGAAAGAAGTCCTGCCTAATAAAAAAAAAAAAAGTCTGCTATGGTACTAACTATGCAAACTGGAAAATAAGTGGTTGAAATACATGTAGTTGGAAAGTAAGTGTTTGTAAGTAGCTGTTATCCTGCTGAAGTCATCTGGCAGAACATCAGTTTCTCTGTTTTATTAAGAAATATCCAAGTGACGCTTTGGAGTGCACACTCAGAAAATCAGCCCTGATTTTCTTAAATCTTAAGAATTTTAGAAACTTAACTAATTTCTTAAGTTTTGTATAATTATACTGTAGCATGCATATCATACTCTATTTCCTATGTTCACTGGTTATTTTTTTGTCCAAAATAATTTAGATAACACAAGGTGCTTTAAAATCTACCGCAATATTTCCCAAACTATTCCTGCCTGTGGAAATTTTTTTATCTGTGACAGAATTTGTAGGATTTGTGATCTTTACTAGCATAAACTATTGTGTTCCTGCTGGGATGGGGAATACGCTCATAACAAGACCTTGGGTTATAACCCATATTTTGAGAATAGATAATATTCATTCGCTTACAGTTTTTCATTTTGTTCTTGTGGACATCAATCTTCCCTCCATTAAAGGCTCCCTTATAAAGTGCTATTAAGATTAAAATACCTCAAACTAAGATTAAAATACAGTTGTGTAATACACTTTATATTTAGAGTACAAAAAAATTAAATGGCGTGAGCACACTGATGAAAAAGTTTAAAAATGGAGGGACTGCCTGGAATGTTTACTTTTTGAGATTACTTTATATGTGATCTGCTAAAAGCTAAACAATATTTTGTGAACACAGCAGGAGAAAAAAAGCATAGACAAAGTGCAACAGCTAAGACAAAATAAAATCTTAAATCCTTGATTTCAAAGATGCCAAATGAGCAGTTCCTAATTAAGTCTTTTTCCTCACTTTTTTTCTAGCCCTGCATTTTTTTTCAGATTCCCAACAAAGCCTCTGAATCACCTGAGTTCACTCAAGAGCTGTTGTATTATATACAAGAGACTATTGTTTTTATTTTACTGCTGTATTCACTACATTGACTGTCATTCTCCCACCTCCCAAAATCCCATGGAAAGGATAACTGTTTAGTTATAACTGCTCAGCGCCAAGGTGTTGAGGCAGTAGTGATTTTAAGAAAATACCCATTGTTTAATAAACATCCTTTTAAGATAAACAGCAAAGGGCACTAGACTGGTGGGGTTATCCTTGTTCCCTGGGATCCTCAAGGTGAAGCCTGACCATGGGCAGGAAGCAGCAGGAGAGGTGGGAGCCTTTTTAGGCTGGATTTCTTCCTGATCTGCAAGTATTTGCACCTGCACACAGAGCCCATCGTGGGAGGTGTTAGTTGTGCTGAACAACCTCAACACTGGCGGATAGAGCAGGGGATTTGCCTGAAGATGCATCACCAGGCAAAGATTTCTTACTGGGCCCCTTGTGTGTGTTACTCATGATTTCTGTGGAAAACTGGCAGGGAAGTAAGCGGATTTTCTGGTAGGGGCAGGGAGCTAGAATGCTGGGCAGAAAAATTACAGAGTCCTGCTGTCTGACTTACCAGAGAACTATGTCACTTTGATTATGACTTGTCTGTGATCATAAGATCTGTATGTATATTTATACTTTATGTATCTATTTATTCTGTATGTGTAAATAGTCATCTTGTATAACATTGAATTAATCTGTATAAAGAAAATAGTGTGTAGTTAGCACTCCAGATGTCCAGTGCTAAAAAGATTTTAGATGCCTAGTTTATATGCTGTGATAACAGTATGTGAAAAATAAAGGGGGAGTGAGTTCTTAGTAGCTCGCTCTGGGATTTCTTGATACGTTGGCAGCAAAGATAGTGTGCAACGTTTATGCCCCAAGCTGCTTCTGCTACACCACTCTCCATTCTCTTTCTCTGTCATGCTATTACAGTTTAGTGTAAATCATATTGCTGAGATGACAAAAAAATAACTTTTCTGCAACAAGAATGCACTTGGAAAGGAGCAGCCAGTATTTTAAAAGTCATTTGGCTTGTGCAGTGCTCCCTGACACAGCAATTGTTTCAGCCCAGAACAACTGAACGCCAACGAACCGCAGTGTAGCGGGAGGAACTGGTGGTGTTACACACTGCTTGTTTGTATGGCAGGGGTAGAAACAGAATTTGAAAATGTTGGGCACAAGCAACTCCACTGCACTAGCAATATGTCATTCATAAGCACTCTGAAGCGATCTCTGAGGAGAACATTCAAAACCAAACTCTGAAGAAATATAAGTAGTGGGAGGTGGGTGGGGGTAGTAGCGTCTCATAATAATGAGATAATATTTGGGAGGTGTGGAATAGCTATAAACCATGAGTCGCTGGCCTGATGCTTCTGATCAGTCTTGAGACCCCTTAGTAAGATGTCTGGAACCAGGATTGTTCTATAACTTCTACTCATTACTATTTCTGTTTTAACTTGAAACAGAAAGCCTGGCCATAAGTCTAAATAAAAATCTTATGTATGACACTAGATACTAGGAAGCAAGGAAGAGGCAAGTGGAAGTGAAGATGGACATGCATTTAGGGTCCTCTGTCTTTCTAGGGGTGGCAAATATGACAGAGCTGTGTCCATAAGTACTGCTGAGAAGTGATCTGTAATATATTTGGGGAAAGGGGAGTCAAAAGAGAGGTTGTTATCAAGTGTGAAAGAATCAGTGTTACTGACACACCACATGAAGCAATTGGGATATAGAGAGGACCTGCTAACTCCTGAAGAGCTCTTGAGTTGATACAGAAATCTTCTAGCACTTTCTAGACCAAATGTGATTTTTCTGTAGGGTAGCATGGTTTTCTTCTTGATGGAAAAATGTTTGGGTAACAGTTATAATGCCATTTTTATAGTAAATAGTTTTTCCCTATCAGGTAGAGGTTGTTTAAAGCGACTTTCATCTAAATTTTTTTTAGGTGTTTTTTTTCTTTTCCTTCATAATCCTGGGTCCAAGTGCCTCTTTTTCTATATACAAAGCTTATGTAGGAATACACATACAGGGTAAAGAATTAGGAAATCTTTGAAGTTATGGTGGCTATTTGTATCAAATTTTAAATAAATGTCTTCTATATAAAGTTGGATATAGAAATCCCATTTAATGGAAAAAACATTACTTTTATCTATAATGAGAACAAAAATATTACAAAAATATTAGACCCTAGTTTTGAGGAGTTTTTAATTCATTCATGTGTATTTATTTTGGTTTTGCCAGCTTGAGGCTTGAGTACAATTTTTTTTTTTTTTTCCAAACCACAAGTGTTACATCCAACCTTCCAGTCCATTCTGTGTCTGTCTTCTCTTTTGTTCAATCAACTACTTGTTTTCTATTTATAATGCTAAGATCAAGTTTTCTAGATGTGGCCAGAACAATGAGCAGCATGGCGACTCATCAGAGCATTAAAAAAAAGTTAATATTGACAGCTGTGATACTCTTTCCTCCCACATCAAATTCACGTTTTTGCCCAAAAGTTTTATCTGATACTTCTCATCTGCAGCAACTGTAAAAGATGAACTTTAGAGTTCCTGAACTGACTAACCAGCTAATTAGCCTTTCTGAGAAGTAGCCTGTTTGTTTTCAGAAAACAATATTTAATAGTGGAACTGAAATGAAAGTTTAGATTATTATTAAGTGCTGTTATTTACTTTGTTATACATATTTTATTGCTTTCCTGTTGGTGGTGGCAAAGATTAATGAAACCTTTATAAAGCTGGATAGAAACAAGGAGGGAAGTATATTAAACTACCCTAACTTGCTGCACGCTAATTATTGTGTCAGGTCTCATTAGAAAACAGATGCACACACAGAAGTATGTTTATTTTAACATATCTGCTTCAAGAAAGGACCCTGCAAATTTTAAAAGGGATTACAGGTGAATATTCTACATAAACCAATCTATGAAACAGTTTTCCCTTTGACTATCCTCCATTTCATGTTTCAGCAGAAGAGCAGAATAGGAAGAATTAGGAAAGACTTTACTGTGTTTTGGGGGTAGTGGAGGGTAGGAAAGGACTTGAATTCAGCACACTGTGTTCTAAGGAAGTACTTGTTCTTGCAGGTATGTAATTTCAAAAAAGATTATGAGACTGAGTAGCAGATGACATACCTCAATGTTTTTTGTACCTACACTTCATATGCAACACTCCTAAATCTGATAAATAAGGGCAGAAATCTTGACATAGCTGTTCTAATGAGAATCAGAGCGCTTTGTATTGAAAATGGGGTATGGAAGAAAAATGTGCCATTTAGGTGTCTATGTATAACGAATAAAATGCAGCAAAAATAATATAACTATTTTTATGAGAAGTCAATAGAAACAGTCTATTTCAATTACTCACAGACAATCATCGTCTGTCTACTCCCATCTACATAGCTGTGATTGACCAAGGGGAGAAAAATGTGTTGAAAGAATGACATTGATCTCTGGTGTCTGCAGTTATATGGTTATTTCTACCTGCTCTGGGCTGTTTCTTCATTCTCGGGTAGTCTCAGTCCCTTGCTCCTTTACATGAGAAGACTTGGGTCCTGTGGTCTCTTCCTTAGAGAGGAATAGGAAGATAAAATCTGAACATGAAATTGACTTTTCCTCCCTTCCCAGGGACTTTAAGTTCTTGTGGAACCTCTTAATTCTAAAGAATGGAATTTCTCTTCATAATTCTCAAAGCTGAATTGTATTGCTTTCTTCTTCCTGGGCCCATGAATATTCCAACATTTGCATTCCAGAAAACTGCAAGGTCTGTTAAAAGCATTATTTAAAAAAACAGGAAAACCTACAGAATAGGTGTGTTTCATAGCAAAAATTTAGCTCAGTCTACAGAAAATAAGTTAAAGATTTTTAGTCATGTTCTATAAAAATTGTCTGCTTTTGGTATACATTCTTTCAACGTTATTAATCTAACTTCTTTGAAAGCTTTTTTTTCAATGTTTCTTAATTAGACCAGATAGTCATAGAACTATTTTAAATAAATGATATGTGAAGACCCTCACTGATTTAGAAGTTCTAAATAAAAATCTAAATCTTGCTAGTGTCCTCCATAAAAAAAAAAAAAAAAAAATCCTGTGAAGACATATCCCAAAAAATGTTTGTTCTTTTTGCTGCTCAGAAATTACATACATGAATGGGATTTATTCTTATGTTAAAAGGATATCCTGCTGACAGGCAGTATATGTAAAGTAGGAAGATTGGACTAACATCTCAACAGTTGTGTTCAACTATAATTCTCTGTGTTCAACAGAGCATCATTCTCTTAGGGGGAAGTTGGTTGTGACAACTGAAAGGTCTTGAAGAAAAACAAGTGTAATCTTTAATTTGGTAAATGATAAATGAACCTGATGTCTAATTTAACCTATAGTTGACATTCCATGACCACAAATAGCTGCAGTGATTTGTCATTAGCTTGTGTCTGCTCAATATGTCTGCAAACAAAGTTATCTACAGTGGGGTCCAAATATTGCTCTAAGTTTCAATTAGATGTAAATATCGTATTATACTTAAGGTAATGAAGTGAGTATAAGGATAACTATTATAAATTCTGAAAGGTAGAAAAAAATAAGGTGAAAATTATCAGCCTATGCTTAAGTATCTCCTAGAGTTAAAAGCAAATGAAAATACATCAAGATTAAGTATCTTTATGTTAAATTGTATGCTTTTAAATGAAAATTGTGGGTCAAGTTGTTATCCTATGTCATATATGGTGCTCTTTGAACTCAGACACTCAGAATTTCACTGAATTGCCTAAGTATAATAGTTTGTAGGAGCTTTTTGAGAGTTTGGTATTGCTACATATTTTTTCTTACTATCACCTCTTTGGTTTGCAATTTTCAGCCTTATAAATTCCTTTGTGAATTTTGTGCCAGACACATGTGACTCAGCCATGTGGTCTGTGCTCACAAAAAGGTCCTGAAACACCTGGTGGGGGGGAATTGTGAGATTGTCACATGTTGCTGACTCTTTTTGTCAACACTTAGCACCAGACAGCTAGAAATATCTAAACTCTAGTTTTGTTTTCATGAATGGCATAACTGAAACAAATACTTCATAGTTGAAGGTTTGGACACTTACTGTTATTTCACCTAGAAAGGGATCATTTCTATGGGACCATAAGTCTCTGAAGAAGCTTCAAAATCTCTGCCACGAAAGAATAAAAGTACAGCAGAGATGCCTTCATTAGGCCTCACATTCAGTGAGGGTAAATCACTTGATGTGGTGGGACACTTCTACCTTTTATTTTTAGTTCGATGTTCAAACCATCCCTTCAAAGTGATAAAAGATGGAGACATAAACATCCTTTATCCATCACTGAGAAATGTTTTTTTGGAAACTGCAGTTGACTTGATCAGGACATGCTCCTAACACAGAATGCCCACATGGTGAGTGATGCCTCGTGTTACAAACCAGGTCCTTCTGGAAGGCCAAAGTTTGTTCTGTGTATCTTAGGGTGAATTATGTGTTCTTCTGAGAAAATGGTGAACTAAAAATAGAGCAAGTAAATAGATAGATCTCTCCACAACTCACTCTGTAGGGTTTTTCCCTTCAGAAATCTGAACAGACCTATGGAAAAATATACTTACTGAAGGTCTGTCCGTCATCATCAAAGGAAGTTATTCATTAAAGTAATATGTTCTAGCTGTTTTCCAATTTGGGTGAACCTAAAGAGATTGCAAAACTACATAAGAAGATAGCCTGGTCTACTTTGCCAAGTATGCAGACATGAACAAAACTTTGCCCAATATGTACCCATGTAATTCAAAGTTGTGCATGCAACACAAAGAATAGAGAGGATCCACTTTACACAGTTTATGAATAAAGTTATATGAAATGTTGTTCTGTCTACCAAAATAGAGTAAAATATAGTAAAATGAATTTTTCTCCTTTACTCTCAATAGCTTTGCCAGAAATTGATTTAGAGAGTATCTTTGTTTTTTTTTATCCAATTGAAGATATGGGTAATAGGAGGAGGGGAGGCTGAAAGAGGGCGTGAATTATTCATTATCGTAGTTCATATCTTTTCCTCTTCAGACGTATCTGAAGAATGCACCACAATGTAGAAAAGAGGAGATGACTGAGAGGTTGCTCTGATGGTACTGCACTCAACTCTAGTGAAGGGAGTGTTTTCGATACCAGTTTATATATACTATAGGGCAATTAGGACCTTGATGCTTCTTCCATTTGTGTGCTGAGAAATGGGATGAAAGGAAGGAGCACTGGGTAAGGGTAGCAGGTTGTTTCCTTCCAGTACATTTTAATGAGTATGATTGAGCCTGGGCTCTCCAAGGAGACAGTACTACTTTACAAGCTCTTAGTAAA
Organism: Numenius arquata; assembly: GCF_964106895.1. Classification (NCBI taxonomy): domain Eukaryota; kingdom Metazoa; phylum Chordata; class Aves; order Charadriiformes; family Scolopacidae; genus Numenius; species Numenius arquata. Next base: position 24,308,323 of record NC_133576.1, read on the forward strand.
TAAGCAATTACTTGGGAAGTATGAACAAACTGATTTTTCTGGAAAACATTGGCGATTGTGTTCTTTTGCTTTCTCTTGCCCCTTTATTTTCCACTGTGTTTTGGAGTTCACAGACTATATGCATAAGGTTGATATGGATAGCGTTTTATTTTTGTTTCTTTTAAAAATACTGTTGACTTCTGATTTTTATGTATTTGTACACTTTGTTAAAGGTGTTTCCAACATGTAATGGGAGTTATTCTGCAGAATTCTTGTGCACTGCTCTGAATCAACCTAGAAAATGAGTAAATTTGTGATCCATGTAGCTAGAATATGCAAATAAACTTAGGAAATTATATGCAAATAAACTGAGTTGCTACTTATATTATTCAGCTTGTCTCACTTTCAATAATTAGTTCTTCTGTTCACTTCTCAGATTTTATTTCCAGAACTTTTGGGGTCAGTGAAATGGCAGGATACGATGCCATTGCTTTTGGCTTTCACTTGAGTATATCAACATGATCTCTTGCAAGCCAATAAATAATATTTTTTTTTACCTTTAATAATTCCAATAGCTCTAATCTTAGGGTTTTTTCCCCTTTTGATATTCTGATTGCTCAGAAGGGGTAAGTAGCTTGGAAATAAAATGAGGTGGTGAATCATGTTATCGCTAAGTACCAGTAACACTTCTTAGATGATGGTGCAAGGCATGAGGTGGTGGGTGAAAGATGCAGGTCTTCAGCTGCTCATCAGCAGTTTGCTAGCAGGTATTTCAGCCGGGTGTGTGCCCCAGAAGTGGGCTTCAGTTTGCCTGGTAGCACAACAGGTGGAGAGGGCAGTTTTGAAGGAGCCATTAGTAACGTGCTTAAAGGAATACTGTTGTGTTGCAGTAAAGTTTTGAAGTGGCATTGCTTCAGTTCATTTGAGTGTATGTGGTGTCAGATAAAGGCATCTGCACTGATACAGCAAGTTCCTCATTACTGTAACTTGCAGCACATGTTGGTAAAATTCAGTGATCTGTCACTTAACCTTCCCCTCATTATCTTTAGTTTTGCTTCTTTAGTTTTATGTCTTAGTTTAAATTAATGTGTTAGTGTTTGTAAAGCACTCCAAAGATGAAAAGTCTTATTAGCTGCTTTGTATAATTATTATTTTTAATTGTTTCCATTTGGTATAGTTTCAATTAAGAGCACTAATTGACTAGTGCTAATTCAATAAGAAGCAGAAATGGCAGGACCTCTTTTTTTTTTTTCCCTTCTCCTTTTTAAAGATTAGAGACTTTAGGAAAGAATTGGGGAGAGACAGGAAGAATGAATGGATAGATATTCTTGTGGGTTTTACTTCATCCATATTAACCTCATTGACTGCTTGCTAATGGCAGTAATTTAAATATGCCAATGCCCATGTAAAAACAGACTCTGGGATCCACCATTTCTCAGTGGGAAAACCTGGATCTTGGAGAGCTATTTACAGTTTCCACCATCACTAGTACTGAAATGTTTTTTCTCTGAGCAATTAGAAAATGAAAATGGGAGACTCTGAGTCACAGCCAGCTTTCTGAGTGTGCGTAGCCAGGACTGCTGTTTTGCTGTGATTCTGTGGTATTCGTTTAAAGCTCTGCTTCTTGGCGTGATAAAAGCAGAAGAGGATCTTCCTGCTGCTGAAGGGGAATTTCAAATAACAAAATTGAAGATTCATAGCTTGTAAAGCAAGTAAAAGGGAACTAATATTTGGAACGTTGTGCATTTAAGTCAGATTTGTGACTTGATGTCAAGGTTTTTGATGTCACAATTTTTGAAGGGGTTTTGAAGCAGTCAGTTATTTGGCTCATAGTCCTGTGTGCATTAAATCATAAAGCAGGCAAGGTCAGGCCTCAAACCGAGGGCTGAGGATATCTTCTACCAAGTGTCTCTCCCTGCCCTGATGTTATTCTGGCTTCTCAGCAGGCCAAACCAATTACCAGGGTTGAGGTGCACGGGGAGTGAGGGTATGGCAGGAGGGGATCCTACGGACCAGCTCCAGTTCCACAAGGCTTGTTGGGTCAGAGTCAGTGCAGTACTGACATGGCTGCATGGAGCTGATCACAAACAGCTGAGTAAGATTAATAGGTGACCTCTGAATTTGTAGAAATTTCTGAACGAGAAATGTAGAGACTACTCATGTTTTGTGGGTTTTTTTTTTTTTTCTTAAGGGTCCCTCCAGTTTAATTTTTTTGCTGTGTTTCTAAATATCTCTGGACACAGAGATTTTTTGGAGATCCAGTGAGTTCCCCCAGGCCGTATAGCTGATGCAGCCAGCTATTGTGCAGCATTACTGATGTATTATAACATTCCTGCTCCAGTTAGCTGGGAGGGGCGGAGCCAGCATTGCTCCAGCTCCCTGTATTCAGGAAATAAAGCAACACAGCAGCAAATCAGTGTTCTGCTGTTAAACAGCTAATATCTATTGGAGCCTGACTTAACTATACCTAAAGTCTGATTTATTTATTTGTTAGGTGTAATTTTTTTTCTCATTCATTGTTTGTCTAATTCTAGTCATCAGGAAGTATAAGAATTTACATGTATGTATTTTAAGTCACAATATCTCTTATTTACTAATGGGTGGCAAAACTTTTTTCTTACATACATACATCAGTTACTCCACAACAGACCCATGTATTTCCTCATGCAGGTATTGCTGTTTAACCTATTGCATTCTGCATGTATTCTTAGGTAATCCCACAAATCTCATTCAGCCAGGTGAGGATTGCCAGCCTCTTGTTCTTGTTAGCCTGCAAGCATCAGCATTATTCAGTGTTTTGTCTTGAGAGGGACTCTGCAACTGCTGGCAGCCTCTCTGCTAATTGTAGCACACAGTTCTTATGATTAGCTAGATCCAGCTCTAATCTAGTAGCCCATACCTCTAGACCACCTTTTTATTCATTATTATTACTATTATTATTTTCTATAAAACAGGTCAGCAAGCTATGGTGCAGGTTCCAGAGATGGCACAGGCAAATTTTTGAAGGGCATGCTGAGTGCTAAGAGCTATAGTATCTTGAAAAGGTATAGACTTTCTGCTCTCACTTTCCATTAAATTCTGAGTATGTTGGAAGTGTTGCATTACATAGGGGATAGGATGCCTCTGGAAAGGTGATCAGCAGCACTCTTCACCACTGAATTGTGGCATCCCTCACCACCTGCTGAGGTTTTACTAGCGTGTCTCATTTAAAAAGAAAATTACAGTCTGGCACACTATCCTTGCAGATCCTTGATGCAAGTCATTGAGCCTTTTATAGTCCATAACACGTTCAGGGAAGCAATGGTCTTGTTCCAGAGTATTGAGGAGAATGGCATTTTATATGTTAGTGGTTGGCTTCAATTATATATCAGGTTGTTATAAACAGCCTTCATATGTATACACATATGTGTGAATTCTTTTTTCGTTTTTCTTTCCATTTTACTGTGAATCTCTTTTCTGAATGTATTTTGCCTTCTCATGATCTAGAATGGAAGGAAAAGTGTATTGTTATTTCTGACTCCTGTTTTATACTTTCTTTTTCATATCTAGACAGCAGAAACATTATTCCATGAGTAACTCTTTCATTGGTGCCTTACGATACTGCTGTTTAGAATCTGGTCAGTAAAATGGATTGACTGCCTCAGTAGTTTGAGCCCTGCATCACATTATATATTTAGAAATGTAAACATGTTTCTTGACATCTTGATCTTTTCTAGTATGTGCACAAAGATCCCTGTTCAGGACCTGTGACTTTTTTTTTTTTTTTTTCCTTTTTTTCTGGAACAGCCACAATGCGCTCTACAAAGATAGAGCAGGGCTGTCCTATTGCCTTCTGATCCCAAAGTCCTACACTGGGTAATCTCCGGGTGAGAGTCGATTGTTTTATGTACCTGAAGTTGGCCTCGCTTGGATTGTAGAGCTCATCCCTCAAATGCCACCAAATCCTAGTCTTGCTTGCCTGAAGGAAACATTCATGAACAAGATCAGTTTCCAGAGCAGAGTGAAATTGGATCATCTGGAGCAGCTCATCCTCACAGTTATTCATATTCAGTGCTTCATGTAAATACCAGAAAAGCAACTTTCTGTTCTGGATTTATAGTTTTGAGTGCATTAACAGCTTTCTGAATCGTCCTGGCCACTTCAGCTGAAGAGCAGCTGTTCCACAGCCCAAGACCTATTAAGGCTTGCATTTGGAGAACACAGAATAATCTGCCGCTTTCTTTCCTGTATTCTCTTATTTATAATTCCCTAGTTATTCTTTATTTTTTATTTTTTTTAAATTCTGATTTGGTTCTTCCCTTTTAATTACATTTACTTCTATAGATTCTATGAGGAGTTTGCCATCGACTATCATAGTCTGTGCCTATATGCTGCTGTCTGTGTAGAAAACAGATATCATGTTTTCCTCTAAACCTGTGCTGCAATTGTGATTATAATTCTACAAAGCTAGTCTAATGCATGCTATATATTTATGCACTCCCTAAGCAACTTTAAACCAGTTTGATTTAAATGTATGACCGTAAGTAGTTTAATTGCTGTTTTATTTTGCTAGCTATGCCAACTTGTACTTGCTAGGAGATAAGTGAATAGCTGTGAAGTTTTGTCTGCTTTTTTTTTTTCTATTAAAAATTTTCTTTTAAATAGGCACATTTCATAAGTTCAGTATTATTACTTGTCTAATTGGGCTTTGGAGATCTGAGCGTCTGTTTTTGCATACAGAGTTGTATATCTTGAAAAAAGGTGGAGACAAAGAAAAATGAGTTAGAGGGAATGGGGGGAAATATTAATTCAATGCCTTTAACTTACAGAAATTCTGTGGTTCTTTTTGATATTTTTTAATCTTGCTGACTTCAGTGTCATGTTTTAAATGCCAACTGTGTTTTAAAATGTTTATTTTCCAAGCATATTAATTGGAGAGAAATGTTTTTCTGCAATTCTGTTATGTAGTGTAGCTGGTTTTGCTTGAATGTCAGTCACTACAGCAGCTAGATGCTTAAATCTGCATTTGCAGGTGGCAGCCAGCAGCTGTGCGTGCCAAGTGTGGGTCCTTCTCTATTGTTTCCTAGCTTAGACCTTTCTGATCTTATTTCTATGGAAATCATCTCAGTGGAGGTAGTATAAGGGAATTTTAAAAACTTTTAAAACTCTCTTTACTTTAACCATTCAGCTTGTTTCCATAGAAATGGGATCTAAAAGATTGTCAATAGCAAACAGTTGAAAGTGAGAATTCACTTGTAGATTTCATCAATGACTCCTAGCTGACAACTGCAAATACTGATGGCCAAAATGAGTAGTAAACCATTTATAAAAATGACAAAATAGAAGAACCAATTAAAATATTAGAAAAAATATGCTTTCTTTTCATCTTCATTGAATGTCATAAATGTGGAGATGCTTACTTAACTGTTCTTGCGTACACGGGTTGCACAGACACACTTGTAACTTTCTCTAGACTGTCTTTTAGGATAGCAGCAGTTCTATATAACGTGGTCCATCCCTTTTATTGTTAGGGACCTGACCTGTTCCAAGTGGACATCTGTGAGCAATGAGGGATATACATCAGAAAATTGCATTGCTACAGTTAAGGTTCATGAATTTTCAAATGCCAGCCTATGTCTTTGTGTAAGAAGTAATTGGCAGATACATTTCTGAAATAACCTCGCTCTCTGAAACCAACGGAGTAAACCAGATCTCTGTAGCATGAACCTTAGATATTTTGTTCCTTGATTTAGAAAGGAAGTCTTTCTCCTGTTGCCAGATAGGTAATAAGACTTACTACCATTGAGGACCTGCCTTTACAGATGTGTTTTCTTAGGAGGTAGTTAAATGCAGAATGGCTGAATTCAGCAGGTTTCATTTCCCAATCTCCCATCCTGTGTTCTTTTCATGCACAGCTTCTTCCTTCAATTCTCTGTATGGAAAGCCAGTGCTTATCCCTACAGGTTTTGCTCAACAACAAAAGACTTGTGTAGAATGTTTTACCCGGGGGCCCCGTTGTGTACTTGATATTCAAATATGTTGCACGCTAAGTCTGCCACAACCTTTCCTTATTCAGGATTGAGCTAAGATACACTGGTTAGGTATGTGTAAGTGCAGAACCCTTCATTTTTTTTACAGAATTATCCTTTGAGTAAAAGGATAAGGGGAAAGGGAAGGGAACTTTCTAGCTCAGGATACAAATGCAGCAAAACTTGTAAGGACAGAGGGTCTCTTCAGTTCCTTAAACTGCTGAGTAAAGACATGAGTCTAAGTAACCAGTGTCCCTACCTTTTCCTTTAAATGAAGTAAAATATCAATAAAAAGAATCTTGAGTTGTGCAGGAGGCTAAAACTGCCATCCTAGATTACCAAACTGCTGCTGGGATCAGTGTCTGAATAACTGTTATCTGAGATTAAGAACCTACTATTAATTCATCAATCAGTGTGACAACTTGTGGGAAAAGTGTCTTTCATTACACATGAAGTTATCTAGATATCAGCTTATTATGAAATAGTTATATCAAGCAATTGAAAATGTCTACCCCATTAATTGGAAAAGGTTCTTACAGTACAATTTGACATAAAAATAAAATATTGTAATGAATTCTTTAAGCACAAATAGGGCTCCTGCTAAACAGTGAGAATCTGCTTGGCCTTGCTTCTACGCAAATGGCACAATGGAGATTGCCAGCGTGGGAAACGAGAGGCTCAAGTGACATGGTCGGGAAGTGCCTGCAGTGCAGGTCTTCACATGGGAAAAGATGTGCCATTTCTGTCTCTGGTGCAGTGCCATCACTGCTCTCTGCTGCCCGTAGGCAGCACCTGCGACTGGAACTCAAAGAGGAATCATAGGGTTGATGTGGGAACTTGTGACTTCATGGTGCTGCCAGAGAGGGCTGGGAGATGACAACAGGGCAAGCTTAATATCCTCTCAGTCCTTCCTGTTCTACATTCCTCCTCTAAATCCCATGTTGCATACGGCTAGTACTGGGCAAATCATGCCAGTTGTCAATTTAACATTTCTTTTCTTTAAGCAGCACAATATGACCTCAATAAGGGTTTGCTTAAGAGGCTGACCATGGTTTAAAGATAAGTCAAGATTCAGAATTTGTTGAAATAACTTCAGAGAAGTTATGACTGCTTCCATGAGGCTGGAACTGGTCCACTGTGTTTACTTTTCTGTAGCGTGGTATCACTAAGGCTTTTTCTGATCAGACAGTAATGTGTTTAACTTAAAATATGTGAAATGAAATTTCTCTTTTCATAATGCTCATACAGCCTTCGGTGATACAACCTACTGAATTGTAATAAATGGCTCTTGCTGCTTTTGTATATCTGTAGTGTTTGGTTCAAAATTAGAAAAACAAAAAGTGGGAAACAGTGAAAACAGATTTTGGTATTACATATATTTAGTAGAAGATTTACATTACGTAATTGGCTCTTTATAGTGTTCTCCATACAGCTGTTAAATATTAGTGGTTCTAAAATGAAACAGAAGAAAGATTGTAAAGTAGCTTTTAGAGATATGAAAACCGCTGAGATTTTATCTAACTATAGTCTCAGTGTGGTTTGTAGCCTAATCTCATATTTTGTACATGAATGTGACAAGTAATCTTAAAATCTTCTTTCTACCAACCTTCAAATTCTATGTTGTTCTATTTTAGTGACATTTACTCCTCCTTTACGCCAGATGTGAAAGTAAAATGTAATCTCTTATCCATGCTGTCGTCGATTACAGTGTTAAAATAGACTTTTGAAGTCTTTCCTCCAAACCGTGTTTTTGACATTTCTTCTTCATAAGTCCTGGAACTCTAGTTGTAAGAGTTAGCTCTACACTGCTTCTGCTTCCATCAACATTATCGGAGGTTTTCCTTGTTTGAAAGGAACATAATAAAAAATTTTGAAGGTAATGCAGTGCATTGGTACACCAGGGGTCTCATTTTGAAGGAAGTCTGAACTGTCAGCTTCTGCATGTCAGGTTAAGTATTTTGCGGGGAGCTACCACATTCTTGTGCAAACATTACCAATGTATGCTTCCACTTGTTTAAGATTTTAGTGAAGAATAGTTTTGCACAACTGAAATGTTTATAAATACTTTTCATTTAATTAATTAGGAGGTATAACATGAAACACACCTAGAAGAAAACTAGTGTGTATTTGATAAACTGTTTGGCTTTTTGTTGTCTGCACTGAATTTAACTATTGCTTAATATTTCCTGGCTGTTTTTATCAGAAGAAAAATGCAACACTTATGTAAAATTAAAAGTAGATTGTATTTCATGCAGAAATAATGTGTCCTTGTCAGAGACTATCATGGTTCTGTCAGACTTTTCAGTAAATTACATTGACATTTGAGGCGGTGGAATTCACCTCATTTGTACTTAGTATCTGGCATTAGTAATTAAGAGCAACAAATTAGTAATTAAGTGTAACAAATTCATAGCTTTACTTATAAGCACACCTTATACAGTATGTCTCAGTGCGATGGCTAGGTTGAAACATTAGACGTTAAACATTTTTGAATGTATTTTATGTGTATAATGAATAGACTACTACTTCTGTTAAACATTTCTGCAAATGCCTCTTAAATGTTTTTCTTGCCCAATGCATGAATTCTTATAAATTGGGAGTGTAAGCAGGCTGTCTGGGAGCACAATGGAAAGGCACTGGCATGAAGCACGCAAGGCTTTCTTTGAATAAACTAAAGCACTGTCCATGTTTGATCAATCCATCTTGTTGCATTCTTTTAAACCAGTTATTGAAGTGCTGAGCCTTTACTTTTCTACAGAAGTAATAGATTTATATTATTAGCTACAGGGTTAGCAGCTAACTTCAGGGCTTTAATTTCTAAGTTCAAATCAAGATATTGATTCAAAGTGAATATATAAATATTTCTGAAGATAATCTCACGATAAGGGAAGGGTATGTTGGATTTCTTTTTTTTTTTCTTAGTATTTTAAGAGGAAGTAGTATGTTCAAGTTTTTTTTTATTTAAGCTAGTTTTCTCTGGTTCTGAAGACTGCTCTGTATTTTAAAAATTATGTTGTCATCACACCTGCTACTCTTTTATTCTGTTTTTTTGGTGGTGTGTTTTTTCTTGATTGTTGGGGGTTTTCGTTTTGTGTGGGTTCTTTGAGGGTTTGGTCTTTTGTGGTTGGGTGTTTTTTGTGGTGTGGAAGGTGTTTTTGGTTTTTTGTTGGTGGTTTTTGGGGTCGTAATTTTTGAGTTTGGTTTGGTTTTTGTGTTTTTGTGTTTTGTTTTTGTTTTTTTCAGAGACCTCTCTGGAACATATGGCACATCCTCCTTTTAATGTGTTTTCATACACAAACAAATGCAGAAAACCTTTTGTGCTTCTATTTGGTTTGATTTTTATTTTTTTTTTACTAAATCTACATTGTGGTTATATTTGTGTATAACAGAAATTTGTGTAATAATGCTTAAACTTATAGTACCTGTTTTATATGTGGAAAAAAGGTGATATGACCTTGGCTCACCTAACAGATATGGTAGGCAAAATGGGGATCAGCAGCCGAGAGACTCTTCCACTTTGTTTTTAAAGAACCTCTTCTGGTGGCTTTTAAGGCTTGGAGCTGTGGATTTTAATTAATTTTATTTAAAATGATAAAATAATACTTTAATCACTTTTTCTAATTCTTCATGGCTGTGGAATTTGAATCAATTCAAGCTGTGTGGGTTCATGCTTGGCAAAAGAGGCCTGGCCCACCAGAGCATGAATGTCCCCTTTTCCTCTGCCAAAGCCAAGATCTATTGCTTGTTACAGGGTAGACTTCAATTATATAGTTCAAACCAATTTGGGGACAGTGGCACAAAAAACCCTGTGCTAACTAGTCCTTCGTTGTATAATTTTGACCAAATCTGAATTCGTTCTGGTCTTGCCGTGAACGCTGAAGTAGCAGCTTTGCCTTTCTGAATGTGTACAAGTGTCACAGGCCAAAAGCCTTTGGCCTTATAACAATCTCTTAAGAGTCAGCAGATTGTTTGCCAATTTTTTGCCATTGTCTGGCTATGATAAGAAGTATGTTTTGTGATTCTTAGGACAGGATCTTCAGGAAAGGTTATCAGTTTTGCCGTGATAGGAAGAAACCCCAGAAGTAATGGCCTGTAGAGGACTTAATTTACCCTATTTTTCTGCGTAGCTCCCAGGCATATGCTGCAGTGACCAGGAATCCCAGTCCTCTGATTGCATCTGGCAGCACTTGGAATGCCATGAATTTCAACCACTGTTTAAAATCAAAGTTTTCAGGCTAATGGAGCCACGGGGTTTTTTTGGTTTGTTTTGGGTTTGTTTGGGGTGGGTTTTTTTTTTTTCTGTGGTTTTGGTTTTTCTTTGTTTTTTCTCTGCTGCTTCCGCTGTGATCGATCAATTCACTCCCAAAGAAGAAGGTGCGCTCTTCCACTTCCCCCCTCCCCATGTTGTTGTTGCGTGGGTTTTGTATTTCGTTTTTATATAAAGATTGTGTGAAAGGTCTCGGAGATGTGCTTGTTCTGCAACTTCCATGTTGTGACATCATTTGTTCTTAAAATTCAAGTAAAGCCAGCTAGTTTTCTACATGCTCACCTGGGCCTTAGAAGTCATCTGATGTCAGGGAATTTTTCTGAAAATGAGGACCTAATTCTTAAGTGATATCTTCTTCCTTCACAGAAAAAGATGAACAGATAAAGCTTTTCTCTCCACATGTCTTAAATAGTGAGAGATAGATATATATATATAGATATATATATGTAAAAAACTTTTTATTGCTTACAAATGGTAAACTAAACTTGTATTTCATACATTTTCTCAATCCCGTAGGCCTCAGGCCAACCCAACCTTCTTTGTAATAGTGAAGTCAGTAGGCACTATGAATATTCAGCTGCTGAAATACTCAAAATGCATCTTTAGGAGTGTAACTTGAATTTTAAAAATACCGATACTTTGTGTATTAGAGCAGAAAAATATGTAAGACTTGTTTTAACATGGGGCTAACAGAATTTAAATTTGTTTGAACAATGATGTGTAATGTCCATATCTTGTTTTTGTACTCAGAATTGCATACTGTGCATGATTTTAATGTGTGCTTTGCATTGTTATGTGTGTACACCTGTATATAATATAAAATTTTAAGATGCCCTACAGTGAATTTAACCAAAGTAACTGCAAAATATGAGGAAGTTGGTAAGAGTGGGAAATACTCCATGAACTTTCCAACTTTTGCTTTCTCAATTTTAAGCTTATGCATCTTTTCTACAAGCAAGTAAGTTTAGTCATATACATGTTCACAATAAATCTATTCCAAGTATGCTAAAGCATGAACATGAATCATGTATATTTTGATGTTTCATAGTATTAAAACAATGTATTCTGGCATTTTGAGGGATATTTATGAACAGTTTTTTAGTTTATCTGATATGTCAGTTTATATCTAGAATGCCATAAGACAATAGTACATCTAAAAGCCACACTAAAGCTGCTGGTAGGGCACTATATTTTTTTGAATACAGAACTATAACTAGTAGGAAGTTGACTCAATTGTATTGAAGCTATTTTGTGGATGTTGATGATCCTCTAGAGTAGCAGATTATGTAATAAATTAGGCATTTGTAGCCTAAGCATTTCATATGTCGCATATTGGTAACTTTTTGAAAATTCATGTTTTTGAGAGCCTCTATGCAGGAATCTTCACCAAAATTTAAGAACACTTTAGAAAAGTTGATAGAATGTGAAACCTTGGGGTTGTGTAGGAAGGGGTGGGGGAAAACAAAAAGTCCTCCTTCACCTCTGACCTGACAGAGAACTGAAAGAACAATGGTATGTTGCCTGTGACAGATCTTTTTTTTTTTTTTTTTTGGTGGAAATCAGTGTAATACAGATCCTATGGAGCAAGAAAAGTAACATCTCTATATACACAGTTAAAATGTTTCTAGGGCAATTGTGTAAACTGGGACAACCTACATCAAACACCTCAGACCCACCAAACCACAGTGGCTGCATCCCAGCTGCCGACTGCTGCCAGTGCCTGGCCAGTACTGTGTGCCTGAGCTGTGGACATTGCCTGGAGGACTGCCAGAGAGCCAGCCCACCAGCATAACAAACAGGACTGTTACAGCACTTTTTTTGGCCATAGATGATTGAATGACGTGCCCAGGAATATTCTCAGACTTATTAAATTTGCTAATATAAACATGGCAAGTATCTCCCTCTTCTACTGAGTGAGCCATTTTTAGATGTTTTTTATTAATAAAAATTTGTTGTAGGGTTTCTAAAATAAAACTTGTACCATTCAGTGGTTGGTATCTGCTTCTAAACTGCTGTCTTTCCACTAAAATTTAAGTAAATAATCTTAGTTAAGCCAAAGGTGCACATACATGGGGTGCTTGTGTGTATGTGTATACATGGACTCTGTGTATATGCATACACATAATACGTATTCTTCTTAGTTTTCAAACAATTTTATTTTCTTTTCAGTGGGATGCCATAACTGAAATGGATGAACACAATCGTCCTATTCATACTTACCAGGTATGTAATGTGATGGAACCAAACCAAAACAACTGGCTTCGAACAAACTGGATCTCCCGTGATGCTGCACAGAAGATTTATGTGGAAATGAAGTTTACCCTGAGGGACTGCAACAGTATTCCATGGGTACTGGGAACATGCAAGGAAACTTTCAATCTCTACTACATGGAATCTGATGAGTCTCATGGAGTGAAATTCAAGCCAAACCAGTACACTAAAATTGATACTATTGCAGCTGATGAGAGCTTTACCCAGATGGACTTGGGTGACCGCATTCTTAAACTCAACACAGAAGTTCGTGAGGTGGGGCCAATAAACAAGAAAGGTTTTTATCTTGCTTTTCAGGACATTGGAGCATGCATTGCTTTGGTCTCAGTCCGTGTTTATTACAAAAAGTGCCCTTTCACAGTCCGTAATTTGGCTATGTTTCCTGATACTATTCCAAGGGTTGATTCTTCCTCTTTGGTGGAAGTACGGGGCTCCTGTGTGAAGAGCGCTGAGGAACGTGATACTCCAAAATTGTACTGTGGAGCAGATGGGGATTGGCTTGTGCCTCTAGGACGATGCATCTGCAGTGTAGGATATGAAGAAGTGGATGGCTCCTGCCATGGTAAGGAAACATTGCTGGATTAGAGATATTTTTTTTTTTTAATTAAAAAAAAAAAAATTCTTATGATGTAATATGCACAGCAAATAGCTTGTTGAATATTGGAAATATTGCATCACATTTTCAAGGAATGTCCCTTGTCCAGAAATAAGCAAGGGTATTTGAAGTCATGATACTGTGAATTTCTAAGAAACATTTAGTTACTAAAGATGACCTTCATTTTGTCTAACTGTAGGTGTCCACAGTGTTAACATGTCTAGATCAGCAAGTCGCCTTGACTCCTTCTGTAGTTACGGGAGATAAGTGCATGCTTTGGAGCAGGATTCCTCTACAATGTTTTAGATATCTATTGCAGAATAAGATGAGCAGTAACTGAAAAAAAAAAAATATCTTTTTTCCTCCATATGCTTAAAAAGAGAAACTAGTCAATTAACTCGGGCTCCAACTTTCTTGTAAGCACATAAAGACAGAGGAGACGAATTCACCTGAAGAGATATCATTATCCATGCTTCTGTAAAACAAAGTTTACCTCAGTTAGGTGCTGAATGGTGTTTGCCATATTCTTGTGTCTTAAGAATTGTCTCTCTGAGGATATCTGTGCTTGATGGCTTCTCCTTAAGAATTTTGCAGAGACTGCACTCTGTGCTGGTATGTATAGAACAACATAGCACTGCACCTTGTCAATGTGACAGCGAATTAAGAATGTTTCAAATGAAGGTTTCAATTTGGAGATGACTACAAAGGGAAATATATTTTCTTCCCATATCAGCCCCTCACTTTCATAAGCAGGACAGCGAGCACTTGCAGGAGCAAAAAGCATGTCTTCTGCACAATCTAAGTGTTGCTGTGGTTCATTAACCCTCTGCTACTCTTGAAAGAGGAGTTGTATTTGCCAGACTTAGTGATAACTGGATTTCATGCACAAATGGAAAAATTCAGATTACTTAAAATTTTCTGCTGTTTAGAACATGAATACATTGCTAAAATGCTGTAAATGCCATAGTATACTTGAGTAAAGCCTGGGACTCTGACCTTTTGTGGATTCAGTTTGAGGCTACTATCCATGTAGAATATGCACATTGAGACTCTTATTTTCCACCTGCCAGGGCTGCTGGATAGGTGACACTTACACATAAAAGGCATGCATCTTTTCATATTGCACAATCTCTTAGTTGTTTTGTTAGCTTCAGAAAGAGTTACTAGAGGATACGTGTACTTTGTGTGTTCTCTTCTGCTGTACGTAATAGTTTCACAATGACTTGAGAATAAGGTACTCTTTCTGTAGTAATGATTGTAAAGAAAGTCTCGGTAGCCACTGAGATACCAGTCTGCTTTGGTTCAACACTTGCTTTGGAGCAAAAAGAAAGAGTCCATATCCATAAATTAGCGAAGTGACATTGCTATATTGCACAAATATTTTGCTCAAGAGCTCCTCAGATTTGATGGTATTAGGCAAGCTGCACAGCAACCTTGGATAATATAGAGCATTAAAAGCACACTATGCATTGTAATCAGAAAATGAATCACTTTGTTGTCTGGTCTCACTGGCATTAATTATCAAAATATACTTCTTGCAAAGATACAGTTTTGACACTGCTGTTACTGGAAGCAAGTATAATTTTCTACATAAGGTCAAGAGGTTTCTCTTAATGGTATAAGTATTTTCTTCAAGACATTAACGCTCAATGAATTTCTGTCCATTATGTGAGTGAGTCACACTGTAGAACTGTATGTGAGCAATATAACCAGCAACAAAAGCCCACAAAAAATGTCAGGAAACTTTTCCGCTATGCGTTGACTACACTGGTTTATTCAATTGTCAGTCCAGTCTGCTGCTGATCTGGTACCTCCTAAATGAAATGGAATACCCATAGCCATGAGTCTTTGCATATTCTTATCTGTTTGCCCTGAGAGTAACGAATTGCTAATTTAGAAAACTATAATAGAGCTTCTGTATGTGTTGTGAAATAATTTTTGTAGGTGTCTGATGTTGTCCATTTAGTCATCTCCAGTGTACTTGAATATGACAGGTTTTCAAAGTATGCTTGTCTTGCATTCCTTCATGAATGTCACGCCTAGGGCAAGCTGATATGCGTAAGATACTTTAAGAACTAAAGAGCGACGATTTCATTTCACTCATGCCCACTCTCCAACTATGAGCTGGAAGAGTTACTGTCAGGGTGGCCACATTTCCCTTTGTACCAAAGCTCCTGGGGGAGGTGCATGCTCGGGCAGCACATTTTTACAATGTGACTGTTTTTAGCATTGTGCACTGAAGTGAGATCACTACTTACGTTGATAGCAATTTTTCACATAGCCATAATGTCCCATTTTGAGACTTTGCTTTTTGGCTGAGACATGAATCGGACATTAAGAGATTAAAATATTTGTCATCTGTCTCAATACATCCTGAACTAACTCTTTCATATCCATTAAGTCCTAAAATACCTGAACGTTACTGACTTTCTTAGGGAAAATTTGTTTTTGTAGAAGCGGGGGGGTTGTGGGGAGTGGTAGGTGAGGGGAGAGGAGAAGCCACTACATCTTAGTCTGCTAAGACCTGAGTTGTATTTAATACAGTCTTCATGTCTTCAGGGTCCTTCCCCCAAAGCCCTTTTGTCCCTCCCATTCCACCTCTGGAATTACAAATCTGAGTCTTGGAAGTATTTGATGCCATTCTGTCGGTGGTTCTCACAGACAGACTCTGTGACATACTCAAAACTGATAACTATTACTTTCTTCCACATGAAAACAACTTTCAAAATAATAATTTTGTATTTTGAAATCTGTTCTGACAAGTAATTGGGCGGTGGGCAATGCTTGCTAATATTGAGTATTTTTTCCTATTTGCAAATGGTATAAAACTTTGAATTATACACCAGCACATGGCTCAGGCTGGAATAATGTGCTCTTTGTGGCAAATATGGCCTATCTGTTACAGAATTAAAAAAGTAAATTTGTGTTTTGATATTTGTGGAGATATACACTCTCTAGTCAGAAAATAATAAATGGCATAAGGAATGGTATCCTGCCTTTGTTATTGCTCATAGTTTCACAAAGCAGCATGAATGGGAATAAAAAAGTCTTTGATCAATTTTACCACTGCTGTTAAAATCATAGGGAAGCAAGTAAAGTAGATTTTGGCAGTTGAAAACAACCTAACTGGCAACATTTCAGTTATTTCAATATATGTTGGCTTTATACATATCTCTCCTTGTGCATCTATCAATATTCCCTATCCAGTGTATTTGCTTTTAAAAGCATCATTTCAGAGTGAAAGTATCTGAAAAGAATTCACAACTGGATTAAAAAATCCGTACTTCTTAAGTATAGACCCCAGTGTGTCTGGAACAGTTCAGAGACTCATTGATAGAGAATTTTTCATTAATTTGGGGACTTTTTTGAAGTCAGTGGGGAAAAAGTCACATTGATTGCAAGAGGTCCACAGTTATTTGTCATGTACATTTCTTAATGGCATAACCTGAAAAAATACCATCTTCTCCGATTGTGTAAACAGTCGATCACTCTTTGATTTGAATTTACTTTCAAGATTATCTTTTTTTCTCAAAATACTGAAATAGTAGGAGCATTCACATATTCTTCTGTTTCTTTAGGCATTAATAAACAAGTCAGTACAATAATTTGGCAATGTCTCTAATATGAAGTGCTTTCTTTGCTAAATCATTGGTATCAGCGCCATTCACAAGTCATAGCATAGAAGGTGGAGATGCTGCACAGGACTCCAATAAACATCATTTAAAAGTAGCAAGTTCAATGTCATATCTTCTCTAAATGTCAGTCCAAAACAAGAGTTGAGCTAAATTTAACAAGTGTATATATCAGGGCTTTGGGTGGGTTTTTTACACAGAAAGAAACAATCATGACAAGAAATACTATATAAACTTAATTACAACAATTCAGGTTGTCTTAGTTACAGTATAGTAATAATTGGGTGACTGTTAACTGAAGGCTGATTCTTTGATGATTTACCAAATTTTTTCTGAATTACTCAAGGTGAGTAATTAATTGTAGAGAAAAAGTCAATTATATATAGCAAATAATAATTGTTATTGTAATTTCAGAATTTATTTTAGAGTCATAACCAATCAAACACTATACGGGAGTGTATTTTAACTGTAAAAAAAGTTGATTTTTCCTGGGGAATATTCTCAGGAACCCCCTGGCCCCCTAAAGGATGTTGTGTGGTATGGCTGAAGAATTTTTTTTTTAAATGTAAAACAACAGGTATTGACAGACTCATCTGATTTTATTTTAATTAAAAACAAATGCAATTAGAAGTGGGAATGCAGAGTTCAAATTCTTTGAACTTGAGTTGACTGAACAACACTTCCTAGGGATGCTAATACCTGAACATATTGAGCACTTAATTGATCAATCGCTTCTTTCTGTTATTCATTACTTGAATTTGTCATAACGTTCCACTGTTAGGATTTCTGTCTTGGCAGCCTGTCTTCAGCCATTTCATCTGATTCAATTTGAAAATATTTTCATTTTGCAAATATGAACTAACCCTGTCCTCATATATGTACCTATAGCTTGTCTTTGTTACTGGGAAACCAAAACGTTCATGATACAGTCATCTTCAGTTATCTGTCTCCTGGCATCAAAACAGGAAAAGGAAAAAAATATGTACGTTGGAACAGCAAGTTTCCCGATAGTCACAGAGATACAGTATTGTGTAAGGTTCCTTTTGTTTTTTCTCCTATATATTTATTTACTCATGAGATATATGCTTCTTTGCCAGCCGGTAGGTACTGAAGGAAGATCATAGAGTCATAGAATGGTTGGAGTTGGAAGGGACCTTAAATATCATCGAGTTCCAACCCCCCTGCCATGGGCAGGGACACCTCCACTAGAGCAGGTTGCTCAAAGCCCTATCCAGCCTGGCCTTAAACACTTCCAGGGTGGGGCATCCACAACTTCCCTGGTCTCCCCGGAGCCTTCCCTTCTCCAGGCTGAACAACCCCAGCTCTCTCAGCCTGTCTTCATAGGGGAGGTGCTCCATCCCTCTGATCGTCTTCAGATGATATGCTCATCAATAACAACTCCATGGTTATTCTTCATTATCCTTTGTTTCCTCTGCGCTGTTACACGGTGTGTTTTGTTTAGCAGGTATCTCTTGATGACAACCCAGAGAGCAGGGAGGATGGGAAGGCTACAAAACTCACTGACTTCTTCCCCCTTCTTGGGTGTCAGAGAGGGAAGCTGTATATCACGGTCTTTTCTGCACTGATCTCCTCTGGAGAGAATTTAAATGTTTTTTGTTGTTTTCTTAAACAGTATCTGTGACTTATTATGTGAATCCAAGAATTATTAAATAGTTGTGGTGGTGGTGTTTTTGTTAAAGAGCCAAATCATTTATTGGAATTTACAGCAAATTTCTAAATACTCAAGTGCTCTAGAAGGGATTCACACTATTTCACTGTGCTTAAGTAATAATAGTTTATTTTACATAATTTATGTGAATTTGAAGAACTTCAGATTCCAGTGTTTTTAATGGAGGTACTTAAGACCTTTGTGATTACTACTGATATGTGTTTTGCATTGAAAAACCTACTCTTTAGCCTATATCAGGCTACACAACATTTGTGAACACTCACTGCATACTTTAACTTGAATTCTGAATGTTGGTAAAATGGCATGGAGGTTTGACATTTCCAAATTCAGTTTTTAGGTTGAACAACTAAATAAGAGGTTTTTAGTGCAATCCAAGAACATGATGCATGAAAAAACTTGGAATTGTGGATAATCACAGGTCTGTAGGTAGTACAGAAAAGCAATTGATAATGACTTGTTCAAAGCTTCTGAATATAATTAATCACAGATAACTACTAACATAATGCAAAAATTGGACTTAATTGGAACTAAAGAACTGTAGAATTTAGAAAAAAGTATATATTTACAGTAGACTAAAACGTAAGTGGTTATCTGAGAGGGGGACATTAGCAACACTTTCAGTACTTTTATGTTCATATGTACTGTTTTTAATTCCTAACTGCTAGGTCATGTGGCAAGCTATTTCATACTGTATCTCTTTCGTTTGCACTGTGCTTTTTCCACATACCCATAAAGAACCATTTTGTCCTTAAAGCTTGCAATTAGTGTGGATTAAAAATAACATTGAAGTGATTGAAGGAGGGAAAAGATGTGTCATGGACCATGTGGAATGAATGCGGTATTATTTACTATCAGGGAGGTGAATTTTTAGTGATTTGGATGAGTCTGAAGAGATCTGACTTGGCTGTATTCAATCACTTTGCCTTTTTCTCGATGTTCTTACGTTAGTTTGACTGTTATATTTCTTTTAATTTATATGTTTGTGCCCTTTTTTTATGCACTGGGTACGAGGCTAGCTCCTGCAAAGCTTTCAAAGATACGCACAAGTGTTGTGTGGCTTTGGTTCTTTTTAATCGTAGCGTTATGCTATCTTCTTTTCAGTGTCCTAAAACTGAGGACATCTCTTAAGTTTGTTATTGAAATGAACGTGTTTTTTTACTGCAGCAAAATGCTAAGAATTACGTAAGTACTGGAGGGCACCTGTTTTCAATGACTGCCTGGATTAGCAGCCAGAGAAGTCTCAATGCCATATAAATTCATGTTGTAGCTCAGTTCTAACCCTTTTTACTTAATCTACAGACATCTGCAGATTTGTTCAGTCAAATAAATTGTAATACAACAAATTTGATAAAACAGCTGGTAAGGGGTGCTGCTTTAGAAGTGAGGATTTAAAAAACAAGCAAAAAAACCCCTATTAATTTGATTTTTACATATCAAGGAAGCTACACTGATACTAAGAACGCAAATTGCTTGCACATTCTTGTCACATCACACTGACTTGCGTTATTTTGAGCAAATAAGGAACTTTACAATAGCCACCATAACCTGGTTTTCAATATATTTAATTGTAAAAATTCCAATTAAAGCTTTGATTTTCTAACTGCAGCTGAATAAAGTATGCATATATAGGAAACTTACTATTTGCAAACTGAATTAATCTTAGGAAATTACTGTTTTTCACTTTGATTCTGAAATGTGCATTGAAGAACACTATTTGGTGTGAAACCTACTTTGACAGTGGAACAAGAAAGCCAGCTTAGGTTAAATAGCAAGTTTCAAACTGAAAAACTGGCACTATTTTCTGTTCGTATGCATGGACGTGAAGTTTCAGAAGCAAATGCACGCTGATTACTCAGATATGTCTTACCTCAGGTTTTGTGCTAGTGTATACTGTTGAATATTGATCCTACCAGCTATCCTTGATAAACAGTAGACAAAAATTGTCAAAGGGCCTGCAGTGATTGATTTTGTTGGCGGTGTGTGTGTGACTCAGTAATACAGCTGCATGATGTGACATTAGCAGCAGCCCATAGTAAATTACAGTTATTTATTCTTTCTCCACTGAAAGAGGTACACTCCAGTGATGATCACACGCAAAACTTTTAACACCACTGGAAACAATTTTGTTTAAGTTCTATAACATGCACATATAAATACAAATGTATTTGTGTATCTATTCAACTATGTGTATAATTACCATATTTTAAAATTGTTGATTTATTATTATTTTCTAATTTGCTGTGCAGATTTCTTAGCCACTTTAATATCCTTCACATGCACATACACCTCACCCCCCCCTCATATGGGGTTTGGGTGGCAAGGCTGTGGTAGCGGGGGGGCTGCAGGGGTGGCTTCTGTGAGAAGCTGCTAGAAGCTTCCCCTATGACTGATTGGCTCAGCCTTGGCCAGCAGCTCTATCAGCAATAGTGGTAGCACATCTGTGATAACATATTTAAGAAGGGGAGAAAAAACCTGGCTGTGAAACAGCAGCCAGAGGGAGGAGTGAGAATATGTGAGAAAAACAGCTCTGCAGACACCAAGGTCAGTGAATAAGGAGAGGGTGGGGGTGCTCCAGGTGCTGGAGTAGAGATTCCCCTGCAGCCTGTGCGGGTTAGCGGTGGAGCAGATATCCACCTGCAGCCTGTGGAGGACGCCAGACCAGAGCAGGTGGGTGTGCCCAAAGGAGGTTGTGACCTTGTGGAGAGCCTGTGCTGGAGCTGTGAACCTATGGACAGAGAGGAGGCCATGCTGGAGCAGGTTTGCTGGCTGAACTTGGGACCTTGTGGGAGACCCATGTTGGAGCAGTCAGTTACTGAAGAACTGCACCCCGTGGGAAGGACCCACCCTGGAGCAACTCAAAGAGAACTGTAGGCTGTAGGAAGGACTCCCGTCGGAGAAGTTTGTGGAGAACTGTCTCCTGTGGGAGGGTCCTCATGCTGGAGCAGGCGAAGAACTTAAGGAGGAAGGAGTGGCAGAGACGAACTATGATGAACTGACTGCAACCCCCATTTTCCCTGTGCCTCTCTGCCACTTTGCAGGAGGAGGTAGAGAAAATCAGGAGTGAAGTTGAGCCCAGAAAGAAGGGAGGGGTGGAGGCAAGGTGTTTTAAAATTTGGCTTTATTTCTCATTACTTTGATTGGCAAAAAAGTAAATTAATTTCCCCTAAGTTGAGTCTGTTTTGCCTGTGACAGTAATTGGTGAGTGATCTCTCCCTGTCTTTACCTCAACCTGTGAGCCTTTCATTCTATTTTCTCTCCCCTGTCCAGCTGATGAGGGGGAGTGATCGAGTGGCTCTGGGCACCGGCCAGGGTCAACCCACCAAGTTTCCCCTGTGCATTAGGCTTACGTGAGGCACATCTCCCTGCTGTAGGGTTGTAGTGGGGCTGTGTCCTAGGATTGTGACACAAGAGATGGCAACAATTTTGGTCCTGGACTGTTGTGCGGTAGGCATGAAGGGGCTGATGCATATAGCCTGGGAGCTTGCGGGGGGGCTTTTGTGCTCTTCTGCATGTGTGAGTCGCCGAGGTGACAGAGAGGGAAACAAGTCTGTGAGTCTCTAGGTCTCCTTCACAAAACTTTTGTAAATCTGTGTGCAGATGGATTTCCCTATGTATGTGTGGCAGGTGTACCTGCCCTGGCATAGATGTGAAAAAAGCCCACAAAAACCTGACAAAGACCCACCAAAAGCCTGTGGAAACTCCCTGTTACAGCTCTTGTTATGCCAACACAGTGGTGGTCATCAAGGAAGCATTTTGATTGAAAGGTGAGGAAGTTGGGGTTTTCATGTAGGGGGGCTACATGACTGTATATGATCAATTCAAATCTGATCTTTGGGTATAAACTGGTGCCCCGTGAGAGAGCCATTTTGAGTTGGTCTCCCTCAGAGCAGCGGGTCTGCAGTCAGAGATGCTTCCCTTGGGTTGGGACACTATCCAAGGAATCTCCTTGAGGTTTAGAGCGCACGTTTTTTAGGTGAGTTTTTGTGCGTTTTGTCATCAACTATAAACCTTAGGAATTCTTAAATTGGCTGTGTAGTATTAACTCCCAAATAATGTTCTGAACTTGTGGATTGTTAATGGTTGTTGGAGTCTCAAAGTGGTTTTGGTTAGAGTAAAACTTAGTGTGGTTTTGTCACCATCTTGTAAAAATAAATCCTGTTTTGAGTTTGTTAGTCTGTCTGGCTTGATCTTGTGAGGTTCCTTGGCAATATGATAAGATGCTGTCTTCCAGTTGGGTCACAACAGCCCCATGCAGCGCTAGAGGCTTGGGGCAGAGTGACTGGAGAGCTGCCTGGCAGAAAAGGACCTGGGGGTGTTCATCGACTGTTGGCTGAACATGAGCCAGCAGTGTGCCCAGGTGGCCAAGAAGGCCAACAGCATCCTGGCCTGTATCAGGAACAGTGTGGTGAGTAGGACTCGGGAGGTGATCATCCCCCTGTATTTGGCACTGGTGAGGCCCCACCTCGAGTACTGTGTCCAGTTTTGGGCCCCCTACCACAAAAAAGACATTGAGATGCTGGAGCGGGTCCAGAGAAGGGCAATGAAGCTGGTGAGGGGTCTGGAGAATAAGTCTGATGAGGAGAGGCTGAGGGAGCTGGGGTTGTTCAGCCTGGAGAAAAGGAGGCTGAGAGGAGACCTTATCGTTCTCTACAACTCCCTGAAAGGAGGTTGTAGAGAGGCGGGGGTTGGTCTCTTCTCCCAAGTTACAGGCAATAGGACAAGAGGAAATGGCTTCAAGTTGTACCGGGGGGGGTTCAGATTGGATATCAGGAAAAATTTTTACACTGAAAGGGTTCTTAAGCATTGGAATGGGCTGCCCAGGGAAGTGGTTGAGGCACCATCCCTGGGGGTATTTAAAAGACAGGTTGACATAGTGCTTAGTGACATGGTTTAGTGATGATTTTTTTGTCAGAGTTAGGTTGATGGTTGGACTAGATGATCTTAAAGGTCCCTTGCAACCTAGACAATTCTATGATTCTGTGATTCTAATGGTAACAATCTAGTCATAAACAAAGTCTTCGTCAAGTCTTATATTTAGTTTGTCTGTCCCAAAATAGACTTTTGAAAATCTGGTATTAACAAATTCAAAAATATTTATTTTTCAGAGATAAACTGAGGCATGCTAACGTACATCTCATTGGTAAAAAGGGGAATAACAAAGACCAATAGGCTGGATGCTATGGTATGGTAAGAGGTGAAAAAGGAAGGCACTAACCCTGCATTACTGTCCTGCGTTCTTCACTGTGATGGACATTCCTCATGTCTGTCACATCCTAGAGAGACTAACAGCAACAGTGCTTCTCAGTTCTTGGGTAATTCCGCTTTTTTTTGCTTACCACACAATTATTTTTCTTGTTCTGGGAGTCAGTAGCTAATGATTGAGCTCAATCATTTCAGATTAATTTGACTTGGAAAATGTTCATTGCACTTTACACATGATCAACCTTAACTGTTTCAACAATCAAATATATTGAATGTAGGTAAGTTTTGCTTGAGTAAAAACTGTGTCCTGCGGTACTTAATGGATGTAAAAGTTCAGCATCAGTTGCTTGTGTCTTGTTACAACCGTAGGGGGCTTTTCTCCAGCTGGAAGAGAAGTATGATGGGGATTTTCTTACGGTTGAGTATATTCTCCTCAGTATGTAGTTTTCCTCAATGTGCTGAAAAAAAGTGTATCTGAATTCTGAAGATGTCTTTTGTGACAAGCACATGGAAGAGAGTAAAACTGTAATGGTTCACTTATAAAGGCCTAATAACACTTGTGCAGTGCAAAATGCTTTGTGTTAGGCATTGAATTCACTGAAAGTTGTGAAAGAGAAATACTTTGTGAGGAAGCAGTGATTTACAAACTTTGCCACTAATTGGACAAAGGAACGCTTTGACTGTGTGTACAGCACAATTATGTAAAAATCATGTCTTGGGGACTTCCATACGCATGTGTGGCTTATTCAGAGTTTTTTCTATTTGTTTTCATTGGAATTCAGTTTCTAAAATGTTTGTTCATCATTGACTTTTTGTGACGGAGCCCTGAATAATAAGTATAACCTGAGAAAAAAATCGTAGTCAGGGTGCTCAGTGAAAGTTTCCAAGTTTTTACACTACAGTAGGTTATGGATTTTCTTAATAATGATAAGCAATTTCACTTTAACCTTAACACTTTATGTAAACATGTATGCTTATATAATGTTTGGAGAGAATTCTGGCTCAAACTTTTTGGACTTTAGGAATTAATTTGGTTTTCTTAACGA
Source organism: Numenius arquata (assembly GCF_964106895.1). Lineage (NCBI taxonomy): Eukaryota > Metazoa > Chordata > Aves > Charadriiformes > Scolopacidae > Numenius > Numenius arquata. The sequence goes on from NC_133576.1 coordinate 24,333,013, forward strand.
AGAAAAGAAAATTTGTTTTTCTCGTGCTACTGCTGAGTGCAAGTGCTTAGATTTATAGTTTGAACAAATGGAAACATTTTAGAATATTATTATTATTATGATATAGATGATGTCCCTGTGAGAACTCATAAAGTTGAGCTCCAAAATCTGAAGGTAATCACCTGTACTTCCTCTGAGGCAGGTTATTAATGAGTAACACATTCACAAATAAACCATAAAACACATTCTGTAATGGAACTGTTCCCATAGAGGTTACCCATCATTTTATTCAGTCAATTATTAAAGCATTTATGCTGAGAAATGTAATTTCAAAAGCAATCAATAAAGGGTTTCCTCTTGCATGGTGTAGCCTGGGAATTGCAAGCAAGAGTGAAGTAGCTGCGCAAAGACATTTCTGACAGAAAGTTTGTCTTGAATACAAAAGAAAATGCATGAGTGTTTAAAAACTTGAACTGTTATTTGCTTTTTGTAACTCTCAGTAAGAATGCAAATGAGATGAGATTTGCTTTAGCCAACAGATTTATCCTTTTCTTCTTAAAAATTAAGGTTGAAAATAATATCAAAAGCAGTCCTTTTATGCAGCAAGATTGACAAACTATAAAGTCATTCTGTGCATTAGTATTTAAAAGATTCTCAGAAATCACACCCACCCACGCCCCCGCCTCCCCAAAATGTATGTCATGTTAGAGGCATCATTTGAGTAAAGCAGTTTGGAGGCTACTCACAAGCTTAAAGCTCTTGCCAAATGGGACGAAAAAAAATATTGGCTGGCAAATGCAATACTATTAACTGCAAGATTTATGACTGACACCTTTGTATAAGAGAAAAGAGAGAGGAATGAAAACTCCCATGAAAGTTGAGGTACCAGTTACAGAGATTTCTCTGTCCTCAGTAGTTTAGATCAGGTTTTGCACCATGATACTTGAGGGGGCAGAAGCTGAGTGATCACAGCTCCTCTCTATATGCACAACAACATCCCTGGCAGCGTATCTGCTCCACCGCTGCTGCAGGGTCAGAGAATGAGGGCTGTATGTTGCTCCCTGGGTTTTGTTGTGTGGGGAGAGCTCAGCGCCTTCAGCTTGATGGAGTTGAAAGTGATGGTCAGTTCTTCACTGTGATGTAGAGCACTGAGCCTGCAGCTTTCAAGAGAAATGATGAAGATGGATGCCTTTTGAGCTGCAGCGCTGTTTGAAGACTGTTGCAGGTCTCTTGGCAAGAAGAGAGGATTAGTAACTGAAACTTCAAAAGGTCGGCTGCTATATTAGTTTTGGATGCAACGTTCGGAAAGTTTTTGATTCTTTTTGGTCTGTAGTGCCATAGTGCTTTGGTGTGTTAGCGGTTTTACATCTTCTACGGGGAGCTGGAGAGCTCTGTACTGGGGAGGCAGCATCATGTGCTTGCTTGCAGAACCATTTCACATGGCACCTGGTGGTAATGTAAAAAAGGAAATGCAGCTGAACATCTGACACAGTTTAGAGATGCTCTTTTACTTTTTTTTTTTTAAACATCTGCCCCTGTTCTGGCATATCTCTTATAATCTTACAAGGGTGCTGTTGCTGGTACTTGTTTTACTGCTTTTTGGCATTATCATCATTATTATTACTGATCTACTTACTTTGCTTGCTAGGCATCTCACTTCCCATATCTGTGTACTCTGAACAAGTTCCGATGTGCTCTTTTGGTCCTACTGCTCTCTCAGCATCAGTCTTGCTGGTGTTTTATGTAAATATTTTATTTTGTCTCTCAATTCTTTGTGTCTATCTCAGCTCTCACATAGTTTAGAGTTCTTAAAATAATCTCACTTAGATATTCAAAAGACACACAAGGGGTTTTGTGCTGTTCTATGCAATGTTCCAAACATTTAGAAAAAAAACCAAAAAAACAAACAGCCCCAAAACATGGCCTGAAGACAGAAAATCCCTAAAACCTATGGTTCATAATTTTATTTTGATGTGTAAAAAGTGTATTGTATTTAAAGAGCTCACTTGCTGGGAAACATTTGGAAGATTCTGGTGACAAGTTTACTTGTATATCCCAAAGGTCTTACTTTCATTCTCCTTTTCAGGAAGTCAATGGCAGAAAGTTTTCTGTTAAGATTTTCAGTGTTTTGTTAATTAAAAGATAAATACTTCTAAAGATAAATGGGATAAAAGAAATAGTCCACATGCTGATCAGTGATTAAACTTGACTGTAGGATATGAAGAGAGTTGAATTGAATATCCTTTGTACATGCAAATCCTGTTTTCAAGATGGAATGTATTCATCTTTTGTTTCTTCTGTATCAACCTACTCTAAGCAGTGGATGCACCTCTCTAAGGTGCTTTCTGGCAAAAAGATTGCATTTGATTGAATGTATTTCTCCACAATTTTTCCCATTGTTGTTTGTGTTTCCCTCTTTATATGATTTTAGTTCCAACCTTCTTTTCTCCTACTTATGCCTTATTTTCCACTTCCTTTTATGTAAAAAAAAATAAATAACAAAATCCTTTAGTGTTTTCTTGAGTTAGTAAAGTTGAGTTTGTAAAAAGGGAATGAATAATTTCTTGATGTTTAAGAACACTGTACCTGTGCTGAACATTGTTGTCTAAGTGTACAGGATAGAGTTTGAGGACTGAGGTGTTTTAGTGCCTACGGTATGGAAAAAAATATAGCATATAGAAACTCAAGTTAATTCTTATTGGTTGGCGGATATTATCTTTTCCCTACAGTTTTATGCAGTTGATTTTTATTTTTTTAATAAGGTGGATTTTAAATAGTGTTGTTACAGCTGATAGTTCATAGCAGCTGCTTAATAACCATTTGAATGAACGTATCCTGATGTCCTTTCAGCTGCAGTGAAAAGTGAGATGTCTTTCTTGTGCTCTGCATTACTAATGGAGCCAGCCCAGACCTCCGCTGGAGCAGCCCCCATGGCCCCTCTTGTAGGAGCCCTTCTCTGCTGTTGGTCTCCATGTCTCGCCTCTTCCTTCCTTCTCTGAGACACCAACTGCTGATCACTCTGATTCCTCACCAGCAGCTCATGGAGAGTCTGTCTCGGACCTGATCTCCACACTATTACCTGTCACCTGGACCTTACCTGGCATGTGTCCATCATGTTTAAGAGATGTCATAATCCAAGTGGCAATACATAGGTTTTTGTGATTGAAGTAGATCTAAAAAGCTAAATTAACAGAGACTTGTTTACTGTCTGACACACTTCCAAAATGCAGTCCCATAGTTATAGCTATTTAATTGATGTGCTAAAAGTCCATTTCTTGAAGGGTTTTGGGGGTTTTTAATTGGTGGGTTTTTTTGGGTTTGGTTTAGCTCCCCCCCACACACACACACACCCCCCTCTGCTCCCCCCTTAATTTTACTTTTCAGAGTTCCATCAAACCACAGGAGAGTACTCTGCAGGGAAGAATCTTGACTTCATGAGAGGTGGCTGACCTGCTGATGCTGGTCTTTTGAACAGTAATTTCTATGAATTTTTCTATCCTGCAAAGTAAATATCTCGGCAAAGGAAGGTGATCCTTGGAAACCAACCTACTGCAGTAAGCTTGTGCTGTTTGAGGGATATGTCTGCTAACAGTAGAATAAATTATGTAAAATAGGTCTCGTACCTACCAGTGAGACATCTAACAGAGTCAAGGACTGCACTTGAAATGTCTCTCTTTAAAGAAGCATTGCTTCAAAGGGATAATGATCAAAGCATGAATAAATTCCCAAAGGACATGGAAATGTATGCGTAGAGAGATTATACTCCAAATGCTAACAATGAATGTTTAGTTATTTGGTATCTGGCTATTATATAATAATAGTTATGTATGTGAAATGTCTTAATTTTGCTGTGACAGCTTGACGGTATTCCCAGATGTTAAATATTTCAGAGCTTATCTTACATATATTCATAAACAAGATGAAAGTGTTAATTCTAATTAAAATGATGAACAGTTCAGTACCAGACCTAATAAAGTCCCTGTGGAACAGTACATTTAAGAGCAATGTATCTTCTATGCAGAGTCAAAATTTAGATTTCAATTTTACTGTAAACCAGTATTCAAGGAAAAACTGAATAGTCAAGATAGAAAAACTGTGAAAATTCATATTCAAAAGTCATTTGAATATTTGCAGTATTTTACATACTAGTATCTATGTGTATCGGCAGTTTAGGCAAGAAACTGGGGGTGGGGAGACCCAAACCTTGCAAAACTAATGAGTATTCCAGTGTTCTGAAGTATATATTTCACTCTGTGAGTAAGATCTTAATGGTCATATTCGCTTGTTGCAACTTTGTTTGCAATTATTTTAAAGCGATACTTGAGAAACCACAATTTTTAAATATAATATACTTTAATAATACAAGTATTGCATTGTGGAGAAACCTTATGCGTGTGTATGTTTAAGATGCCTTCATAGAGATAGTGACAATTTTAGTGTTGAATTGTTGGGATATTAGAGGCTGGAGTAATAGTTAAAGATGTAAAAGTATTTTTCATTTGTAACTCAGAATGAATTTTCCACCACATTTAACAGAAAACATAAAAGCAGCTGCAAAGTCACACGGAGTCAGGAGGCAGTAAAGGCTCTAAGGAGAGACCCAGGGGAATGCCTGAAGACGTGGTTGGTTTGTAGCATTTAGGATGCCAGTAAAGGCAAATCCTAGAGTAGGAGGATATGTATGGTTTTCTTTTGAAAATCAGAACAGTCATTCTTTGACTCACAGTAAATGAATAATACATTTGATTACTTCTGCATGTACTTCTCTTTGTAAGCAATGTGTTGTTATCATTTGGCATATTTATCTCATTTGCTTAAAATAATACACACAATTACCATAATTAGCAGGTCATGACCAAACCATGTTAGTATGAGAAATTCAGTGTTGTGATGGAATATGAGTTTGCAAAGTATCTCTTTCAATTTCCAGTAAAAGTCTGGATTCTCTTTAAAGGAAAGTTCTGGGGGGAAGTTTAGATTGATCCTTCTATATTATGCTTTTTAAAGTGCTTTTCTTAAAAACATGCAGTATGTTGATGATGCAATATTAAAAAAGAAAAATTATAGATTGACTGCAGTATTGAAAACTCAGAACTGTCTTTTGAGTAGCTTTTGGATATCGATATTGTTGGATCCTCTTTTTTAAAAGTTATTTTAATTATTTTACCATAACCATGCAAAATGTTTCACTTCTGTCACAAAAATCATATTTTAATCACACGTGATTAATATCTGGGTTTGAGAGGTCAGTGTTTTGTGATTTTGTGGTGGTGGTTTTTTTTTCTTTTAAGTATTTTACTTTTCATATATTGACTTGGCTTGTGTGGGCTATACAGTTTTTTGTAACTTGATCATTTGATTTTGAAGTAAAATTTCATGTGTGAAGTGTTCTTAACACTTGCTGAAATTCCAGATATTTAGTGAAGATTCCCAAAAAAACCCCTACTGTGTTTCACAGAAAAACAGATAAGCAGAAGAGAAAGAAATCCTTAATGTCTCTAATGAAACGGTCACCTTGTTGATAAAGTCCCATTACAGAGATTTTTTTCAGTGCTCTGAACTGGTTGAGATCTCTTCATGGCTCCTGGTCAATCTGGGGGAGACTGGCTAGGCTACTCTTGTTAAACTTCAGTGGATTTCCCTCTTTGATAAATGGCTCAGATTAGCTGGAAAAAAAAAAAGTTGTCATGAGTTATTATACATATATGTAATGAATCTGAATTTTGCTAGTGCAAAATGCAGACCAGTGTTTTGTGTATGTTTTAGTCCCTGGCAAGACTGCTAGAGTGGAAGTAGAGCAACAGTTCCAGATTACTGCCATTCTCATCCTCCTCTGCAACTAGTATATCAGTAGTTTATTAGCTATTGTGTCCCAATCTGTTAACCACCACCAAGTTCTACAACCACATCTCTCAGTTGCTATTACCAGTTTTAGAATAAAAACTGCAAGAGGAGAGAAGAATTTATTCACTGTTTTGGATGAACCTGAGTTTCAGAGAACTCTGCAAAACCTTCCTCTTTGGTAAATTATTTTCACCCCAGCCTGAATGAGATAAAATTTTCCTACCTCAGGAAAAATAGTCCCATCCATAACCTAAGAAAGAAATCTGGTTTCAGAAATTTTTAAAGGGGAGAAAGAGAACTTTGCTATACATATTTATTCTGGATAGCTGCAAGTGTTATGGTTGACAGCAACAGAGAACACTAAAACAGTTGAAGAAAGCAAATCTCTCTCCTACAGCAACATCACTATATCATGACATAACAGAATAAGGTAAATAATAGCAGTAAATGGTGGAATGGAATAACGTGATAAGGTATAACTCATGTTGTCTGATCACAGCTGAAGATGATCCAAGAAACACTTTGTTGAAAGGTAGTCTTGGACAGGGAAAAAGCTTTCTCTCCTCCCTGCTTTGTGTGGTGATGATTGGTAAGCTGTGAACTTTTAAAGCTTTCTACAGTAAATAACTAGAATGCAGAAATCGGTTATTGATGTATTAGTGGCTCTAAAACCTAGGCTTTAATGTGATATCAGGAGTGAGGTGTGGTATAGGGCCATAGGAAGCAAACTGAGTATTTCTTTTAACACAGACATTACATAGACTTGCAAATAATTTATTAGAGTATACTTACTCCGAACTGTGGATTTTTAAGGGGTGGTTCAGAAATTTCAGTGATAAACTGAAAACAAGACCAATTACATTTTTCAGAGTTTTTCTGAAATATCTCTATTGAACAATCATTATAAGATGGAGCCTGTTCAGTACATCTTTCAGACTGGGAAAGCTGCAAAATCCAATGTGACTCGATAGCTGAAATTAATAGGGACTATACATTTTTCAAACAGAAAGATTACTCATGTTTGCTATGGCAGCAAGAACGTACCAGCATACATATACTCAAGCACAAACCTAGATACTGATGTGTGTGCCATCTTTAATAAATAAGAATTTTAGAGGCTTTTTTCCATTTGCGGAGAATGAGTGTTGTGGGTGAGCTAGCAGACTTTTTGTTGCCTCCTATTGCTGGAGCTGGTTTTCTACTATGGTAATTAGGATAAACCTAAGGATAAGCGGACATCATTTAGCCAGGTCCTTTACTATTAGAACCTTTAAAACACCTCGCTTGTCCTTTACTGTTTATGTTAGTTTAGGACTCAGTTTTTGCATCCTACAAGGCTGATGGGTACACATGAAAATACTATACACTAAACTCAGATTTTTTCAGTATCAGGCCATTTAATAGTTAGCGGCTCTGGGTTATGAATCTGATGGGATTTTTTTATTATTTTGGAGTGGGATGACAATGCAATTTAGAGATGGTGAGTGAAAGTTTTGTAGTTTCGAAAGGAAAATATTGGCTAATTTCCATTAAGGTTATGCAAATCAGAACCGAGTCAATGGTTGACTAAGTAATTGTTAGTGCATGTGTGCAAATATAATCAGAAAAACATCTAGTCATCAACTTTATAGCTGTTAAATACTTGTAGAGGCTCAGATTAGAGGGAGGACAACATTTACAGGGATCAGCAGGCACAACCACCTTCATAATTGTCCATTACTGTGATTTAATACTTATGCAGCAGTTCATATATTTTTGGGGGGATTTTTTTTTTTAACTGTAAATGAGCAATGTATGAACCAAAGTTGTAGAAAAAATGTATTCTAACAGTTCAGGCTGCTGACATTTACATGCAAACGTATTATCATGCCATATTTAAACTTAGAACTAACTCTGTGATGTGTTTAAATCTAGAAACGCCATAACACAAACTACTGTGAATAGAGAAGCCTTGCATAAATTGAATTCTTCTAAAGGAAGAGGTGGCCTGACTAAATGAGAATATATTTTAAAATAGCCCACTTATACCCCGGGCAGCTGTAGCAAAAGAAGTAATCACAACATAAATCAAAAAATCTGCAAATAATTTTGGGATTGCTCTCTGTGGACATATTTTGTTGTTTTTAAAAATATAGGTCATACTAATCACCATAGCCTACAGAGAGAAATAGTCTTTTTTTTCTTTTACAGTAAATGTAAAAATGTTCCTTGCAAGCTGTCTGTGGATAAAATTATATGCCTTCATAAAATATATTGCCTGGTCTAATGATCCAAAACTAACCACATCACTTTAAAAAGCAGCATTGAGATAGCTTTTAGCCCATGAGTGTTGAATTAGAATAAACTTCTGTGTGACAATATCGTAAGGGAAAAAGATCCAAAGGAGAAATTCTTTTGTACCATACCACTGTTGTATCAGTGCCTGGGTGCTACTAGTTTTGTGCGTGTCTCCTGGTAGTACTTCAGAGAAACTTGTATCCACAGTGCAGCAGACAGGTCTCCCTCCCATGTTTGTGTACTGATGCAGGTCAGGAAGGTGGGGGGACCAGGGCTGGATGCTGGGAGATGCCCCCTGGCAGACAATATCTTGCTGTGGTCTTGTCCGGGTATGTGCACTAGCTGTGGTGTTTGATAGGAGTCAACTTGTCTAAATTATTCTGCCTACTCCTTGCTGTAATGGAGACATAAGGAGCTGAATCACAGTTCCCACAGAAGGAGGCTGGTGTGGGTGTAGCCACTCCTGCCATCCGGGAGCAGCATCAGCAAGAAACCCTCCCTCCCCGGGAGAAGAGCGAGGCTTCATCTTGGAAAGATCATGAGGGAAATAGCACATGTGATGACCAAGGGCCTAGAAGTGGGATGGAGAACTAAGTTAGCTTACTGTGTCAATACACGTTTTATTCATTTACCAGTCTCTGTACTTATCTCTTTTTACTGGGGCTGCAGTGTCCAAGCAAGGTCTGCAAGCGCTTCAGCACCTGAAGTCTCTGCTGGTATATTCTGTCAATCATGACCGGTTAGCATCTCTGGTCCCGAAATCTCTGTAGCAGAAGTTGTTAATTATGGTACTGTCTCTTTTGCATGAAGTTACTTCTCTGTAGCTAGAAACTACTGCATTGTAAACATGTTGTGAAAGTTGTAATTTCCTGATCTTCAGAAAGACGTTTTATCCACAGTGTGGAAACTCTAATTTAAAATGTTTAAAGTTTTTGTTTGTTTGTTTTATATGAAGTAGTATCTAGTCTTGTAGCCATACAGATAATATAATTTGTAAGGAGTAGCAAACAGTGATGGAATCTACTGGACAGTAGTATTCACATTTATCAGAAAATTATTTGTACATAATGGTATATAAAAAAAAAAAAAGGATTTTCTTTCAAGAGAAACCTATAAAACTTATCTCTGTTTCTGATTTATGGACTTTCCTACTCTTTAGGAATAAATTAGGTAAACCTGAAAGAAATGAAGGTGCAGTAGCTGTAAAACAACCTATTGATTTCTGACTAAATCTCTGTCTTTGGTAATTTTTACAGTTGCCTGTATCCAAAAAACCCACAGTGTAGTTACTAGAGAAGCAGTCTAAGTAATTGGTATTTGATTGGCTCTTTATACCTGTACCTTATCCCTCTTTACCTAAGTGTTAATAGCATTAACAGAGCAATTTAACCTGAAACTCAAGGATGAGAGGACGACAAAACTTTTCCTTCAGAAATGAGTAGTAATAATATTAAAGAAATTAATGTAGTATTTATTTTTGGCCTTAGCTTCCAGAACATCAGTACTTCTGTTTTTCCACATATATTCTTCTAGGCCTTTCTGCAGCTATTTTGTTATCCATTTCTGAAGGGTGTGGGGTTGTGCTTTCTTGGAGTTTTTTTTTGGTTAGTGGTTGTTCTGTTGGGATGTGTTTTGGGTTTTTTTCATCTTGTTTTTCGAGAGGGCTCCCGCAGGCATATAAAACGCGGACATTCTGAAGATCAAACAGAAGGTTACAAGATCTGTCATTACTGAGAAAACTCCATGATAAAGCTATTAAAATAATAATAGGTAGCTCCTTTTCTCAAAAAGGTCTTGTAACTGAGAGAAATGCGTGACCTCAATTCCACTGTGAACAATTAGATACAGCAAGTATCTTGAAAAAGGAATAACTTGAGAAAAATCTTTAAGTATTTTTCTTCTGCGTTAAACTTCTATGCTAGTGATAGGTAAGAAGATAGTGAGAAGGTAATGAATCCTTAAAAAAAAATAATCAGTACACTGTGCAGTTTATTGAGTATGTTAAATGTAAGGGAAGTTAGTGGTATTGTTTTGGGCTTTACCATCTTAGTCATGTGATTTAATTCCCTGTGAAAATCATCAGCAAAAAAATAGTATAGTTTAATCCTTGCTACATTTCTTGAAATCATTTTTTATTGGTTCTGAAATGTTACCTTACTGGTATACTCTGAGCTTCGGGGAGCATTCATTCTGCATCCAAACTGTACACTAATGGGGTGGAAAAAGAGAGGCAATGCTGGTTTTTATGTGTAAAAAAAGAGGTTGAGTGCATTTGAAAAGCCATTCTGACTTCACTGAAGAGTTAGAGCAAGCACTCTCATATTAGCGGCTGTATGTGAGATTTTATTGTTAGCTGTTTGATGGTTGGTTGTTTTTGTTTTTTTTAAGGTCACAAACTTCGAAACAGTTTGGATGGGGTTTTAAACTAATGTTAATGTTTATAGCGTCATCAGAAATGCTCATTATTGGAAGGTGTGAGAGGCCAGTCTCCTCTGATTCTTTGTACGGGAGACAGCTTGGCTCTACCAGCCAGTGATTCAGAGCAGGAGTCGAACGTAATGCACTGACATCTCCTTGAATCAATTGATCTCTCTCCATCACCTGAAAAAAACATTCTCAAGGCGAACCTTACAAGGCTGAAGTTGGCTCTTGTCTGTGTTGTCTTAGGAGTTATATAACAACATTGTCAGTGCATTGAAATTAAAAATAAAAAAAAGGAATGTATTTTATTTATTAGCAGCATCCCTGAGACAGTTCACTCTTCTTTTACCCATTGCATTTAAATATTGTCAAGATGTTACATTTCAAAACATAATACTTCCCTCAGGAAAACGCTGTGGCAGAACTTGCCATAGTCAGTATTCATAATGCATCTGCCAAGGAGTGTTTATCTCTCTTCTCCCTCAGGTTGTGATGCTCCTCTTCGGAGGGGATGTCTGCTGGTCAGTGTATTTCTCATTCTTTCAGAACAAGTATTTGCATATCAAAGGCTTGATAGGAGTAAACATACTTTATACTTCCATCTGTCATTCTCTTCCCATTGAGACACAAAATAAGAACAGTGTAGCAAGCAAGAGGTTTATTTTTTGTCCTTTAATTCTATACCATAGATAGAGTTTTCTATAGCTGTATTTCTTCCTATTAAGGTCTTTTGATTGAAGCTATCCTAAAAATAAAATCAGTACTCTTTGAAGAAATGGTGCTTCTGAGAAAAAAAACAGAACACCTTCCTCTTTCATTTCTTAACTCTATATTTTGTAATATTTAAAAGGGAACCAAAAAAATCATTGCAGAGTGTCCTCAGTCTTTCTTCATTAATAAAACTTCAACTCTAAGCATCTTTATCTTCCTGCAAATTTAATATTCTTTAATACTCTTTTCTAAAGCAGGAATAATTCCTTGGTATCTACTGAAATGAGAGCAGGTTGTGTTTTCATTTCTCGCTGCTTTTGCATTAGTTTTCAGTGGAAAATTTTCTTTGCAATTTCAAGGAATAAAATTGTCCAGAAACTGGTATTAAGAATGTATTAGAGATTGTCGGTAGAAATCAAATTGCCGTTAGTCTTAGTGTGTGCATTCGTGTTTATTTTAAAAGCTGAACTCATTCATTTAGGGAGCATTTAGGTGAGCATCCAGCTCACTTCCCTGTGCCTAGTGCAAGCAAAGCAAGTCTGATGCTCTCAGGGTCTTACAGGGCTGAGCAGCAGCTACACAAGGATCCTAGGGGAACAACAGTTCCTCTAGTTATTGACTACTTCTGTGGTGGTCTCCATAGGTTCAGCAAGGAAAGTAATACCAGTCCTCTGCTGTCTCCCATGGAAGCAATATTTTTCCTCTTTCAGCTTGCATCATACAATTTTCAGGGTGAAAATTCAGATTCAGTGCTGAGTTTCTGCTCTGTTTTCCCTTTTTATGATTTCTAAAGCTCTGCTGTTTGTAAATTGACAGGAGTTTGTTATGTGAGACCAAACAGAAGATCAGCTGAGGTTTCTTTTTATTTTAGTTTGAAACCAAATCTGGATTTACTGCCAAAGAGTTAAATTATCTTTGATAGAGAGGATGAGCTCACAAACTCTTTGGAGCAGGGCTCTCATATATTTTCATTTATACTTGTACAGTGCTGAGCCCAGTAGGGTCACAGCCTCAACTGGGGTCTTTGAGCAGTATTTTAAAGCTATAAACTTCTAAGACATCTGCTCAGCAGTTCAGAATGCAGGATGCAGTCAAAGGCCTCACTCTCTTTTGTCCTTAGAAGCCATTTCTTTGACAAAGGTTAGTGTGGAAGAAAAATATTCAGCTAAATGTCATCAATCAACTCTTGTGTCCAAAAAAAAAAGAAAAAAACACCTCAAAAAGCCCCAACCTGCCTGTGAAAGATCTGCAGATAAAGCTGGTGTTTTTCCTTTTCCCCTTGGCAAAGATTTCATAGGTTAAATTAAGCTGACAAGAACCACTGTTAATGCTACATAGCCTTAGTCATTGGACAGGTGTAGCTGCTAAATTAAATTCTATTTTGTTGTATGGGAAGGGATGCAATCCACAAACTCCATAAACTCTTCTTTAGATTTTTTTTTTTTTGAGTGATAGGACAAATATGCCAAAAATAAGTTGCTTAAAGTGCACAAGGTGCACCTGCCTATCTTAGGACATTTTGCTGCTTTCTTTAATCGTTTTGCTTGACTCTTCTCATACCCCATCAACAACAGTACTGAAATAATCAGTGGAATGAGTGCAATTCCTGACATTTCTTTTCTTGGTCAGGCTTGGGATTCTAGAGCTGCCTTCTAATGGACCTATTCATGGTAGGAGTTTGAAATAGAGCAGTTTGTGACAGGATGGTCATTAAAACAGTAGATTCCTTTATTTCTTAAGGAAAGATACTTGTTCCATGACTTGACTTTTCGGTCTTGTATACCATAACTTGACCTTTGTCCTCTGCATTGATTGAAGGGGACACGGGTGACCCAATAATGAAGATTGTTTCATGTAGATTGCTTTATAAATTAGGACAGTGATGTAAAGTGGCATCCAGTTCATACTAGAACTTGATAGAGAATATGAAGAATGTTATGTTATCGGCATGACCTCAAGCATGAAAAGAAGGTAGGTAGATACTCCCTACTAACCACAGCTTATACATTATAATATTGTATTAATATTCAGATATAGTGAATTCCAGTGACCTACACTAAAGGATGACTACATATTGGATGATTTATGACCAACTCTTCATCTGGCAGGAAATTTTCCTAAGAAGGAGGAGATAAAAGAAGGCCACTTGGAAAACTGAATGATTATTCAAGTCGAGTGAAAAAAAAAATAAAAAAAAAATCCAAGACCCTGTAATTTTAGCATGACAAATGGGTCTAGTAGACTTTTGACAAAAGGCAGAGACAGAAATCTTGGGTAGTTCTTCAAAACGGTTGCCTCTTTCAGTGATAACTTGCTTATATGTTGCTTTTGTTTTACTTGAGCTGGTTGCTTTTCACTTTAGAAGCCACAGATGACTATTTTTGAGAAACAAGAAATACGTCAAATTTTACTTTCCAATAGATGCTGAGAAGAATGAATGAAGCCACCCTAATTCTGGACTATCTGCTTTTCCTTTGTATTGTTAGTAATTTCTGTTCCAATGGGACTTATGATATAAAAACCTGTAGCATTACAAAGATTTTTACCTGTGACTTCACCCTTAAGAAGACATACATGTATAACTGGTATTTTTCAAAAGTGTGGCAATTTTGTGGAGAACTTTTTTCAATTTGGCAGTTGGACTAGATGATCATCGTAGGTCCCATCCAAGGGAACTATTCTATTCTATTTAGCAACATTTGAATAACTGAAATAAAATTCAACTAAGCATTTATTTTGAATTCTCAACTCTATATTCAAAAATAATGATAGCAAGTTTATATTTTTTATTGGGGAAAAAAAACACAAAGGAAAAAAAAAAAAACACAAAAAAAAAACCCCCACATAAAACCCCCAAAAAAGCTCAAACAAACACCAAAGCCCACAGGACAAAAACCACTACACACAAAGCCTGTAAAAAACTCAAAACAGAAAAACCCTAACAGGCTACCTTAAAATGAAACTTAAGCGCTGTAGTAGAATGGAAATGAGTTTTGTTATTTATTAGTAGAATTTAGAAATCTTAAAGGGAAAGATGCTTTGAAAAGTCTAAGTAAATATGTAGCTATGCGTGTTTCAATTCCACGTGATTTCAAGTCACATTTTGATCTAAATGTGCATATCAGTCTTCCGATACATTTTCTTCACAAAACATTTTAACATTTAGAAATGTCTGGATTAGTTTAGGAATCACCCTTGGGTATAACGTTTTCATAAACTTTGAAAATCGGTATAGTCAGATAATGAAGAGGGACTGGAAAGCAATGATGCGAAGTAGGACAGAAGTGTCTAAACTGGGCTTTTATCCTGTCTTTTGCTGCAGGTGGCAGCAAAGCCAAGAAACATTATGCAAACAGGGAGACATTGTCTGGGTATCGATATCCTTCATTTATTCCTACTACTGCTGAACTGGTCTTAAATGCTAGGTCACTAATAATTTCTTTTAGTCTCTGCTAGAAAATAACTGCAGGAATGTGAAAAGTCTAAGAGATTCCAATAAAATATAATGGTGTATAAGTAGTATCCAACATGACTGGCAGATTAAGAAACCTGCTCTGAGCCAGAAGAATGGGTCTCCTTTTATATTTGCTAAACTTTAAGTGAATTTTATCAAATGCCTTGTTGGTAATGAAAATATCAAAATTTTTTTTTTTCTTTTCAATTTCATGTAGATTAGATTAAAATGCAGTGTTGCTAGTTTTAAGTTGCAAGGTAAGATTTTGTAAAAATATTTCTGTATGTACCTCTGTATGTCAGCAGGGTACCCCACAGAGTCTCTAGCAAGACTGTAATCTTAATTCAGGGAGTTGCATATGTTTTTCATTAAAAACTCTTTAGCAGCCTTACCCCCTCTAAAGACATTGAAACAGTATTGTAGCAATAAGTACAAAGGATCTACTTGAATTATTCAAACAGTGAAACAGTTCAAACTGATTGTATCCATCGTGGCTGAATTTATCTTAAAGTAAATTGTTAGCCTGGAGGTTAATGCAGGAAGATCATACAAGAGCTCCAGGAATCTAGGGCTCTACAAGGTCAACAGTGTTGTAGAACTGGGCTTGAGAAGAGGGAACCTAAGCTGCTTGCATTTTTTTGGCCAATTGCAGTGTCAAAAGTGAGAAGGCTTTCTGCTGAGAGTACACCTATTACAGTATTGATTTAGCCAGCAGCTGAAGGGAGAGAGGATTGAGAATTTCAAACTTAACAGGAGGTTTGTTTGAGGAGAGACAAATAATACAAACTGGTCACTGTTGGAGGAATTATGGCTTGTGTTAGCATGGTGGAGTAATCACAACAAAAATGGGAAACCAGGTGGTTTGTGTTTGTCAGGAAAAAAATGGTGATATTCTTTAAAGATTTATCAATACTAAGAAAACAGATTATAAAGTTATAAGTAATATTCCTTATATTTTGTCACTGTGTTACTTATCTTAACCAAGTGCTCTAATGATAGAACAAAAACCTGTGCAAAAGTTGCCACAAGAACTTTCCTGAAAATAGAATTATAGTCCGTTTGGGTACAGACACATACATGAATGCAAGGAGTCAACAAGACATTGTTGGGCAGTGCAATGTCTACAGTTTTAGTTGAGAATTAGCTTTTAAAATGTTTTTTGTGTAGGCTTGATGGAGAGCAAGGGAGCTTCTCAGTAGGAATAATGAAACTATTCTTCAGATCCTTATGAATCAGGGAAGCACAAAAGTGCCAAACAGGAAAGTTGACAGGGTCGGCTTGGTAATGAGGGTTGGTATCTGAATCCAACTAGAGATAGCAGAGTTGGTAGTAGGCTGAGATAACTGAGCTTGGGTAGACCACAAGCAGCTTTCATAAAGACAAGGTGCTTATATCTGATGTTATAAAGGGGGAAGAAAGGAGGGATGAAGGAGGAAAAAGATGGCATGCAAAAGCACGCAGAGGTGATCTTTGCTCGTGCCTGTTCTGAATACTATTGTAGAGTAAACTGTGCTGTCAAGGCAAGAGAGGAAGAGTTACAGTCTTAAGAAATGAACTTGAATATGCATATGTCTTGGGGATGTAATAGGAAAACAGCCAACAACTATCTCAGTGGAGGAGAAAGCAGGAATTGGATAATAGCTTGGTCACTTAATCTACCGCAGAAGTGGGTAGGAAGAATATTTATAAAGCTATGCTTGAACTAAGTTGATTAAAGTCCATTTGAAAAGAAATACTTAGTGGCTTTAGGCCTACTTATCAATAAATCAGATCATCCTAAAAATGGTGATTTGTTTACTCTTTATAGGAGGATTAATTGATTATTAATTAATGAATAGGATTAAGTAGCAAACAGAAAACTTTGAATATATTGAATATTTTATGTAAGAGCAGGAGTTTCCAAAAAGAAGATAGACTTAGAGCCTTAGAAAAATTCTGTTTAATTAAACTAGTATATTTAAATTTGTCCGAATATTACTCCAAAGGAGGAGCTGGCTAATGCTCCTTTATCTCACTATTTATTTTACTACATACTATAGGAACCCTTGACAATACATCATTGTTTAATATCTTTTATTTGGAGACGTATTTATGGGTATTATAATCCTCTGAAAGTATATTAAAAACATTCCCCTTGCACAGGTAGAAATACACACATGTGCACTCTCTCCCACATACTGACCTCATTCTTTTTTTTCCAAAATTACTTTTATGTGATGCAGCAATGAATTCCTTCACAGATGGACCGTTCTTGTTCTTCCAATATTAGAGAACAATTATCATAGCAATTAGATAAAGAGATTGGGTTCTGTTTCACGTGGGATACTGTGTGATTTAGATTGATCAAGTAAGAACTGACATGATTTTGAGTCTGAGGCTTGGGTTTTGGGGGCTTTTTTTCTTGCATAAGTATATTTTCAAATATTTGTGAAATTTCTGCCATAACATTCTTATTGGTTAAGGTGCTTGGAACATATGCTGGTAGTCCCCAATGCTTTCCAAATAACTCCAACATTGTCATTTTGTCTTAAGCTCACGCTGTTCATTTTGACAAATGTCTAGTAAATTTTAGAGGTATTTTAAACACTTTTATAGTGCCAGTTGTTTTAACTTGGAATCATAGAATGGTTAGAGTTGGAAGGGACCTTAAAGATCATCGAGTTCCAACCTCCCTGCCATGGGCAGGGACAACTCCCACTAGAGCAGATTGCTCAAAGCCCCATCCAGCCTGGCCTTGAACACCTCCAGGGATGGAGCATCCACAACTTCCCTGGGCAACCTGTTCCAGTGCTTCACCACCCTCACAGCAAAGAATTTCTTTCTGGTATCTAATCTAAATCTCCCCTCTTCCAATTTAAAACCATTACCCCTTGTCCTGTCACTACACTTCCTGACAAGGAGTCCCTCTCCGGCTCTCCTGTAGGCTCCCTTCAGATATTGGAAGGCTGCTTTGAGGTCTCCCCGGAGCCTTCTCTTCTCCAGGCTGAACAACCCCAGCTCTCTCAGCCTGTCTTCATAGGAGAGGTGCTCCATCCCTCTGATCATCTTCGTGGCCCTCTGCTGGACCCGTTCCAACAAGTCCATGTCCTTCCTGTGTTGAGGACTCCAGGTGGGGTCTCACGAGCGCAGAGTAGAGGGGTAGAATCACCTCCCGCGACCTGCTGGCCACACTTCTCTTGATGCAGCCCAGGATGCGGTTGGCTTTCTGGGCTGCCAGTGCACACTGCCAGCTCATGTTGAGCTTCTCATCCACCAACACCCCCAAGTCCTTCTCAGGGCTGCTCTCTAGCCATTCTCCGCCCAACCTGTGTTTGTGCCTGGGATTGCCACGTCCCAGGTGCAGGACCCTGCACTTGGCCTGGTTGAACTTCATGCGATTTGCATGAGCCCATCTCTCAAGCCTGTCCAGGTCCCTCTGGATGGCATCCCTTCCCTCTAGCATGTCGACCGTGCCACCGAGCTTGGTGTCATCAGCAAACTTGCTGAGGGTGCACTCTATCCCACTGTCCATGTCTCCAACAAAGATGTTGAACAGCACTAGTCCCAGTACCGACCCCTGAGGAGCACCACTCGTCACTGGCCGCCAATTGGACATTGGACCATTGACCACAACCCTTTGGGTGTGGCCATTCAGCCAGTTCCTTATCCACTGAGTGGTCCATCCACTGAACCCATGACTTTCCAATTTTGAGACCAGGATGTCATGCGGGACAGCGTCAAACACTTTGCATAAGTCCAGGTAGATGACATCTGTTGCTCTGCCCTTGTCCACCAAGCCTGTGGCAGTATTGTAAAAGGCCACCAAATTTGTCAGGCACAATTTGCCCTTGGTGAAGCCATGCTGGCTGTCTCCAATCACCTCTTTATTTTCCATGTGCCTTAGCAGAGATTCCAGGAGGATCTGCTCCATGATCTTGCCAGGCACAGAGGTGAGGCTGACTGGCCTATAGTTCCCTGGGTCATCTTTTTTTGCTTTTTTGAATATTGGGGTTATGTTCCCCTTTTCCCAGTCAGCGAGAACTTCGCCAGATTGCCACGATTTCTCAAATATGATGGAAAGTGGCTTAGCAACTTCACCTGCCAGCTCCCTCAGGACCCGTGGGTGGATTTCATCAGGTCCCATGGACTTACGCACCTTCAGGTTCCAATTTAACTTTTCACATTTTGTCCATGTAAAACTTCCAGTTGCTTTCATACAATTTTGAATTAAGGCTGAAAGTGAAATCTTCTTAATTGCTGTATTGTCTTTTAAAATTATGCATTTTATGTAAAACTTCTTATTATTTTGATGAAAATTCTACATATGTTGACCTAGGAGGATTAATTTCCTTCAAAAAAAATTACTTTTTAAGTATTCTGCTGTGTGAGTTGGAGCTGTTGTTCTGCTTTGTATCTGATTTGGATTGAGAGCACAATGCTCATGAATGTTACTTAAAGATCTAATGGCAAGAGAATACTGTTTCCCATTTCAATTTTATTGTGTAACACTTGACCTTTTATTGGAGATGATACATTTTTCCGAGAATAAGCTGCACGCATTCAGGGATCTGAATTTGATTTGTAGTCTGCTTCTATCTGCGTCTTCCAAAAATGTCTTGTTATTGGGTGAATTTAAATCTCAGTATGAGAGTTGTTCCTGGAATGCTCTATTCTGTGGTAGAGTTTCCTTTTCTGACCCAAGGCATTAATTTTTCATCTTGCCTCTGTACAGCAGTGATCTGTGCTGCAGTGAAATTCATTTGGTATATTCTGAGGCTGGATAACCCTTCTGTGATGTTTCTTGGGTGTGTAGTCTACGACCCGCTGAAATGAAATTAAGCTTTTCCTGTCATGTCACTAATGATGATACTGGGACCTAAAAAGGCACACAGGTAGTCCTTTTTAACAGAGGATTTCTATATGCTGCCCTTCGTTTTTCTCAGGACAATCTGTAATGGCAAAAAATTAATCCCTTGAGGGAACGTTGGTGAACCACATAAGAGAGTTTGTATAGCATTTCTTACCCTGAGTCTAGCTGTAAGTGGTGCTATTGAATGTAGACTATCCTAGTCATCAGCACTTATTTTATTAAAAAAAAAAAAAAAAATCATAAGTCTTCGCAAAAATGCAAAGAAAACACTGCAGATTTTAAAAGATCAGTGTGTGAAGGTGGTGATGACTGATACCCTACATAACTCTAAGCTATAGAAAGAATAACTATCTGTCTTGGTATTTTGTACTGTTATTGATCATCTAGGGTCTCAGCAACTTCTATTTTTAAATCATTACATAGAGGCATTCCTGATGGTCTTCATGGAAACGGAATAATTCAGAAATCTTTGGTTTTTCTGTATTATCTTCATCAAAATTACTTGGTGCCAGCACAGGTGTGAAGGGGAGAGATCTTCCATTGGTTTTATGATAATATTTACTAAATTCCAAACTTCAGTTCTCCTGAGTTTACCTAAACTAGTTCTATTAGTAATGCTAATGTAAAGAACCCAGAGCATAAATACTGGCACCAAGCTTCTGGCACCTCCTCCATTTTTTTCTACTGGCTATCAAAGTTTATCTAGTGCATCATCCAGAAGAAGTATTTTTCATTATCCTCAAGGGAAGGCACAGCTGCTGCTCCACTTTGTGTTTCTTCAGTACAGCCTGACAAAGGCTGAGTCTGCCACAATTTTGTTTTGGTTTGTGCAGCATCAAACACATCTTCGGCCACTTGCCTTCCTCTCAGGTCCATCCATGCAGTCCATAACATGGCTATAAATATGCAAGCTCCTGAGGCAGTATCCAGGGCATTTTTGTTCTTTGTTCTTACCTCTCTTTTTCTTTTTTCATTTTTTTTTTTCTCCTTATGGCTCTGTTTCTGTTCACTCATCTCCTCTGTTTAGCCTGGTGTGAGCTCCAAAGTTAATCACGGTGTCTCCCCCATCTCGCTCATTTTAAAGGTGAGTAGGGCTGGCCATCCCAACAGCAGCTGGCCAAGCCCCACATGGGGCTGTCTCAGCTGGCATTGGGCTCCTGCTCCTTGGTAGCACAGGTGATGGGAATGTTTCTGCTGAGTGTTTGCAGAGTGGTCACAGAGCTTTTGATTTGCTCAGTGAATAATCCCAAACTAGTGGCAGCATCCTGATCAGAGAGATGGTAAAATAACTCCGTTGGCTCTGTGCTCTGTAGTCAGGTCATGCTAGCTGCAGGTCATGAGTGGATCCAAATTCAGCTTTGGCTACACTCCATGAGAGGATGCTCACGTGTCTCAAAGAAGAGACTGTGTTTCTTTCAAATAACTTGTCTGTCCTCCAGTTCTTCCATAATTTAGAGATTTGTCTTTCTCCTTCTGAGCAATGAAGGAGATGAGGCTGCTCCCTCTTGCCTGACCTCATGAGGGAAATCACAAGGCCTCCAGCTGTACATTTAGGCACCTTGCTACTATTTTGGTTCTTACATGATTAATCTAAGTATGTGGTTAGCAGCTAGTGAGCTCTGGTGATGAAGAATCCTCGCTTCTGTGTGTGTAAAATAAGAGTAACATTCATCTTGGATTTATCACTGAACTACCTCAAATGGTTTGATTGCTAAGTTTTCCGAACCATGAACCTGCACAATACAGAAAGATGTTTGGAGTTTGCATAAACCAATAAACTTATTTGCCTTACCTTATTAAGTTTATTCATATCGTCCTCTTGTAAACAAGCACTTGAGATCCAAAACAAAACAGAAAATCAAAGCAGTAAAGTCCTTAAGTTAGTTTTGTGAACTAAATTATTTAAAAGACTGTCAGTGTCCCCTGAAAAATTGTACATTCAGATCTTGACTGAAGATGTTTGCTGTCAAGATGCTGCATATCATCAAGTCCCTTTAACACTTGGAAGCTTTAAGTGACATATTCTGGAGAACTCCATCCCACCTGTCTTGTACTTAAAATGCTGCAGAAACACTGAGATTACCTTTACCAAAGGTTATCTTTATGCACCTAGTCTGAAATGAAGAAGGGAAGTTATATACTAGATATAGCCAACCCAGAGCCTAAGAATATTCGTGTTGCCCTTTTGAAGTACATTACAGGAGAAATCACCTGAAATGGATTAGGAGATCACCAGGAACAGTGAAAAAAGAGGAAAGGAAGGGGACTCTGGGTGATACCACCTTTTTGATGATGAAGTCTGTGACTCATGTTCTCACAGGACTCTTGGGAAAGGAGTGCACGTTTGGGGGCACAGTATTTCCATGTTCCATGTGTGATAATCTGACTCAGAACTGACCCCAGTATAGAATAAGAGGGGTTCTTTTGGGGTTTTCTTTGAAAACAACTAAATGTCTGATGAATGGAGCTCACTGCAAAGTACCAACTAGAATGGTACTAATATTTCAAGCTAAGCACAAAATCTATAACTAATTTGAACCTTAATTTAAGTAACACTTTTGAAAAATAGTCAACCAGATATGCTTTAATTGAGGCATTGGGTGGAACATCCCAACCACTACATAATTTGACATATAAAAAGCAATATAGTGAAATGAAAGAGTAAACTAATGAGAGAGTGATTTCGATTCTTAGGATCAGTACAGCTGGAGAGAATATTCTTTGTGTTGGAGCCTTGTATATACTGCATTTTTTTCTTTGATAATTTTGAAAATTATATTATCACTGATCAATTCAAATTGATTTTAGCCTCTTTGTAGTGGTCCAAATACATGCAGTTTTCTCTGTTGAGCTGTCACAGGGGTGAGAATAATTTAATCCTAATTGTATTTGTCAGTTCCTGCAGTGACAATATCATGCTTTTTCACCTAATACTAGAAGAATGATGTAATTGTTTACCATGATTGAACATGAAAGCGTAATTGAATTAACTGCTGTTGAACATCTTGCAAATGTTTTGCTTTGCACTACTGTTACACTTTCCAGTATAGCTATCTGTGTTCTGTTAGGCTAAATGAGAGATTTAGAGTTAAAATAGGGGAAACAACAAATAAAACTTCTGCTAACCAGACACATACACTCAGATTTAAGATGTGCTGGGGTCTTTTGGGTTCTGTGTTATCTATACTTTATACAGAGATGAGAAAATGCATTTAAATCATTTTGCTGTGTTGGCCTCAACTTTTCCATTTGCCTCCTCACTCTTTAGCTGTTGAGTTATTCACATACTTTATACTAAGTTTTTCACTCGTTAAACAATTTAATGTGTTAAAATTTTATCAGCTGCCATGTGTTTGATTCCTAAACTGGCAGTATAATACGAAGAAACATAAAATGCAAGATTTAGCTGTAGATGTATTTGGCAGCTCTGACTGAAGTTGATTTGCTTTGACTTGCCTCTTTATCAGCAAACAGGGGTATTGAGGTTCAAGAATAAAGCACTATTGGCCTAGTTTCCACCTCTACTCCAAAATAGCTAAATGATACAGAACTATTAGATGATTATAAATGAAGTGCTGTATTTATCAATGTACTTAAGTTGTTTAGCATCCTTTTGATGACAGTGAGCAGCTGTGAACCCAGTTTGCAGTTATTGCACTGCAGTTATTCTTTGCGGGTACTGCTGATGCCTCTAAATTCTTTCCTACGTTTTTTTACTAATATTTTTGTAGGTTTTTGTTGCATTTCTGTGTAAATTAATTAGTTCTTAGAAAGTGATTAGAAAATCTACACTAAAAATTACA
This sequence comes from Numenius arquata, assembly GCF_964106895.1. Taxonomy (NCBI): domain Eukaryota; kingdom Metazoa; phylum Chordata; class Aves; order Charadriiformes; family Scolopacidae; genus Numenius; species Numenius arquata. The sequence continues at coordinate 24,356,351 of NC_133576.1, forward strand.
TTAAAGTGAAGGTTAAAAGTATAGATTAGTAATTTCATGGAAAAATACAAGAATATTATTATTAAACCCATAAAAATGCTTAGAGAATATTTAGAGTTATGGAAATGCCTGAAATGTAAAGGACATTAAAACAAGTTCGTATGTACAGTGTCTTATATTGATCCTCAAGGAGGAGGAACTACTCCAATAACTCCAGAAAATTTTCATTTTGTACTTACCGTTTCCTTTTACACATGAATCCTAGAGGAAAGAATCCGTAACATGCAGGGCAGTGCATTTTTAGGAATACAGAATCATCTTGACTCATGAAATTTAAGGACTTGCTAAGGCAACAGCGTGATCGTCATTGTGCTAAGAATATGCATAGTGTAAAATACAATGATATGCTAAAGTTTTCATTAGTCCTCACTTATGAGAATTTCTTTGCTAATTTTTAATATCATAGAATCATAGAATGGTTAGAGTTGGAAGGGACCTTAAAGATCATCGAGTTCCAACCTCCCTGCCATGGGCATGGACACCTCCACTAGAGCAGGTTGCTCAAAGCCCCATCCAGCCTGGCCTTAAACACCTCCAGGGATGGGGCATCCACAACTTCCCTGGGCAACCTGTTCCAGTGCCTCACCACCCTCACAGCAAAGAATTTCTTTCTGGTATCTAATCTAAATCTCCCCTCTTCCAATTTAAAACCATTACCCCTTGTCCTGTCACTACACTTCCTGACAAAGAGTCCCTCGCCAGCTCTCCTGTAGGCTCCCTTCAGATATTGGAAGGCTGCTATGAGGTCTCCCTGGAGCCTTCTCTTCTCCAGGCTGAACAACCCCAGCTCTCCCAGCCTGTCTTCATAGGGGAGGTGCTCCATCCCTCTGATCATCTTCATGGCCCTCTGCTGGACCCGTTCCAACAAGTCCGTGTCCTTCCTGTGTTGAGGACTCCAGAGCTGGACACAGTATTCCAGGTGGGGTCTCACGAGCGCAGAGTAGAGGGGTAGAATCACCTCCCGCGACCTGCTGGCCACACTTCTCTTGACGCAGCCCAGGATGCGGACATTCTAAGTATGGATGAAAAGCATCTTCATAATTAAGAGTACCAGTATGTATTTAAATATTTATGGCTCTGTCTCTATATGTCTGTGTCTGTATTTACACACGTATTTATAGATATGAACATGCACTTTTGTGTGTATAGTCACACATGCGTTGTTCCTGTCTTCTTGGGAAGAAATACTTAATCAGAGAACAATTTAAAAGATTTATACTTTATGCAACAGCCATTATCTCTGTCCAAGGCTTGAAGTATTTTTATTATACTGGAATGAAAAATTTTACATCAGTGGGGTTTTATCAGGTGTATTTTCAGAGGTTTTATTAATCTCAAATTTTATGATACATGCAGTATTTTATTATTTTTACTGATTTGGTTTCCTTCTGACTGTTAACATTGCTGTCTTTAAAACAAGGGAAGAGTGGTTTTGACAATGTTGCTCATTGTTTACTTCACTTTTGTAAACTTTGTCCACTAAAAGACTTGATCTCATTGTAATACACACTCCTTACAAGGCAGGTCTTGTTACCAGCATTAGGATAATATTATTGTACTTCATAGGATAGATTAGCATGGGTCTTCCAGGACTATGACAAACTGTCAAAACAAATATTTCTCATCTTTCTTCACTTTAGGATACTTCCTGAACGCAACCTACTGCTGGATGTTTCAAATCCATATTTCATTAAATGGTTGCAATTAACCCATGTAAATATATTATGTAGTTAAAATGCTGCCTTTGCTTGCTAAATAGAAAAGGTTTTCATATAGGAAATATTTTTTTATCTTAAAAAAAAATATATATGATTTCATTTTACTGTTCCACAGTGCTTCCTGCTTAAGCTGCAAAATGTTTTGTATCAGCTGATCTTTCTATCACTTGATTTTCCCCTGTATTATGAAAAAGAGCTGTATGACAGTGTTCTCACAGGTAAAGCTCAAAATTGTGAGAGGATGCCACAGGAAATACTTCATATGAATATTTCATAGATTTAAGAAATCGAATGCCAGCAATTTTTCTTTAGCCAATGTGGGCTTCTTTCAGGCACACTGTCTTCATTATTTGTCTCATTGTGAGATCCATCCATCCTTCCTTCCTTCCTTAATTAAGGAATGGGGTCAGCATGGGCAAGAACCAGGATGAGCAGCACTGTTTCCTTGGACCTGTGAGCCTCCTGCAGGGTCTATCTGGAGCACTCACTGCTTACCACCCCCAGCAAATCCCACTTCAGAGGCGATAGGAGGAACTGCGCACACCATTGTGTCCACAGGGTAGAGATTTGTAAGCAAACAGTATGAGAGGAAGGGTGGGGGCTGGAAAGGCTCCAGCAAAGCTTCATTGTCTGATACAACAGAACCCTCCAGCCTGCTCTCTCCCCAGGGTGGAGGGACCTGTTCGGTTTGGCTGATGAGAGAAGCAGCCAAGCATAGGCAGCCTTCTCTGTCCTTCGCTACAAAGCCATCTGTAAAGTTTGATGAGCTTGCTGCATCCCCAACCGCCTTGTCAGCTGAATGTAATGTAGCTTTCAAACTCTGTCTCCACATAGCTGTGCAACATCCAAAACACAATCTGGTTGCCATGTTCCTCTTTTCGACCCTAATCTGTAAGTGTTTTCAACCAAAGTCTTAGCTATCAAAAACAAAACATTTTGCAGTAGCACATATGCTTTTGTCACTTTTATATAGCTGAAGGTTTATCAGGGTGTGCATACAATTTTAGTCTCCCACAGGATTTATGAAGAATTTGTTCAACATCAAAATAACTTTAATTCCCGGTGGTTCAGTGTTGCTCAAAAAGTAGTTACAGGGAGTTAGCTTACACACTGAACTCCTGACTGTCCATGAGCTTGTTCCATGACTTAGCTCTGGACCTCAGCTAACTCTCTGCAGAAATAAATCCTGTGTAGTATAAGCAGCATGATAAAGCCAGTAAGAGCCATTAGGCATCAGGGACTTCTTTCATTTAGCAGTACACACCCAAGGAGACTAGAGAAGAAGGCTGCTCTCAGTTTAGATGCTGTTTTTGAATTGTCTAGTTCCACATTTTACTCCCTGTAGGAATGAAGTAAAAGGTGAATTCAGGAAAAACAACACATCTCATTTAAGCAGAAAAGAAACTACCATGAGCGGGCACATGGGAGCAAAAATTATAGTATCTTCTTTAAAAACACATATTAACATTAGTTTCACAAAATATAGAAGAGATGTCAGTAACTTTGTCTTCCTAATGAAGAAACTAAGAAAGGATATCTGAAATAAAGCAAATTATGAATTTTCTATACTTTCCCAGCTCTGCATTTCCAGATTACAAGAAATAATAGAGAATAATACTTAAGAGCAAAGAAACCCGCTGCCTCAAAATTAACTGAGGTTTTCCTTTCAAAAAATCTGAAATGTCTGCTTGAAACTTCAATCCTCTGAAAACTTTAATTAATTCTCAAGCATATTCTTTGACATAGGGTATAAAAATGAGAGTACATTTTTTACAAAAATCTTGTTAGAAGAATGCTTTACTGAACATTTTGGTACAAACCTGCTGCCTTAGATATTGAAAAATGACCCTTAAGATTGCGTTGCTTATTCGTCACTTTGGTTCCGATGTTCTGTTTCAGAGTTAGACTACAGCAGGGGAGAGCATAGCTTTTATAATCTTTTGTTTAATTTTCATATTGCCTAAGGCTAATGGTATTATAATCCTCCTGGGGAACAAATTTTAAATTCTTATTGCTTTACAACCTTGGGAAAATTACACTAGTCTCCTCTGACATTGAGAGTTGTGTGTATTTTTTTCAGTTAGATGCTTTTATATCTAATTATTTCATAGGAGCTATTTCTGTTAAATTCTTTTCCTGTGGCTATATGACAATTGAAAATGCAAATAAAATGCAAATAATGCTGGCTGCCAGTTCCTATCATAAAGAAGGTCTTTTCATAACTTTATCAAACTTAAACTGTTTTGTGTAAGGTACACCTGTACAAATTCAGTGCTGTCTTACAACAGGGAAGGACAGGAAGGCAAACGTGTGTTTGCTGAATTTCCCCTCTGTCTTTCTGCACCAAGATTAAAATAAGCAGGATTTATAGTTCACAAAACTGCCATTTGGTTTGTACAACTGCTCAAAGAAGCTACTGAAACTATGATCTGAAGCTGATTGAGACAGCAGTCTTGGTTGTTCTCTTACAGTCTTGTAAAATTAATATCTTTAATTTATTGCAGTAGATTACTTCCGTGACTTTCACAGAAGTAACAGTGAAAGAAGAATGGATACTATTATTTATACAATTGAACCTGCTGACTTAATTTGACTAAAACCCTCTTTTTTTTTATTCTCTCCAACTTCCAATAATAAATATCAACTTTTATAACTAATTCAATAAAATATAGTTAGGTTGAGAAGATTTTTCATTCTATTTTTGCTAGAAATTCCCTGCTACAGCTGATGCGGAAGACCTTATAGAGACATCAACAGCTACTGAATTTGCAGTAGGTGCACAGATGATGCTTTTAGAAATAGCTAATGCATTTGAATTTGATAGTCTACATCAATTAATATCCACAAGCTCAAGTATCTTGTTTATAGAAAGACTTTTTGACTGGGTCATTAGGTTTTAGAAAGATTTGTAATCTTCCAGGAATTTGATTCCACTGTTAAATCACTGGGGGACTCCTCACTTCTGCTCGAATATACTTGAATTATGACGGCAGGAAGCGAAGATGATTGTATTGTTGGCTCAAGTACCATGCTAAGGCAGATATTACCTCAGGGTTTCTGCTCTCAACAACTGAAATGTCTGTATGGAAATAGTGGTGGTTGCTGATTCTGATCTTGTGCCCGTTATCATCTGTTTATTCTCTGTTAGTTCTGAGTCAGAATCACAGATAGTAACCACCACTCCCATTCCCCCAAGGTTTTCATAAGAAATTAATGATTTTGAAGCTGTTTTCTCCTTTAGATATGTGAAGGTAATCTTCTCATAGTCTCATAAGTAACTCTGAGTTATGCTTCGCTTAACCATATATTTGATGCTCTTAATCAAGAAGTAGAAGCACAATACATAATAAGGTAATGTTCAAGTGAGAGATTTCATAATGTTTGAATACCTACAGCATCAGAAAATTATTCCAATTATCATAGTTTTAGGTAAAATAAACAGTTCTTATAGGAATAAGAAAAGGGGAAAAATGCTAAAATTAAACCGCATGAAGGGATCGATTAGAAATTTCTTTGATAAGCCTCCACCTATTTTATGAGCCAGACTCATAGGAAGATACGCTAAGATTTCTGTGTTTTCTGCTTCTGTAATAGAGAGCTCTCTCCAGGTGAAATAATCCTTTGGAGGCTTGTTGGTTTTTTTTAAAGACCATTTAATCTTGACAATCCAACATTTTAGGTAACTCAATAAAAAATTCAGAGAATAATACATTTTGAATTAAATTAAAAAAAACCTGTACCTGTTTCTTTTGCCTTCTGTGCTTTTAAGAATTAAATATTACTGTTCTAAGGTGATGGGAGATTTTTCTTATTAAAGCAGTTTAGACCTAAAATGTGATATCCATTTGATCCTTTGTAATTTGGATTACCTTTACTATAAATTGCAATATTGGCATCCTGCTAGTGTGGAACCAACTTCAAAATGAAAATTTTAATATCAATTCAACACTTTACACAGTTTATTTTGGAATAATGTATTTTATTACTTTGGATTGAACTGGAGGGCGGTGCATTATTTTGAAATTTCATAGTAATTTTTTTCAGAGCATTTGTTTATGAAAAAATATTTAAAATCTTTAAGTTAACCTACTTCGGGGTTAATCAAAGCAACAAATTCTGATTCACCTGATTTGTGGAGGTTTTTTTGGATCTTACTAGCCTAGGTTTTAAGACTGCAGTGGGCTCCAGAGCGCTTGAAAAAGTAGCATGGGTCTGCTTCTTTCTAAAACAGCTAAAAGAGACCAGACTTCTCTGTCACAAGGATTTCAAAGGTAGCCTGTAGGGTGAGCAAGAACAGGTCATCTGGAGACTGGTTTGTCAGCCACGGAAAAGTAGTAAGAGGCATCATTTACAAATAGATAAAGGCTGTAAAATGCAAAGTTAAATACACACAAAGTGTGATTGGATTGCCTGCATGAAGTAACTAGGTGATTATTTTTTTTTTAAATACTATTTTTTTTAAATCGTGTTGCAGGAATGTTATGGAAAGTGTACTGATATGCAAGTAAAACTCACCACATAGCAGTTTCCCAAATGCACTGACAGAGCATGTTTACTTAGTGTATTTTATACTGTACTGGACAAAATGATAAAAACTGACTGGTAAAGACAATTGTGAAAGAATTGGAGTTGGATAATTTCTTTTGCCATTTCAGTGGTCCTTGCAGAGCGCCCATGGCTCTCTAGTCTAAAACCCATTTCAAGATCCTTCCAGGGTCTTGGAATAATTATCCATGTCTAAAAAGTGACGAGAATTAAGTTAGTAAATATTACTGATCTTGAGTTTGTCACAAATTGACTGTAATCAGAGTGTATAAATTTTCTAAAATTGGTACTACCAATATCACCATGCTGTCTGAAGTGCAGGGGGTGACAAAATGCAAGGTTCTTGTGTGAGCTGATGCAGGCAGGACGCAGGAACAACCACAAAGCCACATATGACACGCAAAGAACAAATTTAATGTTGATATCTCATGAATCAGGGAATCTCCGGAGCGGCACCCAGGCAGAGGCAGGCAAGCAGGGGACACAGGCATTGTGGAGCGAGAGAGAGTCCTTATTAGCAAGAGAGTGAGACAACGAGAGCTCAGACTTGCTGTTCTCGCTTGTATTTCAAAGATTCAGGCAGGCAGGATTCTTTGCTGTGCTTTGATCTTCTTCAACAGCAGGGCAGGAATCTTGGGCATGTTCGATAAGGTGCCCCTGAGTCCATCACAGGCCTATGTTATTGAAATGCAGATGTTCTACTTGTTGAGCACATAATACTAAACAACAATTAGTGTGATCTATGTTTACAGTCCTCCTTGCCGATCTTCCTTTACTTTCCCGCAGTTATTGTCTTCTTTTTTTTGGGGGGGGGGCAGGAAACACATTTATTTATTTATTGTTAATAGAATGTGATCTTCAATAGGGAGGTAATTCATTTTTTATGATAATAGAATACACAGAACAAGATAGAAAATATATTGAAAAGTTTTATATTCATTGCATTTTTAGTGTGAATGGGTTTGTAAGTATAGTTGTTTTTACCAGTGCTGTGAATGACAAAAAGCCATACAAGAAAATTTTATTATACAGCAGTAAATATGTATAATGTCTCACAAACTAGACCCATGACAGGATTTCATGCAGAAAATTGTGAACAAACCTTCCACTCAACAAGAACAACAACAACCGCCGTGCCACCACCCCCACCCCCCCATTTTAAAGATAAATTTTGGCTCAATTCAACAGGAGAACTTTTACAGAGTTCAGAATCAGTTCCCTAAGTTTCTTTTTTTGACTAATAAAAAGAGAAACAAGATTGCCACCAGTTCTGCAGTGTGGTTAGTAAGTATGTTTCAGTATTTTCAGTAGCTTTCATAATTGGTGTATAATTAAACCTAATCAAAATACCTTTTTAATAAAGGAATAATTTGAGGTCGCTTGAAAATTTCACTCTGATAATGGTCAACTGTTCTCCAGTAACTTAGCTCAACTCAATGTTTCCTAAGACACAGGTGAAGTTGAAAATCTTAGTGTAATCTTGTGTATTGAAGTGGTTTGTTTTTAGGAAAAAAAAATATATCTGATGGCTTCATGGGCAATTCTTGTAGTTTTTAATTCTGAGGAAAGGTTTGCATTATTAAAGAGTAGTAGTATGTGATCTGTGTGATCGCTTTTGTGAGTTTTACATGCATCTAGCCAAATCCTAAACAAGAAAACCCCTGCTGCTGCTTCATAGTTTTGTTGAAAAGAATGGTCATAGAGGAAATAATGGTGGTTGTGAAAAACCAGAGGTGTGAGAAGGCAAATCATTGTCTTCCTTTTTCATACCGACTCTTTTATGACACACTGCCTTTAGAAACAACATCAGTGGAAAATTGCTACAAAGAGCAGTTGAGGGAAATAGAGCAGGAAAAGGGGAGGCTCACGTTTCTGTAGAATCAATATTTTTCTAGAATTCTAGGAAAAAAAAAACTGGCTAGCCTTTATATGGACTTTGTAGAAAAAAAAAATGCAAGTGCAAAAAATTAAAGAATTGCATTAAATACTAAGAGGAAAACTAAAAGTAAAAACAGACATGACATCTTGCTATTGGAAAGGAAATGAAGGAAAAGCACACACAGAAGGAAAATATCTATATGTTCACACTAATGGCAGAGCTGCTGCTGACATTGCAGTGAGAGCAGAATCAGGTCCCAAATGAATGGAAACAAAACTATAGTGTAAAAGTGTTTTGAAATGGTTTAGTTTGGGTGGGTAGTGGTGTGTGACAAGAAACTTCTGAAGCTACTGAAAATAGTTGAGGCAGTTGAAAATTAAAGTAATAAAAGTGTATAGATGGTATCTGTGTAAGAGAGTAAGTTGTGACAGAGTTGAGCAAAAAGATAACATACAAGCAGCTGATCAGAGTTAGATTTCTTACAGTGTGAGTCAGAGCCATATTCCAGATTCATTCAAACTTCTTATAAAGCCCAAGGCCTTAATCTGAGCCTACAGTACAATCTGCCTGGGATTTTGGTTCACTGGCTTCAATTTAAATTATCTTTGGCATTTCATTTCATAGTTTCAAGTTAAGTGCTTCCACATTATTAAAATGTTCTGTAGCTTTTTCTTACTATGACACTGCGGGTTTGTGCAATCAGAGAGAAGAAAGGAATAAATAAATGCTGATGTCAGTTGGAGCCCTAAATGAGACTTTAAAGGAGCCTAAAATTAGACCAGCTTCAGAGGAACACATTTAAGCTATTGAAACTTCAGTCAAAAAGTTATATCACTTAGAGAATTCCTTATGCAGCTGTCAAGGGCTGAAACATAACAATAGTAATGCTGAAAATTTACAGTTTTATATTGCTGTATCTCCATTATAATATTTACTTGTAAGGTTTCTACTTAGCTGAAAGCCAGAATGGAAAAAGTGGTTAGTTAACATAAATTCCAGCTACTACTAGAATCTGTGAATTAATCTCATCAGAAATACATTTTTCTTGCGGAACAAGTACTCTATGCTGAACAAATACTCTGTACTCAACCTAAATTATGCCACGGTTTATTATCTTGCATAGTCAGTGTTTGCCAAATTAAGTAATGCCAGATTTACCAAAAAGCTTGAACTGAAGATTAAATGAGAAGGTTGGAGGCAGTCTTGGGCACAGCGATCACGAAATGATAGAGTTTTGATTCTCAGAGAAGTAAGGAGGGGGGTCAGCAGAAGTGTCACCTAGGACTTCTGGAGGGCTGACTTTGGCCTGTTTAGGGGCCAGCTTGACAGGGTCCATTGGGAGGCATTCCAGAAGGGCAAAGGAGTCCAGGAAGGCTTCAAGAAGGAAATCTTAAAGGCGCAGGAGCTGGCCATCCCCACGTGCAAAAAGACAAGCTGATGGGGAAGAAGACTGGCCTGGCTGAACAGAGAGCTTTGGCTGTAACTCAAGAAATGAAGGAGAGTTTGTGACCTTTGGAAGAAGGGGGAGGCAACTCAGGAGGACTACAAGGATGTCGTGAAGTTATTCAGGGAGAAAATGGAGAGGGCCAAAGCCCAACTAGAACTCAATCTGGCAACTGCTGTAAAAGACAATAACAAATATTTCTAAAAATACATTAGCAACAAAGGGAGGGGTAAGGAGAATTTCAATCCTTTTTTGGATGTGACAGAAAACATAGTGACAAAGGATGAGGGAAAGGATGAGGTGCTTAATGCCTTCTTTGCCTCACTCTTTAATAGTAAGACCAATTGTTCTCTGGGTACCCATCCCCCTGAGCTGGATGACAGGGACAGGGAGCAGAATGAAGCCTGAATAATCCAAGGGGAAATGGTTAGTGCTACACCACTTAGACACCTACTGGTCTATGGGGCCAGATGGGATCCATCCAAGGGTACTGGGGGAGCTGGCGAAGTGCTCGCCAAGCCGCTTTCCATCATTTATCAGCAGTCCTGGCTAACCTGGGAGGTCCCAGTTGACTGGAGGTTAACAAAAGTTACACCCATCTACAAGAAGGGCTGGAAGGAGGATCTGGGGAACTACGGGCCTGTCAGTCTGACCTTGATGTCTGGGAAGGTTATGGAGGAGATCTTCTAGAGTGCCATCGTGTGGCATCTATAGGACAACCAAGTGCTCAGGCACAGTCACCATGGGTTCATGAAAGGTAAGTCCTGCTTGACTAACCTGATCTCCTTCTATGACAAAGTGGCCCACTTAGCGGATGAGAGAAAGGCTGTGGATGTTGTTTACCTGGACTTTAGTAAAGGCTTTGACATGGTTTCCCACAGCATTCTCCTGGAGAAGCTGGCTGCTCATGACTTGGATGGGCGTGCTCTTTGCTATGTAAAAAAGCTGTCTGGAGGTCTGGTCCCAAAGAGTTGTGGTGAATGGAGTCAAATCCAGTTGGCAGCCAGTCGCAAGTGGTGTTCCTCAGGGCTCAGTACTGAGGGCTATTCTGTTTAATATCTTTATCAGTGACCTGGATGAGGGGATCGAGTGCACCCTCACTAAGTTTGTAGACAACACCAAGTTGGGCAGGAGTGTTGATCTGCTTGATGGTAGGAAGGCTGTACAGAGGGATCTGGATAGGCTGGATCAATGGGCTGAGGCCAGTGATATGAGGTTCAGCAAGGCCAAGTGCCAGGTCCTGCACTTCGGTCACAACAACCTCATGCTACAGGCTTGGGGAAGAGTGGCTGGAAAGCTGCCTGTCAGAAAAGGACCTGGGGGTGCTGGTTGACAGCTGGCTGATAATGAGCCAGCAGTGTGCCTAGGTGGCCAAGAAGGCCAACAGCATCCTGGCCTGTATCAGGAATAGTGTGACCAGCAGGAGTACAGAAGTGCCTGTCCCCCTGTGCTCAGCACTGGTGAGGCTGCGCCTCAAATACTGTGTTCAGTTTTGGATCCCTCACTACAAGAAAGACATTGAGGTGCTTGAGCGCATCCAAAGAAGAGTAATGAAGCTGGTGAGGAATCTGGAGAACAAGTCTTATGAGGAGTGGCTGAAGGAGCTGAGGTTGTTTAGCCTGGAGAAATAGAGGCTGAGGGGAGACCTTACTGCTCTCTCCAATTACCTGAAAGGAAGTTGTAGTGAGGTGGGTGTTGGTCTCTTCTCCCAAGTAACAAGTGATAGGATGAGAGGAAGTGGCCTCAAGTTGCACCGGGGAGGGTGTGTGTGTTTAAATTGTATATTAGGAAAAGTTTCTTAACTGAAAGGGTTGTCAAGCATTGGAACAGGCTGCCCAGGGAAGTGGTTGAATCACCATCCCTGGAGGTATTTAAAAGAAGTATAGATGTAGCACTTAGGGATGTGGTTTAGTGGTGGACTTGGCAATGCTAGGTTAATGGTTGGACTTGATGTTCTCATAGGACTTTTCCAACCTAAACGATTCTTTGATTCTGTGAGAAATATAAGGTGACTGTACCTTTGCCTGCTCACGATATGGCAGTTTTCTCTTTTGTCAGTGGTAATGGACTTAAACTGAATGTATTTATAGTGATTAGATCTGGAGTATTCAATGTAGTTCTTTTAAGAAAGAAATGAAAGTAAATGTCAAAAATAATACTGTTCTAACACTTTTTTCATCACTATGTTTACCAGTAAGTTAAAAAAAAAAAAAAAAAAGATATTCCTAAGTACTAAAAACCAGAAGAAAATTTAAAAACTGCAATTGTATATATTTAATGCCCGAACTATCAAATTACCCCAAACTTAGGACAGTCCAATAGTATACTGCCAGAAACTGTTCAGCACATGCAGACTTGCTCCTGAGTATTATTTTACGAAAAATTATGTTGCCCGCCCAAACCACCCTAATTCTAGTCCCTAGAACTGGTGGCTGAAGTTCTTTTATCAGTTTATGCAGTTTTGTTTTATAGCGGAGCAATCTGTTGAAACAGGTTGGCAGCGCTGTGACTGAGCTCCGAAATGATCGTAGGAGTGGAGGAGTCATAAAGTTTAGCAGCTGTTTAGAAGATGTTCAGAAGATGTTAGCAGATGTTGAGCAGATTCTTGCAGAATAGGCTGTTTGATTGTAAGGAAATTGTAGCTAAATCTTGTTCAGGAGTTAATCAGAAGCCTTAAAAGGCAATCCTATCATCCAGAAGGTATTAGTTTTATATGAGCGAATATTTTATTTTCATTTCTTTGTTTTCAGAAGTGTTTTACTAAACAGTTCTGTAAGGATCTGAACAAGTTTTACACAACCTTATCTTGGTGTTAATAATAACTTTAGTTACCAAATTTCAAACCTCTTTCAATAGAAAAAGAAATGGGTTTGGTTGGGTGCATGCGTGTGTTTTTCCTTCCCAAGTGTTAGTGATTATTTACACAGTGGTAGCTGTAAGTAGAATATGACAGTGTCTGAGTGAATCATGCTGTGCCTGCATAATCCCTACCCTTTTTCTTTAAATATAACAGCAAAGGAATAGTAACTTTGACATTTCTGAAGAGTAGAGCTACTAACTGAGCTTGTAAAAGAAATGTGAAGTGGTATTTGATAAGCATAGTTTTTGTACTGAATTCTTGACAGGTTTTTGAAGGAAACTTCAAGTGCCTGGAAACCCTTACAGAAGAGCACTATTTTTCTCCTCTCTTATTTCTCCATCCATGCAACATATACATTATCCCCCCAGTCCATGCCACGTTTTCCAAGGAAGTATCTTTATCTCATGGCATTAAGTCATTAGCATTTTAGAAGGTGTTCCTGGCCGCACTGATGTTACATGGGGTGAAAGACACAATCCTCTTCCAGAGGTACTTCACTGGACAATTCTACTAGGGACCTGAGCTATCTTGAGTGGGACATTTTGCCAATTTTTCCTCTTCTTGGGGCACCTATCTTCCACACCTGCTTCATAGTGAAACTCTTCTACCTAATTTTTTCAGTTACCTTCTGGTAAGGACCTTTCCACGTCTCAGTCTGCATAGAAATGGCAAGAAAGACAAGGTGGATTCTGGTATATGCATTAAGTTAATACATGTCTGTGGAGATTAACATTTTTTCTTACTCTCTGCTTATTAATGAATCTACAAGGAATAACTGGAGCCAAGCACATTTCTGATGTCTTTTCAAATGCTTGAGTCATCCCATATTTATATCACCAGTCCTGATCTGAAGCCACTGAAGATGCACCACACCTCACAGCAGTTCAGTTTAAGCTGAGTAAAACTGATTTTAAAATGGAAGGGGCTTTCAGCCTCAAGTATTGTAGAGCTAACACTTTGCTATTTTCTTACCTCACAGATTAACAAGGTATTACATGTATAATGCTTTCAGAACAGATAATAGTTTCCAATATTGTAAGGCACTCTGTCACAAAAAATGTACAAAGGTACAAAACATACAGTGCTCTGAGTTGTGGTATTTTTCACACATACGTTGTCCTTGATGGAGAACTGGGAAGGTGAGGCTGAGCTCATGTGGATTTGTCAGGGGTTTGGTTTTATTTTTTTTCCTTAAGTGCTGGTATGGCATCAGAAACTAACAGTGATTTTACAAACTGTGCACTGTCCAGAGGATGTTAGTCCTTCCAGATATATCAGGTTGTATGGTTAAATACCCTGGTTTCTAAAAAGAAGTCCTGAGCTTGGCTCAGCTATAGGCTATTTTGTGTCTTCAATGGTACTGTAGTCTTTGGATTCCATTTTACATCCTAGCTCTTACTTCATGATATTTGTTCATCAACACCGCATGTTCCAATAATCCAAGACATTGAAAGAACAGCAAAGTTGGAGTACTAATAACATTTTGCTGTGAAGTACCACACCAGCCTTGCATAATGCTGAATGTACAAAACATAGCACTGGAAAAATAGCTTGTATTATGTCTGTAATGAACTATAAGTCTTGTTAATCATTTATAATTGTGCCCAGAAAGGAAAAGGGCAGTGGTTAATACTGATACTGCAAATGGCAGAATCCTGATTAAGTATGAATATGCACGGAAATGAATCTGCTGAGCAGTACCAGGCAACAGATATTTTGAGTCTGATGCTACTTTTCTTGTTCATGAAGTGGAAAAAAAATAGCTCAAGGAGGACAGGCATATTTGAAGAAGAGGGGAGAACAGTGAACAAGACAGATGAACTGAATTTTGCAAAATGGCTTATCTATAACTGCATTTTCATAAGAAACTTCATATAAGATGTTCATAATATAGAGAAAAATATCTATGTCATATAAATAAACACAGTTCAGTAAATGTGATTTTGTGATAATGTTTCTCTAACAGGAGAAATTAAGTTGAAACACCTGAAATTTGTGGTCACTCAGTCAAGAAAGAGGTGTAAGATTTTTGTGGGATTTTTTTGCTGTTTAAAAATAACTATATATAAATATCTGTGGATTTGTGAGTTTCCAGAATTTTGATACACAGGAATCAACTACCTTTTTATTATCTAGTAAGGTGGAGCTTCCAGCATCTTTAGCATTCTTGATCACTGCTTATCCTGTAATGAAGCACACATTTTTACATTGTAAAGGTTTGTTTGCGTGCATGCAGGTTTTCTTTCTAGTAGGTTACCTGTTTGAAAGAACTTATATCTTCTCTTGCTCAGTTTTGCTTTATTTGGTCTCAAAAGCGTCTAAAAAGGCTGATCACATGCACAGGATGAATAAAACCTGCTACACAGAAGAATCTTTTATTTTATGGAATTCATTGTTTCATCAGTACTGCACTTATAGCTTTTTACTTTGCTTCTGTCTTTTCTAGCTACTAATTTTATTTAAAATCAGTAAGGTGTAAGGACAAGTGGTCGTGCATTTGGTATGTGTAAAATAAAGTCCTTTACCCAGAAGTACAGTCTTTTATCTCTGTTTTCTGATGTTTAGTACATCATCAGCACCATTTGAGGTTTTTCGTGCCATGTCCAAAGCTCTACCACATACTATTAATTTTATTTAGCATCCACTGTCAAGCTTTTCAGGGTAGTTGGTTACAGGGTCCTGAAAATATATCAAAATTTCACTCAGAAAGAAAGGCTTTGTGCCTGTTCTGTACTTGTATGCTTGAAGTGCTTCCAAACCTTTTTCATCTTACAGGTGTCTGGAGCGTTCCATGGCACAGCAGATACTTCCTACTAAAATGATAAAGTCTTTATTTTTCACTGCTGTATTATAGACTAATAGCTCACTTCTCTGCATGCCGCTGTAAATTTATGTTAGTTTGCGCAGGACTGGGGCTAATGGAAATATGATTCCCTGAGTTAGACCTTAATATCCTCTGGTTATTGGTGACTTAGAAACCTATGAATTTAGTATCCAATGATAAAAAGATAGAAACATAAAATGAGTCAAAAGATACATGAAAACACTTTCATAACAGTCTAATATTCTTTTTGATCAGTTGCTTGTTATGAGCCATAGGATAAACTTTGTTTCCAATTCTGTACTGAATTTATCTTTACATCTGCCTGTTTACCAATTTTGGCACTAGAATAGAGGGAAAAACTGAGCATGTAGGTATGTATGTATTTATTTTCTCCCTTCCTTTGGCAGAGAGAGCTGGAAATGCAGCGCTTCTGGCATTGTCCCAGTGCAACAGAAATGATTCATGTTTGTCCAACAGCTGACTTGTGAAATTATGTGGCAGAAAGGATGCCTCTTGTCATTTAACATTATTTTAGACCGTAGATACAACGATGAACTGCTTTTCAAATGTGGCTTAACCTTGAGAAGTGACTTCCAAAAGAAGGTCAGGGAGTGCTCCATACGCACTGCTCCAGCAACTCCTCAACTAAACCAGCTGGAGTGCTCCATCCTTTGGGGGCAAACCACACCGAAACAACAGCAAAAACCCTTTGGTCTGCCTACCGCGCGTGTGCTTTGCTTTCTTCTGTCAAAAAGTAGCTTGACTGATATGGCTGAAGATATTTGACAGAGTGCCTAAGTGATATAACCTTCTGGGTCACAAAAATTTACATCAAACTTGGAGTAATGCTGTTATAAACGTAAAGTGACACACCACATAGCTAACACGTTCATGCAGAAGGATTCTCTAATATAATGAATGAATATGACCTTGCTTTAGGCAAGCTGCTTTGTGAGTGAGTGCTGAAAAATACTATGTGGTTCTTATGATATATGGCTTGCATTAGAGGAGCGTGATATTCACTTGTCAGCAGCTCAGCTTGCAAGAATCCAGAGGTTCGGGTTTTGCTTTGTAAGAAAACAATTAAAAATGGAGAAAGGAATTGTAGATGCTTCCAAAAAGAAAATAGGAAGAGTAATATAATATGTTATAAATATAATACCAAAATGTGTAATGTCTAACACATCAACATAGATGTTATTTATATAATATTTTATAATACAAATATATAATAGTAATAACTAACTCAGAAGGGTAATATGAACTCAGTGGCGCATGTATGTGGTGTGTGTTATGCTTATTTTGTCTGGCATATACTTGCTTTTCTATTAGTTCACATATGTTTATTTGAGGCTTTGAAATGTGAATAGACCCCGAAAGATCATTTGGATATCTGCTGTATGGCTATATGCACATGTTGCTATATACACACAATGTTTATATGCAGGAAGATGTCAGTTCTGCTTATCTTCTCATCCACTCACAAAGGCATAATTTGAAGAGGGAAAAATGTTAGATATCTGAGTCAGAGGATGCTGCTGTACTCAAGATAATTTGCTGGGCTGAAGTATCTTTGACAATAAAGAACAAAAGCATGTGAAATGAACACAAAACATTTTAAAACATTTTTTTAAATTCAGTTCAGTTCAATTACAGAATAATAAATCTTTAAAATGAAAGAAAAGTAAAGGTTAATTCCAATTTTATCAAATCTATTTCTTCAAGTTTAATTGATTCAAGTTTTAAAGACAGCATAAAATCTCAGTGAATTCTAGTTTCCCTTAACAAATTTTCCCCATGCTTATGTTTTTCTAGAATAATGCTTTCCCAATAACTGACCTACATTTCCAGTGATGCAGGCTTAGCCCACTCCTGCTTTTCTCCTAAAAACCCTAGTGCAAATAACTGACCTGCTCATCTCTACAGAATGCCTGTTATATATTTATAAGTACTTAATTTGTTGTTCCTTTTGGTTTTTTCCTCAGCTGACCATTCCTCATTCACTTAATTTTTCGTCGCTATAGTTCCTATAACTCACCTTGAAAGTTTCTTGAATTAAAAGTATGGTGATCTTTTCATTAATTTATTTTAAAAAAAACCCCACAAACTCAAACCAAAACAAAAAGAAACGAAAACCAACCCATCTAATACATTCCAAAAATCTTGTTTATAGTTATGTCTGTTCAGTTTGCTTTGATTTACATTAATAAAGCATCTTATTTTCCTTATAAGCTTCACGACTGCTTTTTTCAGTAAAGACTTCTCAAGCTGTATATTCTGAGCTAGGCAAAGCTGCTCTTTGTTTTGGTAATTTTATGTAGTAAAGGATTTCAGGTTTATATTCTCTTTTGTAAAAACTACATGGAGAAAAATAAAAACTTTGAGCTTTTCCAAATTCACCTTTGTTGTTTTTGAAAAAACTTACCGTATGGGTTTTTTGGTCTTCACACAGCTTTGTTAAGGTGATTACTCTCTCCGAGAGACACAAAGTGAAGCCTATTTAAAGAACAAAACTATTTCTGTTTATATATGTCTTTAAAGACACAGATGCGTGTGCTTAGCAGTATGTAGAAAACCGCCATAGATATATAGGACTGCAAATGAACTCTGGAATTCATTCAGACCATATCTCTCACACAACTAGATTAATAATATCTGCAGCATTCCTGATAGCTATTTATATAGATGATTCAGGAATGGATACAGCAAATAAATCCTCATGCTTCACTCTCCTTACTGTTCTCCTTCTTCCAACCTAAATGTTCTCCTTGCTCTACTCGCTGTAGATACAAAGTACAGGTCATCCCACAGTCCTTAAAGTGACCTTCTAACATGGCTGAAAACTTGTTATCATGACCTCAGTCTTCATTTCATGCAGTTAAAGAAGTCCAGGATATTTAAACTTTCTTTAAAATTGCGTTTTGTAGATGCTGAAAGCTCGTTGCTCTCTTCTTAATTTTCATGAGCTGGTTCATATCCTTCCTGAAACGTGGCACCTTAGAGGGGCCAAAATAAAGAGGACAAAATCTGATGCTTTTCTAAAGCTGAATTCAAGGACAGCTCTTTTTTTTGCCTTTTGCATCAGTGTGGTACTTTATGTTAGCCCACTAAGAATCCCAGATTACCTGATTGTTTTCTGCAGACTTCCTGCTTGTCTGCCTGCCTGCAGTTTACTAGTTCTGTATTTAGCTACTTATTATTTCTGCATGAATGTTGGATCTTGCTCTTTCTCATATTGAAAGACTTTTTTTTTAACTTGCAGTTTTGAATTCTTTAAAAATCCTTTGAAATTTAATCTTGTCCTCACATATTCAGTAATTCTCTCCCCTTTTGATGTCTTTTGGAAATTTAATAAAAATAGTTTATCCTCATCACAGATTTTTTGCTTGCAAAGGATTCTTAAACTGGTGTTAGCACTGACCTACCTGCTGGTAGGTATCAGTATCAGAAAACCTTCGGGTTTTTCTCGTAGATATATAGCCACCTTAATTCAAATGTCGTATCTAAGTATGCTTCTTTGCACTTTCAGATTGCAAGAATGGCAACAATATGCAGTTCTTTAGCATGAAATAGCTATCTGAATAGTATCTTCTATTAACAAGACAATATTTCGAAAGCACGCCTTGATTAAAATTATTTCTAGTTTATTTCTTAGATTATTAATAAATACAGTGTTAGACAGACTTACTGCTATGTAGGTTTTAATAAAGAGAGGAACAGTCCTAGGCTTGTAGTTTTCTTTCATTTCAATGTAGGTGCTATGATTTCAGTTTTATTTTAGTGAGCACATGTGAAGCTGAGTGAATAATGTCATAGACTGCCTACAGTAGGTTGAGAGTTTTGTAAATGCTCTTATTTATTCTGTATCTTTTAATAAATAAATAATTTTAGAAGCAACTAAGTTTCTGTTCAGCTATATTGAACCTGCACAAACACTGCAGCTATACACACGGTCCAACTAGACAAGATTAATCTTCACATGCCTTCCCTTCTCTTTGTGGAGCTGCTTTATAAAGGCTCTTTCTGGCCCCAGCTATTACCATAAACTTTTCAATCTCCTTTATCTGCAGTAAATGGGCCTTTTGCATTGATTATTTCTTCCTGATTGAAAAATGGGCAATTATAATCACTCCTTGTAACAAATGTACGACAGAACTATCGATTTCTGAACCAGAAGCTGTTAATGGTTGTACATAAAGAGGGCTTGGTAAATATATGCAACTATGTGTGAAAACCCTGTGCTCACTCAGCAGCACAATCTGATAAATTCTTGATTGACTATGTGTGTCCTGAAGCCATCTCTGGCTGGAGGGCTCCGAGTGAAACTTACTTATATTTTTCCACATTTGAAGGACAGCTCCACAAAATATATATATTATTCTGCAAATACAGTGTCAGGTAGTACCACTGATGATATCACTTAAGTTTGTGTTACTTTGGTGTAAGTGTAGGTCACAGAATTAACACTTCTGTCGCTATTTTTTTCACCTTTCAGCTCTCTACAAGATTATTACAGGTGTTGGCTGTGACTTAAATCCAGGATATACTTTTTTCCTGCCCCACAGGGAGTCTTGTAACTGGAAAATGAAGTGGGATTAACAGCATATTCTAATGTGTTACCTGCAGAGATCATAGTGCTCGTGGAAATGTGAGGCTAGGAAGGACCCCCAGAGATCATTTAATTCAGCAGCTGGCATTGATGCACGATGTACTGTACTTAACCCTGAAAGAGGTTTTTTCTAAGGTGTTTAAAACTTTCACTGAAAGAGACT